>NC_082717.1:99277462-99596765 GCF_030144855.1 Hypanus sabinus | reverse complement strand
GGATATCAGAGTTCAGATGAGACAGGAGGATATCAGAGATCAGGCGAGACAGGAGGATATCAGAGTTCAGGCGAGACAGGAGGATATCAGAGTTCAGACGAGACAGGAGGATCCCAGAGTTCAGACGACACAGGAGGATATCAGAGTTCAGACCAGAGAGGTGGATGTCAGAGTGCAGACGAGAAAGGAGGATCCCACTCTTCAGGCGAGACAGGAGGATATCAGAGTTCAGACGAGACAGGAGGATACCAGAGTTCAGACGAGACAGGAGGATACCAGAGTGCAGATGAGGCACGAGGATATCACAATTCAGACGAGACAGGAGGATATATTTCAGAGTGCAGACGAGACAGGAGTATCCCAGAGTTCAGGCGAGACAGGAGGATATCAGAGTGCAGACGAGAAAGGAGCATCCCAGTCTTCAGGCGAGACAGGAGGATATCAGAGTGCAGACGAGACAGGAGGATATCAAAGTGCAGACGAGACAGGAGGATATCAGAGTTCAGATGAGACAGGAGGATATCAGAGATCAGACGAGACAGGAGGATATCAGAGTTCAGGCGAGACAGGAGGATATCAGAGTTCAGACGAGACAGGAGGATCCCAGAGTTCAGACGACACTGGAGGATATCAGAGTTCAGACCAGAGAGGTGGATGTCAGAGTGCAGACGAGAAAGGAGGATCCCACTCTTCAGGCGAGACAGGAGGATATCAGAGTGCAGACGAGACAGGAGGATATCGGAGTGCAGACGAGACAGGAGGATATCAGAGTCCACACGAGGCACGAGGATATCAGAGTGCAGACGAGCCAGGAGGATATCAGAGTGCAGAGGAGACAGGAGGATATCAGAGTGCAGACGAGACAGGAGGATCCCAGAGTTCCGGCGAGACAGAAGGGTATCAGAGTGCAGACAAGACAGGAGGATCCCAGAGTTCAGGTGAGACAGGAGGATATCAGAGTTCAGACGAGACAGGCCGATCCCTGAGTTCAGGCGAGGCAGGAGGATATCAGAGTTCAGATGAGACAGGAGGATCCCAGAGTTCAGACGAGACAAGAGGATATCAGAGTTTAGACGAGACGGGAGGGTATTAGTGTTCAGACGAGACAGGAGGATATCAGAGTGCAGATGAGGCAGGAAGATATCAGAGTGCAGACGAGACAGGAGGATATCAGAGTTCAGATGAGAGAGGAGGATCTCAGAGATCAGACGAGACAGGAGGATATCAGAGTTCAGGCGATACAGGAGGGTATCAGAGTTCAGACGAGACAGGAGGATTCCAGAGTTCAGGTGAGACAGGAGGATATCAGAGTTCAGACGAGAAAGGAGGATATCAGAGTGCAGACGAGACAGGAGGATATCAGAGTGCAGACGAGAAAGGAGGATCCCAGTCTTCAGGGGAGACAGGAGGATATCAGAGTGCAGACGAGACAGGAGGATATCAAAGTGCAGACGAGACAGGAGGATCCCAGAGTTCAGACGCAGACGAGAGGATATCAGAGTGCAGACGAGACAGGAGGATATTAGAGTTCAGACGAGACAGGAGTATCCCAGAGTTCTGGCGAGACAGGAGGATATCAGAGTGCAGACGAGAAAGGAGGATCCCAGTCTTCAGGCGAGACAGGAGGATATCAGAGTTCAGATGAGACAGGAGGATCCCCAGAGTTCACGAGACAGAGACAGGAGGATATCAGAGTGCAGACGAGACAGGAGGATATTAGAGTTCAGACGAGACAGGAGGATATCAGAGTACAGATGAGGCAGGAGGATATCAGAGTGCTGACGAGACAGGAGGATATCAGAGTTCAGATGAGACAGGATGATATCAGAGATCAGACGAGACAGGAGGATATCAGAGTTCAGGCGAGACAGGAGGATATCAGAGTTCAGACGAGACAGGAGGATCCCAGAATTCAGACGAGACAGGAGGATATCAGAGTTCAGACGAGACAGGAGGATATCAGAGTGCAGATGAGGCAGGAGGATATCAGAGTGCAGACGAGACAGGAGGATCCCAGAGTTCAGACGAGACAGCAGGATATCAGAGTTCAGACGAGACAGGAGGATATCAGAATTCAGACGAGATAGGAGGATCCCAGAGTTCAGACGAGACAGGAGGATATCAGAGTTCAGATGAGACAGGAGGATATCAGAGTTCAGGCGAGACAGGAGGATATCAGAGTGCAGATGAGGCACGAGGATATCACAATTCAGACGAGACAGGAGGATATCAGAGTTCAGACGAGACAGGAGGATACCAGAGTTCAGACGAGACAGGAGGATACCAGAGTGCAGATGAGGCACGAGGATATCACAATTCAGACGAGACAGGAGGATATCGGAGTGCAGACGAGACAGGAGTATCCCAGAGTTCAGGCGAGACAGGAGGATATCAGAGTGCAGACGAGAAAGGAGGATCCCAGTCTTCAGGCGAGACAGGAGGATATCAGAGTGCAGACGAGAAAGGAGGATCCCAGTCTTCAGGCGAGACAGGAGGATATCAGAGTGCAGACGAGACAGGAGGATATCAAAGTGCAGACGAGACAGGAGGATATCAGAGTTCAGATGAGACAGGAGGATATCAGAGATCAGACGAGACAGGAGGATATCAGAGTTCAGACGAGACAGGAGGATCCCAGAGTTCAGACGAGACAGCAGGATATCAGAGTTCAGACGAGACAGGAGGATATCAGAATTCAGACGAGATAGGAGGATCCCAGAGTTCAAACGAGACAGGAGGATATCAGAGTTCAGACGAGAAAGGAGGATATCAGAGTGCAGACGAGACAGGAGGATATCAGAGTGCAGACGAGAAAGGAGGATCCCAGTCTTCAGGGGAGACAGGAGGATATCAGAGTGCAGACGAGACAGGAGGATATCAAAGTGCAGACGAGACAGGAGGATCCCAGAGTTCAGACGAGACAGGAGGATATCAGAGTGCAGACGAGACAGGAGGATATTAGAGTTCAGACGAGACAGGAGTATCCCAGAGTTCTGGCGAGACAGGAGGATATCAGAGTGCAGACGAGAAAGGAGGATCCCAGTCTTCAGGCGAGACAGGAGGATATCAGAGTTCAGATGAGACAGGAGGATCCCAGAGTTCAGACGAGACAGGAGGATATCAGAGTGCAGACGGGACAGGAGGATATTAGAGTTCAGACGAGACAGGAGGATATCAGAGTACAGATGAGGCAGGAGGATATCAGAGTGCTGACGAGACAGGAGGATATCAGAGTTCAGATGAGACAGGATGATATCAGAGATCAGACGAGACAGGAGGATATCAGAGTTCAGGCGAGACAGGAGGATATCAGAGTTCAGACGAGACAGGAGGATACCAGAGTTCAGACGAGACAGGAGGATACCAGAGTGCAGATGAGGCACGAGGATATCACAATTCAGACGAGACAGGAGGATATCAGAGTGCAGACGAGACAGGAGTATCCCAGAGTTCAGGCGAGACAGGAGGATATCAGAGTGCAGACGAGAAAGGAGCATCCCAGTCTTCAGGCGAGACAGGAGGATATCAGAGTGCAGACGAGACAGGAGGATATCAAAGTGCAGACGAGACAGGAGGATATCAGAGTTCAGATGAGACAGGAGGATATCAGAGATCAGACGAGACAGGAGGATATCAGAGTTCAGGCGAGACAGGAGGATATCAGAGTTCAGACGAGACAGGAGGATCCCAGAGTTCAGACGACACTGGAGGATATCAGAGTTCAGACCAGAGAGGTGGATGTCAGAGTGCAGACGAGAAAGGAGGATCCCACTCTTCAGGCGAGACAGGAGGATATCAGAGTGCAGACGAGACAGGAGGATATCGGAGTGCAGACGAGACAGGAGGATATCAGAGTCCACACGAGGCACGAGGATATCAGAGTGCAGACGAGCCAGGAGGATATCAGAGTGCAGAGGAGACAGGAGGATATCAGAGTGCAGACGAGACAGGAGGATCCCAGAGTTCCGGCGAGACAGAAGGGTATCAGAGTGCAGACAAGACAGGAGGATCCCAGAGTTCAGGTGAGACAGGAGGATATCAGAGTTCAGACGAGACAGGCCGATCCCTGAGTTCAGGCGAGGCAGGAGGATATCAGAGTTCAGATGAGACAGGAGGATCCCAGAGTTCAGACGAGACAAGAGGATATCAGAGTTTAGACGAGACGGGAGGGTATTAGTGTTCAGACGAGACAGGAGGATATCAGAGTGCAGATGAGGCAGGAAGATATCAGAGTGCAGACGAGACAGGAGGATATCAGAGTTCAGATGAGAGAGGAGGATCTCAGAGATCAGACGAGACAGGAGGATATCAGAGTTCAGGCGATACAGGAGGGTATCAGAGTTCAGACGAGACAGGAGGATTCCAGAGTTCAGGTGAGACAGGAGGATATCAGAGTTCAGACGAGAAAGGAGGATATCAGAGTGCAGACGAGACAGGAGGATATCAGAGTGCAGACGAGAAAGGAGGATCCCAGTCTTCAGGGGAGACAGGAGGATATCAGAGTGCAGACGAGACAGGAGGATATCAAAGTGCAGACGAGACAGGAGGATCCCAGAGTTCAGACGAGACAGGAGGATATCAGAGTGCAGACGAGACAGGAGGATCCCAGAGATCAGACGACACTGGAGGATATCAGAGTTCAGACCAGAGAGGTGGATGTCAGAGTGCAGACGAGAAAGGAGGATCCCACTCTTCAGGCGAGACAGGAGGATATCAGAGTGCAGACGAGTCAGGAGGATATCGGAGTGCAGACGAGACAGGAGGATATCAGAGCCCACACGAGGCACGAAGATATCAGAGTGCAGACGAGCCAGGAGGATATCAGAGTGCAGAGGAGACAGGAGGATATCAGAGTGCAGACGAGACAGGAGGATCCCAGAGTTCCGGCGAGACAGAAGGGTATCAGAGTGCAGACAAGACAGGAGGATCCCAGAGTTCAGGCGAGACAGGAGGATATCAGAGTTCAGACGAGACAGGCCGATCCCAGAGTTCAGGCGAGACAGGAGGATATCAGAGTTCAGATGAGACAGGAGGATCCCAGAGTTCAGACGAGACAAGAGGATATCAGAGTTTAGACGATACGGGAGGATATTAGTGTTCAGACGAGACAGGAGGATATCAGAGTGCAGATGAGGCAGGAGGATATCACAATTCAGAGGAGACAGGAGGATATCACAGTGCAGATGAGGCAGGAACATATCAGAGTTCAGGCGAGACAGGTGGATATCAGAGTTCAGACGAGACAGGAGGATATCAGAGTGCAGACGAGACAGGAGAATCCCAGAGTTCAGGTGAGACAGGAGGATATCAGAGTGCAGACGAGAAAGGAGGATCCCAGTCTTCAGGCGAGACAGGAGGATATCAGTGTGCAGACGAGACAGGAGGATATCAAAGTGCAGACGAGACAGGAGGATATCAGAGTTCAGATGAGACAGGAGGATATCAGAGATCAGGCGAGACAGGAGGATATCAGAGTTCAGGCGAGACAGGAGGATATCAGAGTTCAGACGAGACAGGAGGATCCCAGAGTTCAGACGACACAGGAGGATATCAGAGTTCAGACCAGAGAGGTGGATGTCAGAGTGCAGACGAGAAAGGAGGATCCCACTCTTCAGGCGAGACAGGAGGATATCAGAGTTCAGACGAGACAGGAGGATACCAGAGTTCAGACGAGACAGGAGGATACCAGAGTGCAGATGAGGCACGAGGATATCACAATTCAGACGAGACAGGAGGATATCAGAGTGCAGACGAGACAGGAGTATCCCAGAGTTCAGGCGAGACAGGAGGATATCAGAGTGCAGACGAGAAAGGAGCATCCCAGTCTTCAGGCGAGACAGGAGGATATCAGAGTGCAGACGAGACAGGAGGATATCAAAGTGCAGACGAGACAGGAGGATATCAGAGTTCAGATGAGACAGGAGGATATCAGAGATCAGACGAGACAGGAGGATATCAGAGTTCAGGCGAGACAGGAGGATATCAGAGTTCAGACGAGACAGGAGGATCCCAGAGTTCAGACGACACTGGAGGATATCAGAGTTCAGACCAGAGAGGTGGATGTCAGAGTGCAGACGAGACAGGCCGATCCCTGAGTTCAGGCGAGGCAGGAGGATATCAGAGTTCAGATGAGACAGGAGGATCCCAGAGTTCAGACGAGACAAGAGGATATCAGAGTTTAGACGAGACGGGAGGGTATTAGTGTTCAGACGAGACAGGAGGATATCAGAGTGCAGATGAGGCAGGAAGATATCAGAGTGCAGACGAGACAGGAGGATATCAGAGTTCAGATGAGAGAGGAGGATCTCAGAGATCAGACGAGACAGGAGGATATCAGAGTTCAGGCGATACAGGAGGGTATCAGAGTTCAGACGAGACAGGAGGATTCCAGAGTTCAGGTGAGACAGGAGGATATCAGAGTTCAGACGAGAAAGGAGGATATCAGAGTGCAGACGAGACAGGAGGATATCAGAGTGCAGACGAGAAAGGAGGATCCCAGTCTTCAGGGGAGACAGGAGGATATCAGAGTGCAGACGAGACAGGAGGATATCAAAGTGCAGACGAGACAGGAGGATCCCAGAGTTCAGACGAGACAGGAGGATATCAGAGTGCAGACGAGACAGGAGGATATTAGAGTTCAGACGAGACAGGAGGATATCAGAGTGCAGACGAGAAAGGAGGATCCCAGTCTTCAGGCGAGACAGGAGGATATCAGAGTGCAGACGAGACAGGAGGATATCAAAGTGCAGACGAGACAGGAGGATATCAGAGTTCAGATGAGACAGGAGGATATCAGAGATCAGACGAGACAGGAGGATATCAGAGTTCAGGCGAGACAGGAGGATATCAGAGTTCAGACGAGACAGGAGGATCCCAGAGTTCAGACGACACAGGAGGAAATCAGAGTTCAGACCAGAGAGGTGGATGTCAGAGTGCAGACGAGAAAGGAGGATCCCACTCTTCAGGCGAGACAGGAGGATATCAGAGTTCAGACGAGACAGGAGGATACCAGAGTTCAGACGAGACAGGAGGATACCAGAGTGCAGATGAGGCACGAGGATATCACAATTCAGACGAGACAGGTGGATATCAGAGTGCAGACGAGACAGGAGTATCCCAGAGTTCAGGCGAGACAGGAGGATATCAGAGTGCAGACGAGAAAGGAGGATCCCAGTCTTCAGGCGAGACAGGAGGATATCAGAGTGCAGACGAGACAGGAGGATATCAAAGTGCAGACGAGACAGGAGGATATCAGAGTTCAGATGAGACAGGAGGATATCAGAGATCAGACGAGACAGGAGGATATCAGAGTTCAGGCAAGACAGGAGGATATCAGAGCCCACACGAGGCACGAAGATATCAGAGTGCAGACGAGCCAGGAGGATATCAGAGTGCAGAGGAGACAGGAGGATATCAGAGTGCAGACGAGACAGGAGGATCCCAGAGTTCCGGCGAGACAGAAGGGTATCAGAGTGCAGACAAGACAGGAGGATCCCAGAGTTCAGGCGAGACAGGAGGATATCAGAGTTCAGACGAGACAGGCCGATCCCAGAGTTCAGGCGAGACAGGAGGATATCAGAGTTCAGATGAGACAGGAGGATCCCAGAGTTCAGACGAGACAAGAGGATATCAGAGTTTAGACGATACGGGAGGATATTAGTGTTCAGACGAGACAGGAGGATATCAGAGTGCAGATGAGGCAGGAGGATATCACAATTCAGAGGAGACAGGAGGATATCACAGTGCAGATGAGGCAGGAACATATCAGAGTTCAGGCGAGACAGGTGGATATCAGAGTTCAGACGAGACAGGAGGATATCAGAGTGCAGACGAGACAGGAGAATCCCAGAGTTCAGGTGAGACAGGAGGATATCAGAGTGCAGACGAGAAAGGAGGATCCCAGTCTTCAGGCGAGACAGGAGGATATCAGTGTGCAGACGAGACAGGAGGATATCAAAGTGCAGACGAGACAGGAGGATATCAGAGTTCAGATGAGACAGGAGGATATCAGAGATCAGGCAAGACAGGAGGATATCAGAGTTCAGGCGAGACAGGAGGATATCAGAGTTCAGACGAGACAGGAGGATCCCAGAGTTCAGACGACACAGGAGGATATCAGAGTTCAGACCAGAGAGGTGGATGTCAGAGTGCAGACGAGAAAGGAGGATCCCACTCTTCAGGCGAGACAGGAGGATATCAGAGTTCAGACGAGACAGGAGGATACCAGAGTTCAGACGAGACAGGAGGATACCAGAGTGCAGATGAGGCACGAGGATATCACAATTCAGACGAGACAGGAGGATATCAGAGTGCAGACGAGACAGGAGTATCCCAGAGTTCAGGCGAGACAGGAGGATATCAGAGTGCAGACGAGAAAGGAGCATCCCAGTCTTCAGGCGAGACAGGAGGATATCAGAGTGCAGACGAGACAGGAGGATATCAAAGTGCAGACGAGACAGGAAGATATCAGAGTTCAGATGAGACAGGAGGATATCAGAGATCAGACGAGACAGGAGGATATCAGAGTTCAGGCGAGACAGGAGGATATCAGAGTTCAGACGAGACAGGAGGATCCCAGAGTTCAGACGACACTGGAGGATATCAGAGTTCAGACCAGAGAGGTGGATGTCAGAGTGCAGACGAGAAAGGAGGATCCCACTCTTCAGGCGAGACAGGAGGATATCAGAGTGCAGACGAGACAGGAGGATATCGGAGTGCAGACGACACAGGAGGATATCAGAGTCCACACGAGGCACGAGGATATCAGAGTGCAGACGAGCCAGGAGGATATCAGAGTGCAGAGGAGACAGGAGGATATCAGAGTGCAGACGAGACAGGAGGATCCCAGAGTTCCGGCGAGACAGAAGGGTATCAGAGTGCAGACAAGACAGGAGGATCCCAGAGTTCAGGTGAGACAGGAGGATATCAGAGTTCAGACGAGACAGGCCGATCCCTGAGTTCAGGCGAGGCAGGAGGATATCAGAGTTCAGATGAGACAGGAGGATCCCAGAGTTCAGACGAGACAAGAGGATATCAGAGTTCAGACGAGACGGGAGGGTATTAGTGTTCAGACGAGACAGGAGGATATCAGAGTGCAGATGAGGCAGGAAGATATCAGAGTGCAGACGAGACAGGAGGTTATCAGAGTTCAGATGAGAGAGGAGGATCTCAGAGATCAGACGAGACAGGAGGATATCAGAGTTCAGGCGATACAGGAGGGTATCAGAGTTCAGACGAGACAGGAGGATTCCAGAGTTCAGGTGAGACAGGAGGATATCAGAGTTCAGACGAGAAAGGAGGATATCAGAGTGCAGACGAGACAGGAGGATATCAGAGTGCAGACGAGAAAGGAGGATCCCAGTCTTCAGGGGAGACAGGAGGATATCAGAGTGCAGACGAGACAGGAGGATATCAAAGTGCAGACGAGACAGGAGGATCCCAGAGTTCAGACGAGACAGGAGGATATCAGAGTGCAGACGAGACAGGAGGATATTAGAGTTCAGACGAGACAGGAGTATCCCAGAGTTCTGGCGAGACAGGAGGATATCAGAGTGCAGACGAGAAAGGAGGATCCCAGTCTTCAGGCGAGACAGGAGGATATCAGAGTTCAGATGAGACAGGAGGATCCCAGAGTTCAGACGAGACAGGAGGATATCAGAGTGCAGACGAGACAGGAGGATATTAGAGTTCAGACGAGACAGGAGGATATCAGAGTACAGATGAGGCAGGAGGATATCAGAGTGCTGACGAGACAGGAGGATATC
The DNA here is from genome assembly GCF_030144855.1 of Hypanus sabinus. Classification (NCBI taxonomy): domain Eukaryota; kingdom Metazoa; phylum Chordata; class Chondrichthyes; order Myliobatiformes; family Dasyatidae; genus Hypanus; species Hypanus sabinus. The sequence goes on along the minus strand of NC_082717.1, from coordinate 99,587,001 downwards.
AGAGTTCAGATGAGACAGGATGATATCAGAGATCAGACGAGACAGGAGGATATCAGAGTTCAGGCGAGACAGGAGGATATCAGAGTTCAGACGAGACAGGAGGATCCCAGAATTCAGACGAGACAGGAGGATATCAGAGTTCAGACGAGACAGGAGGATATCAGAGTGCAGATGAGGCAGGAGGATATCAGAGTGCAGACGAGACAGGAGGATCCCAGAGTTCAGACGAGACAGCAGGATATCAGAGTTCAGACGAGACAGGAGGATATCAGAATTCAGACGAGATAGGAGGATCCCAGAGTTCAGACGAGACAGGAGGATATCAGAGTTCAGATGAGACAGGAGGATATCAGAGTTCAGGCGAGACAGGAGGATATCAGAGTGCAGATGAGGCACGAGGATATCACAATTCAGACGAGACAGGAGGATATCAGAGTTCAGACGAGACAGGAGGATACCAGAGTTCAGACGAGACAGGAGGATACCAGAGTGCAGATGAGGCACGAGGATATCACAATTCAGACGAGACAGGAGGATATCGGAGTGCAGATGAGACAGGAGTATCCCAGAGTTCAGGCGAGACAGGAGGATATCAGAGTGCAGACGAGAAAGGAGGATCCCAGTCTTCAGGCGAGACAGGAGGATATCAGAGTGCAGACGAGAAAGGAGGATCCCAGTCTTCAGGCGAGACAGGAGGATATCAGAGTGCAGATGAGACAGGAGGATATCAAAGTGCAGACGAGACAGGAGGATATCAGAGTTCAGATGAGACAGGAGGATATCAGAGATCAGACGAGACAGGAGGATATCAGAGTTCAGGCGAGACAGGAGGATATCAGAGTTCAGACGAGACAGGAGGATCCCAGAGTTCAGACGACACTGGAGGATATCAGAGTTCAGACCAGAGAGGTGGATGTCAGAGTGCAGACGAGAAAGGAGGATCCCACTCTTCAGGCGAGACAGGAGGATATCAGAGTGCAGACGAGACAGGAGGATATCGGAGTGCAGACGAGACAGGAGGATATCAGAGTCCACACGAGGCACGAGGATATCAGAGTGCAGACGAGCCAGGAGGATATCAGAGTGCAGAGGAGACAGGAGGATATCAGAGTGCAGACAAGACAGGAGGATCCCAGAGTTCCGGCGAGACAGAAGGGTATCAGAGTGCAGACAAGACAGGAGGATCCCAGAGTTCAGGCGAGACAGGAGGATATCAGAGTTCAGACGAGACAGGCCGATCCCAGAGTTCAGCCGAGACAGGAGGATATCAGAGTTCAGATGAGACAGGAGGATCCCAGAGTTCAGACGAGACAAGAGGATATCAGAGTTTAGACGATAAGGGAGGATATTAGTGTTCAGACGAGACAGGAGGATATCAGAGTGCAGATGAGGCAGGAGGATATCACAATTCAGAGGAGACAGGAGGATATCAGAGTTCAGAAGAGACAGGAGGATATCAGAGTTCAGATGAGAGAGGAGGATCTCAGAGATCAGACGAGACAGGAGGATATCAGAGTTCAGGCGAGACAGGTGGATATCAGAGTTCAGACGAGACAGGAGGATATCAGAGTGCAGACGAGACAGGAGTATCCCAGAGTTCAGGTGAGACAGGAGGATATCAGAGTGCAGACGAGAAAGGAGGATCCCAGTCTTCAGGCGAGACAGGAGGATATCAGAGTGCAGACGAGACAGGAGGATATCAAAGTGCAGACGAGACAGGAGGATATCAGAGTTCAGATGAGACAGGAGGATATCAGAGATCAGACGAGACAGGAGGATATCAGAGTTCAGACGAGACAGGAGGATCCCAGAGTTCAGACGACACAGGAGGATATCAGAGTTCAGACCAGAGAGGTGGATGTCAGAGTGCAGACGAGAAAGGAGGATCCCACTCTTCAGGCGAGACAGGAGGATATCAGAGTACAGACGAGACAGGAGGATACCAGAGTTCAGATGAGGCAGGAGGATACCAGAGTGCAGATGAGGCACGAGGATATCACAATTCAGACGAGACAGGAGGATATCAGAGTGCAGACGAGACAGGAGTATCCCAGAGTTCAGGCGAGACAGGAGGATATCAGAGTGCAGACGAGAAAGGAGCATCCCAGTCTTCAGGCGAGACAGGAGGATATCAGAGTGCAGACGAGACAGGAGGATATCAAAGTGCAGACGAGACAGGAGGATATCAGAGTTCAGATGAGACAGGAGGATATCAGAGATCAGACGAGACAGGAGGATATCAGAGTTCAGGCGAGACAGGAGGATATCAGAGTTCAGACGAGACAGGAGGATCCCAGAGTTCAGACGACACTGGAGGATATCAGAGTTCAGACCAGAGAGGTGGATGTCAGAGTGCAGACGAGAAAGGAGGATCCCACTCTTCAGGCGAGACAGGAGGATATCAGAGTGCAGACGAGACAGGAGGATATCGGAGTGCAGACGAGACAGGAGGATATCAGAGTCCACACGAGGCACGAGGATATCAGAGTGCAGACGAGCCAGGAGAATATCAGAGTGCAGAGGAGACAGGAGGATATCAGAGTGCAGACGAGACAGGAGGATCCCAGAGTTCCGGCGAGACAGAAGGGTATCAGAGTGCAGACAAGACAGGAGGATCCCAGAGTTCAGGCGAGACAGGAGGATATCAGAGTTCAGACGAGACAGGCCGATCCCTGAGTGCAGACGAGACAGGAGGATATCAGAGTTCAGATGAGACAGGAGGATATCAGAGATCAGACGAGACAGGAGGATATCAGAGTTCAGGCGAGACAGGAGGATATCAGAGTTCAGACGAGACAGGAGGATCCCAGAGTTCAGACGACACAGGAGGATATCAGAGTTCAGACCAGAGAGGTGGATGTCAGAGTGCAGACGAGAAAGGAGGATCCCACTCTTCAGGCGAGACAGGAGGATATCAGAGTTCAGACGAGACAGGAGGATACCAGAGTTCAGACGAGACAGGAGGATACCAGAGTGCAGATGAGGCACGAGGATATCACAATTCAGACAAGACAGGAGGATATCAGAGTGCAGACGAGACAGGAGTATCCCAGAGTTCAGGCGAGACAGGAGGATATCAGAGTGCAGACGAGAAAGGAGCATCCCAGTCTTCAGGCGAGACAGGAGGATATCAGAGTGCAGACGAGACAGGAGGATATCAAAGTGCAGACGAGACAGGAGGATATCAGAGTTCAGATGAGACAGGAGGATATCAGAGATCAGACGAGACAGGAGGATATCAGAGTTCAGGCGAGACAGGAGGATATCAGAGTTCAGACGAGACAGGAGGATCCCAGAGTTCAGACGACACTGGAGGATATCAGAGTTCAGACCAGAGAGGTGGATGTCAGAGTGAAGACGAGAAAGGAGGATCCCACTCTTCAGGCGAGACAGGAGGATATCAGAGTGCAGACGAGACAGGAGGATATCGGAGTGCAGACGAGACAGGAGGATATCAGAGTCCACACGAGGCACGAGGATATCAGAGTGCAGACGAGCCAGGAGGATATCAGAGTGCAGAGGAGACAGGAGGATATCAGAGTGCAGACGAGACAGGAGGATCCCAGAGTTCCGGCGAGACAGAAGGGTATCAGAGTGCAGACAAGACAGGAGGATCCCAGAGTTCAGGCGAGACAGGAGGATATCAGAGTACAGATGAGGCAGGAGGATATCAGAGTGCAGACGAGACAGGAGGATATCAGAGTTCAGATGAGACAGGATGATATCAGAGATCAGACGAGACAGGAGGATATCAGAGTTCAGGCGAGACAGGAGGATATCAGAGTTCAGACGAGACAGGAGGATCCCAGAGTTCAGACGAGACAGGCTGATCCCTGAGTTCAGGCGAGACAGGAGGATATCAGAGTTCAGATGAGACAGGAGGATCCCAGAGTTCAGACGAGACAAGAGGATATCAGAGTTTAGACGAGACGCGAGGATATTAGTGTTCAGACGAGACAGGAGGATATCAGAGTGCAGATGAGGCAGGAAGATCCCAGAGTTCAGACGAGACAGGAGGATATCAGAGTGCAGACGAGACAGGAGGATATTAGAGTTCAGACGAGACAGGAGGATATCAGAGTACAGATGAGGCAGGAGGATATCAGAGTGCAGACGAGACAGGAGGATATCAGAGTTCAGATGAGACAGGATGATATCAGAGATCAGACGAGACAGGAGGATATCAGAGTTCAGGCGAGACAGGAGGATATCAGAGTTCAGACGAGACAGGAGGATCCCAGAGTTCAGACGAGACAGGAGGATATCAGAGTTCAGACGAGACAGGAGGATATCAGAGTGCAGATGAGGCAGGAGGATATCAGAGTGCAGACGAGACAGGAGGATCCCAGAGTTCAGACGAGACAGCAGGATATCAGAGTTCAGACGAGACAGGAGGATATCAGAATTCAGACGAGATAGGAGGATCCCAGAGTTCAGACGAGACAGGAGGATATCAGAGTTCAGATGAGACAGGAGGATATCAGAGTTCAGGCGAGACAGGAGGATATCAGAGTGCAGACGAGACAGGAGGATATCAGAGTTCAGACGAGACAGGCGGATATCAGAGTTCAGTTGAGACAGGAGGATCCCAGATTGCAGACGAGACAGGAGGATCCCAGAGTTCAGACGAGACAGGAGGATATCAGAGTGCAGACGAGACAGGAGGATATTAGAGTTCAGACGAGACAGGAGTATCCCAGAGTTCAGACGAGACAGGAGGATATCAGAGTGCAGTCGAGACAGGAGGATATCAGAGTTCAGATGAGACAGGAGGATCCCAGAGTTCAGACGAGTCAGGAGGATATCAGAGTGCAGACGAGACAGGAGGATATTAGAGTTCAGACGAGACAGGAGGATATCAGAGTGCAGATGAGGCAGGCGGATATTAGAGTTCAGACGAGACAGGAGGATATCAGAGTGCAGATGAGGCAGGAGGATATCAGAGGGCAGACGAGACAGGAGGATATCAGAGTTCAGACGAGACAGGAGGATATCAGAGTTCAGATGAGACAGGAGGATATCAGAGATCAGACGTGACAGGAGGATATCAGAGTTCAGACGAGACAGGAGGATCCCAGAGTTCAGACGACACCGGTGGATATCAGAGATCAGACCAGAGAGGAGGATGTCAGAGTACAGACAAGACAGGAGGATCCCAGAGATCAGACGAGACAGCAGGATATCAGAGTTCAGACGAGTCAGAAGGATATCAGAATTCAGATGAGATAGGAGGATCCCAGAGTTCAGACGAGACAGGAGGATATCAGAGTTCAGGCGAGACAGGAGGATATCAGAGTGCAGACGAGACAGGAGGATATCAGAGTTCAGGCGAGACAGGAGGATATCAGAGTGCAGACGAGACAGGAGGATATCAGAGTACAGACGAGACAGGCGGATATCAGAGTTCAGTTGAGACAGGAGGATCCCAGAGTGCAGACGAGACAGGAGGATCCCAGAGTTCAGACGAGACAGGAGAATATCAGAGTGCAGACGAGACAGGAGGATATTAGAGTTCAGACGAGACAGGAGGATATCAGAGTGCAGATGAGGCAGGAGGATATCAGAGTGCAGACGAGACAGGAGGATATCAGAGTTCAGACGAGACAGGAGGATATCAGAGTTCAGATGAGAGAGGAGGATCTCAGAGATCAGACGAGACAGGAGGATCCCAGAGTTCAGACGAGACAGGAGGATATCAGAGTTTAGACGAGACGGGAGGATATTAGTGTTCAGATGAGACAGGAGGATATCAGAGTGCAGATGAGGCAGGAGGATATCAGAGTGCAGACGAGACAGGAGGATATAAGAGTTCAGACGAGACAGGAGGATATCAGAGTTCAGATGAGAGAGGAGGATCTCAGAGATCAGACGAGACAGGAGGATCCCAGAGTGCAGACGAGACAGGATGATCCCAGAGTTCAGACGAGACAGGAGGATATCAGAGTGCAGACGAGACAGGAGGATATTAGTGTTCAGACGAGACAGGAGGATATCAGAGTGCAGATGAGGCAGGAGGATATCAGAGTGCAGACGAGACAGGAGGATATCAGAGATCAGACGAGACAGGAGGATATCAGAGTTCAGACGAGACAGGAGGATATCAGAGTTCAGGCGAGACAGGAGGGTATCAGAGTTCAGACGAGACAGGAGGATCCCAGAGTTCAGACGACACCGGTGGATATCAGAGATCAGACCAGAGAGGAGGATGTCAGAGTACAGATGAGGCAGGAGGATATCAGAGTGCAGACAAGACAGGAGGATCCCAGAGTTCAGACGAGACAGCAGGATATCAGAGTTCAGACGAGTCAGGAGGATATCAGAATTCAGACGAGATAGGAGGATCTCAGAGTTCAGACGAGACAGGAGGATATCAGAGTTCAGATGAGACAGGAGGATATCAGAGTTCAGGCGAGACAGGAGGATATCAGAGTGCAGACGAGACAGGAGGATATCAGAGTTCAGACGAGACAGGCGGATATCAGAGTTCAGTTGAGACAGGAGGATCCCAGAGTGCAGACGAGAGAGGAGGATCCCAGAGTTCAGACGAGACAGGAGGATATCAGAGTTCAGGCGAGACAGGAGGATATCAGAGTTCAGACGAGACAGGAGGATCCCAGAGTTCAGACGAGACAGGAGGATATCAGAGTTCAGACGAGACAGGAGGATATCAGAGTGCAGATGAGGCAGGAGGATATCAGAGTGCAGACGAGACAGGAGGATCCCAGAGTTCAGATGAGACAGCAGGATATCAGAGTTCAGACGAGACAGGAGGATATCAGAATTCAGACGAGATAGGAGAATCCCAGAGTTCAGACGAGACAGGAGGATATCAGAGTTCAGATGAGACAGGAGGATATCAGAGTTCAGGCGAGACAGGAGGATATCAGAGTGCAGACGAGACAGGAGGATATCAGAGTTCAGACGAGACAGGCGGATATCAGAGTTCAGTTGAGACAGGAGGATCCCAGATTGCAGACGAGACAGGAGGATCCCAGAGTTCAGACGAGACAGGAGGATATCAGAGTGCAGACGAGACAGGAGGATATTAGAGTTCAGACGAGACAGGAGTATCCCAGAGTTCAGGCGAGACAGGAGGATATCAGAGTGCAGACGAGAAAGGAGGATCCCAGTCTTCAGGCGAGACAGGAGGATATCAGAGTCAGACGAGACAGGAGGATCCCAGAGTTCAGACGAGACAGGAGGATACCAGAGTGCAGATGAGGCAGGAGGATATTAGAGTGCAGACGAGACAGGAGGATATCAGAGTTCATACAAGACAGGAGGATCCCAGAGTTCAGGCGATACAGGAGGATATCAGAGTTCAGACGAGACAGGAGGATCCCAGAGTTCAGGCGAGACAGGAGGATATCAGAGTTCAGATGAGACAGGAATTTCCCAGAGTTCAGACGACACAGGAGGATATCAGAGTTTAGACGAGACAGGAGGATATTAGAGTTCAGACGAGACAGGAGGATATCAGAGTGCAGATGAGGCAGGAGGATATCAGAGGGCAGACGAGACAGGAGGATATCAGAGTTCAGACGAGACAGGAGGATATCAGAGTTCAGATGAGACAGGAGGATATCAGAGATCAGACGAGACAGGAGGATATCAGAGTTCAGACGAGACAGGAGGATCCCAGAGTTCAGACGACACCGGTGGATATCAGAGATCAGACCAGAGAGGAGGATGTCAGAGTTATGACAAGACAGGAGGATCCCAGAGTTCAGACGAGACAGCAGGATATCAGAGTTCAGACGAGTCAGGAGGATATCAGAATTCAGACGAGATAGGAGGATCCCAGACTTCAGACGAGACAGGAGGATATCAGAGTTCAGATGAGACAGGAGGATATCAGAGTTCAGGCGAGACAGGAGGATATCAGAGTGCAGACGAGACAGGAGGATATCAGAGTTCAGACGAGACAGGCGGATATCAGAGTTCAGTTGAGACAGGAGGATCCCAGAGTGCAGACGAGACAGGAGGATCCCAGAGTTCAGACGAGACAGGAGAATATCAGAGTGCAGACGAGACAGGAGGATATTAGAGTTCAGACGAGACAGGAGGATATCAGAGTGCAGATGAGGCAGGAGGATATCAGAGTGCAGACGAGACAGGAGGATATCAGAGTTCAGACGAGACAGGAGGATATCAGAGTTCAGATGAGAGAGGAGGATCTCAGAGATCAGACGAGACAGGAGGATCCTAGAGTTCAGACGAGACAGGAGGATATCAGAGTTTAGACGAGACGGGAGGATATTAGTGTTCAGACGAGACAGGAGGATATCAGAGTGCAGATGAGGCAGGAGGATATCAGAGTGCAGACGAGACAGGAGGATATAAGAGTTCAGACGAGACAGGAGGATATCAGAGTTCAGATGAGAGAGGAGGATCTCAGAGATCAGACGAGACAGGAGGATCCCAGAGTGCAGACGAGACAGGAGGATCCCAGAGTTCAGACGAGACAGGAGGATATCAGAGTGCAGACGAGACAGGAGGATATTAGAGTTCAGACGAGACAGGAGGATATCAGAGTGCAGATGAGGCAGGAGGATATCAGAGTGCAGACGAGACAGGAGGATATCAGAGATCAGACGAGACAGGAGGATATCAGAGTTCAGACGAGACAGGAGGATATCAGAGTTCAGGCGAGACAGGAGGGTATCAGAGTTCAGACGAGACAGGAGGATCCCAGAGTTCAGACGACACCGGTGGATATCAGAGATCAGACCAGAGAGGAGGATGTCAGAGTACAGATGAGGCAGGAGGATATCAGAGTGCAGACAAGACAGGAGGATCCCAGAGTTCAGACGAGACAGCAGGATATCAGAGTTCAGACGAGTCAGGAGGATATCAGAATTCAGACGAGATAGGAGGATCCCAGAGTTCAGACGAGACAGGAGGATATCAGAGTTCAGATGAGACAGGAGGATATCAGAGTTCAGGCGAGACAGGAGGATATCAGAGTGCAGACGAGACAGGAGGATATCAGAGTTCAGACGAGACAGGCGGATATCAGAGTTCAGTTGAGACAGGAGGATCCCAGAGTGCAGACGAGAGAGGAGGATCCCAGAGTTCAGACGAGACAGGAGGATATCAGAGTGCAGACGAGACAGGAGGATATTAGAGTTCAGACGAGACAGGAGTATCCCAGAGTTCAGGCGAGACAGGAGGATATCAGAGTGCAGACGAGAAAGGAGGATCCCAGTCTTCAGGCGAGACAGGAGGATATCAGAGTTCAGATGAGACAGGAGGATCCCAGAGTTCAGACGAGACAGGAGGATATCAGAGTGCAGACGAGACAGGAGGATATTAGTGTTCAGACGAGACAGGAGGATATCAGAGTACAGATGAGGCAGGAGGTTATCAGAGTGCAGACGAGACAGGAGGATATCAGAGTTCAGATGAGACAGGAGGATCCCAGAGTTCAGACGACACAGGAGGATATCAGAGTTCAGACCAGAGAGGTGGATGTCAGAGTGTAGACGAGAAAGGAGGATCCCACTCTTCAGGCGAGACAGGAGGATATCAGAGTGCAGACGAGACAGGAGGATATAGGAGTGCAGACGAGACAGGAGGATATCAGAGTCCACAGGAGGCACGAGGATATCAGAGTGCAGACGAGCCAGGAGGATATCAGAGTGCAGAGGAGACAGGAGGATATCAGAGTGGAGACGAGACAGGAGGATCCCAGAGTTCCGGCGAGACAGAAGGGTATCAGAGTGCAGACAAGACAGGAGGATCCCAGAGTTCAGGCGAGACAGGAGGATATCAGAGTTCAGACGAGACAGGACGATCCCAGAGTTCAGGCGAGACAGGAGGATATCAGAGTTCAGATGAGACAGGAGGATCCCAGAGTTCAGACGAGACAGGAGGATATCAGAGTTTAGACGAGACGGGAGGATATTAGTGTTCAGACGAGACAGGAGGATATCAGAGTGCAGATGAGGCAGGAGGATATCAGAGTGCAGACGAGACAGGAGGATGTCAGAGTTCAGACGAGACAGGAGGATATCAGAGTTCAGATGAGAGAGGAGGATCTCAGAGATCAGACGAGACAGGAGGATCCCAGAGTGCAGACGAGACAGGAGGATCCCAGAGTTCAGACGAGACAGGAGGATATCAGTGTGCAGACGAGACAGGAGGATATCAGAGTGCAGACGAGACAGGAGGATATCAGAGATCAGACGAGACAGGAGGATATCAGAGTTCAGGCGAGACAGGAGGGTATCAGAGTTCAGACGAGACAGGAGGATCCCAGAGTTCAGACGACACCGGTGGATATCAGAGATCAGACCAGAGAGGAGGATGTCAGAGTACAGATGAGGCAGGAGGATATCAGAGTGCAGACAAGACAGGAGGATCCCAGAGTTCAGACGAGACAGCAGGATATCAGAGTTCAGACGAGACAGGAGGATCCCAGAGTTCAGACGACATAGGAGGATATCAGAGTTCAGACCAGAGAGGTGGATGTCAGAGTGCAGACGAGAAAGGAGGATCTCACTCTTCAGGCGAGACAGGAGGATATCAGAGTGCAGACGAGCCAGGAGTATATCGGAGTGCAGACGAGACAGGAAGATATCAGAGTCCACACGAGGCACGAGGATATCAGAGTGCAGACGAGCCAGGAGGATATCAGAGTGCAGAGGAGACAGGAGGATATCAGAGTGCAGACGAGACAGGAGGATCCCAGAGTTCCGGCGAGACAGTAGGGTATCAGAGTGCAGACAAGACAGGAGGATCCCAGAGTTCAGGCGAGACAGGAGGATATCAGAGTTCAGACGAGACAGGACGATCCCAGAGTTCAGGCGAAACAGGAGGATATCAGAGTTCAGATGAGACAGGAGGATCCCAGAGTTCAGACGAGACAGGAGGATATCAGAGTTTAGATGAGACGGGAGGATATTAGTGTTCAGACGAGACAGGAGGATATCAGAGTTCAGATGAGGCAGGAGGATATCAGAGTGCAGACGAGACAGGAGGATATCAGAGTTCAGACGAGACAGGAGGATATCAGAGTGCAGACGAGACAGGAGTATCCCAGAGTTCAGGCGAGACAGGAGGATATCAGAGTTCAGGCGAGACAGGAGGGTATCAGAGTTCAGACGAGACAGGAGGATCCCAGAGTTCAGGCGAGACAGGAGGATATCAGAGTTCAGACGAGACAGGAGGATATCAGAGTGCAGACGAGACAGGAGTATCCCAGAGTTCAGGCGAGACAGGAGGATATCAGAGTGCAGACGAGAAAGGAGGATCCCAGTCTTCAGGCGAGACAGGAGGATATCAGAGTGCAGACGAGACAGGAGGATATCAAAGTGCAGACGAGACAGGGGTATCCCAGAGTTCAGACGAGACAGGAGGATATCAGACTGTAGACGAGAAAGGAGGATCCCAGTCTTCAGGCGAGACAGGAGGATATCAGAGTTCAGACGAGACTGGAGGATCCCAGAGTTCAGGCGAGACAGCAGGATATCAGAGCTCAGACGAGACTGGAGGATCCCAGAGTTCAGGCGAGAAAGGAGGATATCAGAGTTCAGACGAGACAGGAGGATATCAGAGTGCAGACGAGACAGGAGTATCCCAGAGTTCAGGCGAGACAGGAGTATATCAGAGTGCAGACGAGAAAGGAGGATCCCAGACTTCAGGCGAGACAGGAGGATATCAGAGTTCAGACGAGACAGGAGGATCCCAGAGTTCAGACGAGACAGGAGGATATCAGAGTTCAGATGAGACCGGAGGATATCAGAGTTCAGGCGAGACAGGAGGATATCAGAGTGCAGACGAGACAGGAGGATATCAGAGTGCAGACAAGACAGGAGGATATCAGAGTTCAGACGATCAGGCGGATATCAGAGTACAGATGAGACAGGAGGATCCCAGAGTGCAGACGAGGCAGCAGGATATCAGAGTGCAGATGAGACAGCAGTATATCAGAGTTCAGACGAGGCAGGAGGATCCCAGAGTTCAGGCGAGACAGGAGGATAACAAAGTTCAGATGAGACAGGAGGATCCCAGACATCAGACGAGACAGGAGGATATGAGAGTTTAGACGAGACAGGAGGATATTAGAGTTCAGACGAGAGAGGAGGATATCAGAGCGCAGATGAGGCAGGAGGATATCAGAGTGCAGACGAGACAGGAGGATCCCAGAGCTCAGGCGAGACAGGAGGATATCAGAGTGCAGACGAGAAAGGAGGATCCCAGACTTCAGGCGAGACAGGAGGATATCAGAGTTCAGACGCGGCAGGAAGATATCAGAGTGCAGACGAGGCAGGAGGATATCTGAGTGCAGACGAGGCAGCAGGATATCAGAGTGCAGATGAGACAGAAGTATATCAGAGTTCAGACGAGGCAGGAGGATTTCAGAGTGCAGACGAGACAGGAGGATCCCAGAGTTCAGACGAGACAGGAGGATATCAGAGTGCAGATGAGGCACGAGGATATCAGAATTCAGACGAGACAGGAGGATATCAGAGTTCAGATGAGACCGGAGGATAGCAGAGTTCAGGCGAGACAGGAGGATATCAGAGTGCAGACGAGACAGGAGGATCCCAGAGTGCAGACGAGACAGGAGGATATCACAGTTCAGACGTGGCACGAAGATATCAGTGTGCAGACGAGGCAGCAGGATATCAGAGTGCAGATGAGACAGCAGTATATCAGAGTTCAGACGAGGCAGGATTATATCAGAGTGCAGTCGAGACAGGAGGATATCAGAGTTCAGACGAGACAGGAGGATCCCAGAGTTCAGACGAGACAGGAGGATATCAGAGTTCAGATGAGACCGGAGGATATCAGAGTTCAGGCGAGACAGGAGGATATCAGAGTGCAGACGAGACAGGAGGATATCAGAGTGCAGACAAGACAGGAGGATATCAGAGTTCAGACGATCAGGCGGATATCAGAGTACAGATGAGACAGGAGGATCCCAGAGTGCAGACGAGGCAGCAGGATATCAGAGTGCAGATGAGACAGCAGTATATCAGAGTTCAGACGAGGCAGGAGGATCCCAGAGTTCAGGCGAGACAGGAGGATAACAGAGTTCAGATGAGACAGGAGGATCCCAGACATCAGACGAGACAGGAGGATATGAGAGTTTAGACGAGACAGGAGGATATTAGAGTTCAGACGAGAGAGGAGGATATCAGAGCGCAGATGAGGCAGGAGGATATCAGAGTGCAGACGAGACAGGAGGATCCCAGAGCTCAGGCGAGACAGGAGGATATCAGAGTGCGGACGAGAAAGGAGGATCCCAGACTTCAGGCGAGACAGGAGGATATCAGAGTTCAGACGCGGCAGGAAGATATCAGAGTGCAGACGAGGCAGGAGGATATCTGAGTGCAGACGAGGCAGCAGGATATCAGAGTGCAGATGAGACAGAAGTATATCAGAGTTCAGACGAGGCAGGAGGATTTCAGAGTGCAGACGAGACAGGAGGATCCCAGAGTTCAGACGAGACAGGAGGATATCAGAGTGCAGATGAGGCACGAGGATATCTGAATTCAGACGAGACAGGAGGATATCAGAGTTCAGATGAGACCGGAGGATAGCAGAGTTCAGGCGAGACAGGAGGATATCAGAGTGCAGACGAGACAGGAGGATCCCAGAGTGCAGACGAGACAGGAGGATATCACAGTTCAGACGTGGCACGAAGATATCAGTGTGCAGACGAGGCAGCAGGATATCAGAGTGCAGATGAGACAGCAGTATATCAGAGTTCAGACGAGGCAGGATTATATCAGAGTGCAGACGAGACAGGAGGATATCAGAGTTCAGACAAGGCAGGAGGATGTCAGAGTGCAGACGAGACAGGAGGATATCAGAGTGCAGATGAGACAGGAGAATATCAGAGTTCAGATGAGGCAGGAAGATATCAGAGTGCAGATGAGACAGGAGAATATCAGAGTTCAGACGAGACAGGGTGATATCAGAGTTCAGATGAGACAGGAGGATCCCAGAGTTCAGGCGAGACAGGAGGATAACAGAGTTCAGATGAGACAGGAGGATATCAGAATTCAGACAAGATAGGAGGATCCCAGAGTTCAGACGAGACAGGAGGATATCAGACTTCAGATGAGACAGCAGGATATCAGACTGCAGACGAGACAGGAGGATATCAGAGTTCAGACGAGACAGGCGGATATCAGAGTTCAGTTGAGACAGGAGGATCCCAGAGTGCAGACAAGACAGGAGGATATCAGAGTTCAGACGCGGCAGGTAGATATCAGAGTGCAGACGAGACAGGAGTATCCCAGAGTTCAGGCGAGACAGGAGGATATCAGACTGCAGACGAGAAAGGAGGATCCCAGTCTTCAGGCGAGACAGGAGGATATCAGAGTTCAGACGAGACTGGAGGATCCCAGAGTTCAGGCGAGACAGGAGGATATCAGTGTTCAGACGAGACAGGAGGATCCCGGTCTTCAGGCGAGACAGCAGGATATCAGAGTTCAGACGAGACTGGAGGATCCCAGAGTTCAGGCGAGACAGGAGGATATCAGAGTGCAGACGAGACAGGAGGATATCAGAGTTCAGACGATCAGGCGGATATCAGAGTACAGATGAGACAGGAGGATCCCAGAGTGCAGACGAGGCAGCAGGATATCAGAGTGCAGATGAGACAGCAGTATATCAGAGTTCAGATGAGACAGGAGGATCCCAGAGTTCAGGCGAGACAGGAGGATAAGAGAGTTCAGATGAGACAGGAGGATATCAGAATTCAGACAAGATAGGAGGATCCCAGAGTTCAGACGAGACAGGAGGATATCAGACTTCAGATGAGACAGCAGGATATCAGACTGCAGACGAGACAGGAGGATATCAGAGTTCAGACGAGACAGGCGGATATCAGAGTTCAGTTGAGACAGGAGGATCCCAGAGTGCAGACAAGACAGGAGGATATCAGAGTTCAGACGCGGCAGGTAGATATCAGAGTGCAGACGAGACAGGAGTATCCCAGAGTTCAGGCGAGACAGGAGGATATCAGACTGCAGACGAGAAAGGAGGATCCCAGTCTTCAGGCGAGACAGGAGGATATCAGAGTTCAGACGAGACTGGAGGATCCCAGAGTTCAGGCGAGACAGGAGGATATCAGTGTTCAGACGAGACAGGAGGATCCCAGTCTTCAGGCGAGACAGCAGGATATCAGAGTTCAGACGAGACTGGAGGATCCCAGAGTTCAGGCGAGACAGGAGGATATCAGAGTGCAGACGAGACAGGAGGATATCAGAGTTCAGACGATCAGGCGGATATCAGAGTACAGATGAGACAGGAGGATCCCAGAGTGCAGACGAGGCAGCAGGATATCAGAGTGCAGATGAGACAGCAGTATATCAGAGTTCAGACGAGGCAGGAGGATCCCAGAGTTCAGGCGAGACAGGAGGATAACAGAGTTCAGATGAGACAGGAGGATCCCAGACATCAGACGAGACAGGAGGATATGAGAGTTTAGACGAGACAGGAGGATATTAGAGTTCAGACGAGAGAGGAGGATATCAGAGCGCAGATGAGGCAGGAGGATATCAGAGTGCAGACGAGACAGGAGGATCCCAGAGCTCAGGCGAGACAGGAGGATATCAGAGTGCAGACGAGAAAGGAGGATCCCAGACTTCAGGCGAGACAGGAGGATATCAGAGTTCAGACGCGGCAGGAAGATATCAGAGTGCAGACGAGACAGGAGGATCCCAGAGTTCAGACGAGACAGGAGGATATCAGAGTACAGACCAGACAGGAGGATCCCAGAGTTCACACGAGACAGGAGGATATCAAAGTTCAGACGAGACAGGAGGATATCAGAGTTCAGACGAGACAGGAGGATATCAGAGTGCAGATGAGGCAGGAGGATATCAGAGTGCAGACGAGAGAGGAGGATGCCAGAGTTCAGACGAGAGAGGAGTATATCAGATTTCAGATGAGACAGGAGGATATCAAAGTTCAGATGAGACAGGAGGATATCAGAGTTTAGACGACACAGGAGGATATTAGAGTTCAGACGAGACAGGAGGATATCAGAGTGCAGATAAGACAGGAGGATATCAGAGGGCAGACGAGACAGGAGGATATCAGAGTTCAGATGAGACAGGAGGATATCAGAGTTCAGATGAGAGAGGAGGATATCAGAGATCAGACGAGACAGGAGGATATCAGTGTTCAGGCGAGACAGGAGGGTATCAGAGTTCAGACGAGACAGGAGGATCCCAGAGTTCAGAAGACACAGGAGGATATCAGAGTTCAGACCGGAGAGGAGGATGTCAGAGTGCAGACGAGACAGGATGATCCCAGAGTTCACACGAGACAGGAGGATATCAAAGTTCAGACGAGACAGGAGGATATCAGAGTTCAGACGAGACAGGGTGATATCAGAGTTCAGATGAGACAGTAGGATCCCAGAGTTCAGGCGAGACAGGAGGATAACAGAGTTCAGATGAGACAGGGGGATATCAGAATTCAGACAAGATAGGAGGATCCCAGAGTTCAGACGAGACAGGAGGATATCAGACTTCAGATGAGACAGCAGGATATCAGACTGCAGACGAGACAGGAGGATATCAGAGTTCAGACGAGACAGGCGGATATCAGAGTTCAGTTGAGACAGGAGGATCCCAGAGTGCAGACAATACAGGAGTATCCCAGAGTTCAGGCGAGACAGGAGGATATCAGACTGCAGACGAGAAAGGAGGATCCCAGTCTTCAGGCGAGACAGGAGGATATCAGAGTTCAGACGAGACAGGAGGATCCCAGAGTTCAGATGAGACAGGAGGATATCAGAGTGCAGATGAGGCACGAGGATATCAGAATTCAGATGAGACAGGAGGATATCAGAGTTCAGATGAGACCGGAGGATATCAGAGTTCAGGCGAGACAGGAGGATATCAGAGTGCAGACGAGACAGGAGGATATCAGAGTGCAGACAAGACAGGAGGATATCAGAGTTCAGACGATCAGGCGGATATCAGAGTACAGATGAGACAGGAGGATCCCAGAGTGCAGACGAGGCAGCAGGATATCAGAGTGCAGATGAGACAGCAGTATATCAGAGTTCAGACGAGGCAGGAGGATCCCAGAGTTCAGGCGAGACAGGAGGATAACAGAGTTCAGATGAGACAGGAGGATCCCAGACATCAGACGAGACAGGAGGATATGAGAGTTTAGACGAGACAGGAGGATATTAGAGTTCAGACGAGAGAGGAGGATATCAGAGCGCAGATGAGGCAGGAGGATATCAGAGTGCAGACGAGACAGGAGGATCCCAGAGCTCAGGCGAGACAGGAGGATATCAGAGTGCAGACGAGAAAGGAGGATCCCAGACTTCAGGCGAGACAGCAGTATATCAGAGTTCAGACGAGGCAGGAGGATATCAGAGTGCAGACGAGACAGGAGGATATCTGAGTGCAGACGAGGCAGCAGGATATCAGAGTACAGATGAGACAGGAGGATCCCAGAGTGCAGACGAGGCAGCAGGATATCAGAGTGCAGATGAGACAGCAGTATATCAGAGTTCAGACGAGGCAGGAGGATCCCAGAGTTCAGGCGAGACAGGAGGATAACAGAGTTCAGATGAGACAGGAGGATCCCAGACATCAGACGAGACAGGAGGATATGAGAGTTTAGACGAGACAGGAGGATATTAGAGTTCAGACGAGAGAGGAGGATATCAGAGCGCAGATGAGGCAGGAGGATATCAGAGTGCAGACGAGACAGGAGGATCCCAGAGCTCAGGCGAGACAGGAGGATATCAGAGTGCAGACGAGAAAGGAGGATCCCAGACTTCAGGCGAGACAGGAGGATATCAGAGTTCAGACGCGGCAGGAAGATATCAGAGTGCAGACGAGGCAGGAGGATATCTGAGTGCAGACGAGGCAGCAGGATATCAGAGTGCAGATGAGACAGAAGTATATCAGAGTTCAGACGAGGCAGGAGGATTTCAGAGTGCAGACGAGACAGGAGGATCCCAGAGTTCAGACGAGACAGGAGGATATCAGAGTGCAGATGAGGCACGAGGATATCAGAATTCAGACGAGACAGGAGGATATCAGAGTTCAGATGAGACCGGAGGATAGCAGAGTTCAGGCGAGACAGGAGGATATCAGAGTGCAGACGAGACAGGAGGATCCCAGAGTGCAGACGAGACAGGAGGATATCACAGTTCAGACGTGGCACGAAGATATCAGTGTACAGACGAGGCAGCAGGATATCAGAGTGCAGATGAGACAGCAGTATATCAGAGTTCAGACGAGGCAGGATTATATCAGAGTGCAGACGAGACAGGAGGATATCAGAGTTCAGACAAGGCAGGAGGATGTCAGAGTGCAGACGAGACAGGAGGATATCAGAGTGCAGATGAGACAGGAGAATATCAGAGTTCAGATGAGGCAGGAAGATATCAGAGTGCAGATGAGACAGGAGAATATCAGAGTTCAGACGAGACAGGGTGATATCAGAGTTCAGATGAGACAGGAGGATCCCAGAGTTCAGGCGAGACAGGAGGATAACAGAGTTCAGATGAGACAGGAGGATATCAGCATTCAGACAAGATAGGAGGATCCCAGAGTTCAGACGAGACAGGAGGATATCAGACTTCAGATGAGACAGCAGGATATCAGACTGCAGACGAGACAGGAGGATATCAGAGTTCAGACGAGACAGGCGGATATCAGAGTTCAGTTGAGACAGGAGGATCCCAGAGTGCAGACAAGACAGGAGGATATCAGAGTTCAGACGCGGCAGGTAGATATCAGAGTGCAGACGAGACAGGAGTATCCCAGAGTTCAGGCGAGACAGGAGGATATCAGACTGCAGACGAGAAAGGAGGATCCCAGTCTTTAGGCGAGACAGGAGGATATCAGAGTTCAGACGAGACTGGAGGATCCCAGAGTTCAGGCGAGACAGGAGGATATCAGTGTTCAGACGAGACAGGAGGATCCCAGTCTTCAGGCGAGACAGCAGGATATCAGAGTTCAGACGAGACTGGAGGATCCCAGAGTTCAGGCGAGACAGGAGGATATCAGAGTGCAGACGAGACAGGAGGATATCAGAGTTCAGACGATCAGGCGGATATCAGAGTACAGATGAGACAGGAGGATCCCAGAGTGCAGACGAGGCAGCAGGATATCAGAGTGCAGATGAGACAGCAGTATATCAGAGTTCAGACGAGGCAGGAGGATCCCAGAGTTCAGGCGAGAGAGGAGGATAACAGAGTGCAGATGAGACAGGAGGATCCCAGACATCAGACGAGACAGGAGGATATGAGAGTTTAGACGAGACAGGAGGATATTAGAGTTCAGACGAGAGAGGAGGATATCAGAGCGCAGATGAGGCAGGAGGATATCAGAGTGCAGACGAGACAGGAGGATCCCAGAGCTCAGGCGAGACAGGAGGATATCAGAGTGCAGACGAGAAAGGAGGATCCCAGACTTCAGGCGAGACAGGAGGATATCAGAGTTCAGACGCGGCAGGAAGATATCAGAGTGCAGACGAGACAGGAGGATCCCAGAGTTCAGACGAGACAGGAGGATATCCGAGTACAGACCAGACAGGAGGATCCCAGAGTTCACACGAGACAGGAGGATATCAAAGTTCAGACGAGACAGGAGGATATCAGAGTTCAGACGAGACAGGAGGATATCAGAGTGCAGATGAGGCAGGAGGATATCAGAGTGCAGACGAGAGAGGAGGATGCCAGAGTTCAGACGAGAGAGGAGTATATCAGATTTCAGATGAGACAGGAGGATATCAAAGTTCAGATGAGACAGGAGGATATCAGAGTTTAGACGACACAGGAGGATATTAGAGTTCAGACGAG
Organism: Hypanus sabinus; assembly: GCF_030144855.1. Taxonomy (NCBI): domain Eukaryota; kingdom Metazoa; phylum Chordata; class Chondrichthyes; order Myliobatiformes; family Dasyatidae; genus Hypanus; species Hypanus sabinus. The sequence continues at coordinate 99,567,203 of NC_082717.1, read as the reverse complement.
ACAGGAGGATATCAGAGTGCAGATAAGACAGGAGGATATCAGAGGGCAGACGAGACAGGAGGATATCAGAGTTCAGATGAGACAGGAGGATATCAGAGTTCAGATGAGAGAGGAGGATATCAGAGATCAGACGAGACAGGAGGATATCAGAGTTCAGGCGAGACAGGAGGGTATCAGAGTTCAGACGAGACAGGAGGATCCCAGAGTTCAGAAGACACAGGAGGATATCAGAGTTCAGACCGGAGAGGAGGATGTCAGAGTGCAGACGAGACAGGATGATCCCAGAGTTCACACGAGACAGGAGGATATCAAAGTTCAGACGAGACAGGAGGATATCAGAGTTCAGACGAGACAGGGTGATATCAGAGTTCAGATGAGACAGTAGGATCCCAGAGTTCAGGCGAGACAGGAGGATAACAGAGTTCAGATGAGACAGGGGGATATCAGAATTCAGACAAGATAGGAGGATCCCAGAGTTCAGACGAGACAGGAGGATATCAGACTTCAGATGAGACAGCAGGATATCAGACTGCAGACGAGACAGGAGGATATCAGAGTTCAGACGAGACAGGCGGATATCAGAGTTCAGTTGAGACAGGAGGATCCCAGAGTGCAGACAAGACAGGAGTATCCCAGAGTTCAGGCGAGACAGGAGGATATCAGACTGCAGACGAGAAAGGAGGATCCCAGTCTTCAGGCGAGACAGGAGGATATCAGAGTTCAGACGAGACAGGAGGATCCCAGAGTTCAGATGAGACAGGAGGATATCAGAGTGCAGATGAGGCACGAGGATATCAGAATTCAGATGAGACAGGAGGATATCAGAGTTCAGATGAGACCGGAGGATATCAGAGTTCAGGCGAGACAGGAGGATATCAGAGTGCAGACGAGACAGGAGGATATCAGAGTGCAGACAAGACAGGAGGATATCAGAGTTCAGACGATCAGGCGGATATCAGAGTACAGATGAGACAGGAGGATCCCAGAGTGCAGACGAGGCAGCAGGATATCAGAGTGCAGATGAGACAGCAGTATATCAGAGTTCAGACGAGGCAGGAGGATCCCAGAGTTCAGGCGAGACAGGAGGATAACAGAGTTCAGATGAGACAGGAGGATCCCAGACATCAGACGAGACAGGAGGATATGAGAGTTTAGACGAGACAGGAGGATATTAGAGTTCAGACGAGAGAGGAGGATATCAGAGCGCAGATGAGGCAGGAGGATATCAGAGTGCAGACGAGACAGGAGGATCCCAGAGCTCAGGCGAGACAGGAGGATATCAGAGTGCAGACGAGAAAGGAGGATCCCAGACTTCAGGCGAGACAGGAGGATATCAGAGTTCAGACGCGGCAGGAAGATATCAGAGTGCAGACGAGACAGGAGGATATCTGAGTGCAGACGAGGCAGCAGGATATCAGAGTGCAGATGAGACAGCAGTATATCAGAGTTCAGACGAGGCAGGAGGATATCAGAGTGCAGACGAGACAGGAGGATCCCAGAGTTCAGACGAGACAGGAGGATATCAGAGTGCAGATCAGGCACGAGGATATCAAAATTCAGATGAGACAGGAGGATATCAGAGTTCAGATGAGACAGGAGGATAGCAGAGTTCAGGCGAGACAGGAGGATATCAGAGTGCAGACGAGACAGGAGGATCCCAGAGTGCAGACGAGACAGGAGGATATCACAGTTCAGACGTGGCACGAAGATATCAGAGTGCAGACGAGGCAGAAGGATATCAGAGTGCAGATGAGACAGCAGTATATCAGAGTTCAGACGAGGCAGGATTATATCAGAGTGCAGACGAGACAGGAGGATATCAGAGTTCAGACAAGGCAGGAGGATGTCAGAGTGCAGACGAGACAGGAGGATATCAGAGTGCAGATGAGACAGGAGAATATCAGAGTTCAGATGAGGCAGGAGGATATCAGAGTGCAGATGAGACAGAAGAATATCAGAGTTCAGACGAGACCGGGTGATATCAGAGTTCAGATGAGACAGGAGGATCCCAGAGTTCAGGCGAGACAGGAGGATAACAGAGTTCAGATGAGACAGGAGGATATCAGAATTCAGACAAGATAGGAGGATCCCAGAGTTCAGACGAGACAGGAGGATATCCGACTTCAGATGAGACAGCAGGATATCAGACTGCAGACGAGACAGGAGGATATCAGAGTTCAGAGGAGACAGGCGGATATCAGAGTTCAGTTGAGACAGGAGGATCCCAGAGTGCAGACAAGACAGGAGGATATCAGAGTTCAGACGCGGCAGGTAGATATCAGAGTGCAGACGAGACAGGAGTATCCCAGAGTTCAGGCGAGACAGGAGGATATCAGACTGCAGACGAGAAAGGAGGATCCCAGTCTTCAGGCGAGACAGGAGGATATCAGAGTTCAGACGAGACTGGAGGATCCCAGAGTTCAGGCGTGACAGGAGGATATCAGTGTTCAGACGAGACAGGAGGATCCCAGTCTTCAGGCGAGACAGTAGGATATCAGAGTTCAGACGAGACTGGAGGATCCCAGGGTTCAGGCGAGACAGGAGGATATCAGAGTGCAGACGAGACAGGAGGATATCAGAGCTCAGACGATCAGGCGGATATCAGAGTACAGATGAGACAGGAGGATCCCAGAGTGCAGACGAGGCAGCAGGATATCAGAGTGCAGATGAGACAGCAGTATATCAGAGTTCAGACGAGGCAGGAGGATCCCAGAGTTCAGGCGAGACAGGAGGATAACAGAGTTCAGATGAGACAGGAGGATCCCAGACATCAGACGAGACAGGAGGATATGAGAGTTTAGACGAGACAGGAGGATATTAGAGTTCAGACGAGAGAGGAGGATAGAGCGCAGATGAGGCAGGAGGATATCAGTGTGCAGACGAGACAGGAGGATCCCAGAGCTCAGGCGAGACAGGAGGATATCAGAGTGCAGACGAGAAAGGAGGATCCCAGACTTCAGGCGAGACAGGAGGATATCAGAGTTCAGACGCGGCAGGAAGATATCAGAGTGCAGACGAGACAGGAGGATATCAGAGTTCAGACGAGACAGGAGGATCCCAGAGTTCAGACGAGACAGGAGGATATCAGAGTACAGACCAGACAGGAGGATCCCAGAGTTCACACGAGACAGGAGGATATCAAAGTTCAGACTAGACAGGAGGATATCAGAGTTCAGACGAGACAGGAGGATATCAGAGTGCAGATGAGGCAGGAGGATATCAGAGTGCAGACGAGAGAGGAGGATGCCAGAGTACAGACGAGACAGGAGTATATCAGAGTTCAGACGAGACAGGAGGATCCCAGAGTTCAGACGAGACAGGAGGATATCAGATTTCAGATGAGACAGGAGGATATCAGCGTTCAGATGAGACAGGAGGATATCAAAGTTTAGACGACACAGGAGGATATTAGAGTTCAGACGAGACAGGAGGATATCAGAGTGCAGATGAGACAGGAGGATATCAGAGGGCAGACGAGACAGGAGGATATCAGAGTTCAGATGAGACAGGAGGATATCAGAGTTCAGATGAGAGAGGAGGATATCAGAGATCAGACGAGACAGGAGGATATCAGAGTTCAGGCGAGACAGGAGGGTATCAGAGTTCAGACGAGACAGGAGGATCCCAGAGTTCAGAAGACACAGGAGGATATCAGAGTTCAGACCGGAGAGGAGGATGTCAGAGTGCAGACGAGACAGGAGGATCCCAGAGTTCACACGAGACAGGAGGATATCAAAGTTCAGACGAGACAGGAGGATATCAGAGTTCAGACGAGACAGGGTGATATCAGAGTTCAGATGAGACAGGAGGATCCCAGAGTTCAGGCGAGACAGGAGGATAAGAGAGTTCAGATGAGACAGGAGGATATCAGAATTCAGACAAGATAGGAGGATCCCAGAGTTCAGACGAGACAGGAGGATATCAGACTTCAGATGAGACAGCAGGATATCAGACTGCAGACGAGACAGGAGGATATCAGAGTTCAGACGAGACAGGCGGATATCAGAGTTCAGTTGAGACAGGAGGATCCCAGAGTGCAGACAAGACAGGAGGATATCAGAGTTCAGACGCGGCAGGTAGATATCAGAGTGCAGACGAGACAGGAGTATCCCAGAGTTCAGGCGAGACAGGAGGATATCAGACTGCAGACGAGAAAGGAGGATCCCAGTCTTCAGGCGAGACAGGAGGATATCAGAGTTCAGACGAGACTGGAGGATCCCAGTCTTCAGGCGAGACAGCAGGATATCAGAGTGCAGACGAGACAGGAGGATATCAGAGTTCAGACGAGACTGGAGGATCCCAGAGTTCAGGCGAGACAGGAGGATATCAGAGTGCAGACGAGACAGGAGGATATCAGAGTTCAGACGATCAGGCGGATATCCGAGTACAGATGAGACAGGAGGATCCCAGAGTGCAGACGAGGCAGCAGGATATCAGAGTGCAGATGAGACAGCAGTATATCAGAGTTCAGACGAGGCAGGAGGATCCCAGAGTTCAGGCGCGACAGGAGGATAACAGAGTTCAGATGAGACAGGAGGATCCCAGACATCAGACGAGACAGCAGGATATGAGAGTTTAGACGAGACAGGAGGATATTAGAGTTCAGACGAGAGAGGAGGATATCAGAGCGCAGATGAGGCAGGAGGATATCAGAGTGCAGACGAGACAGGGGGATCCCAGAGCTCAGGCGAGACAGGAGGATATCAGAGTGCAGACGAGAAAGGAGGATCCCAGACTTCAGGCGAGACAGGAGGATATCAGAGTTCAGACGCGGCAGGAAGATATCAGAGTGCAGACGAGACAGGAGGATATCTGAGTGCAGACGAGGCAGCAGGATATCAGAGTGCAGATGAGACAGCAGTATATCAGAGTTCAGACGAGGCAGGAGGATATCAGAGTGCAGACGAGACAGGAGGATCCCAGAGTTCAGACGAGACAGGAGGATATCAGAGTGCAGATGAGGCACGAGGATATCAGAATTCAGATGAGACAGGAGGATATCAGAGTTCAGATGAGACTGGAGGATAGCAGAGTTCAGGCGAGACAGGAGGATATCAGAGTGCAGACGAGACAGGAGGATCCCAGAGTGCAGACGAGACAGGAGGATATCACAGTTCAGACGTGGCACGAAGATATCAGAGTGCAGACGAGGCAGCAGGATATCAGAGTGCAGATGAGACAGCAGTATATCAGAGTTCAGACAAGGCAGGATTATATCAGAGTGCAGACGAGACAGGAGGATATCAGAGTTCAGACAAGGCAGGAGGATGTCAGAGTGCAGACGAGACAGGAGGATATCAGAGTGCAGATGAGACAGGAGAATATCAGAGTTCAGATGAGGCAGGAGGATATCAGAGTGCAGATGAGACAGAAGAATATCAGAGTTCAGACGAGACAGGGTGATATCAGAGTTCAGATGAGACAGGAGGATCCCAGAGTTCAGGCGAGACAGGAGGATAACAGAGTTCAGATGAGACAGGAGGATATCAGAATTCAGACAAGATAGGAGGATCCCAGAGTTCAGACGAGACAGGAGGATATCCGACTTCAGATGAGACAGCAGGATATCAGACTGCAGACGAGACAGGAGGATATCAGAGTTCAGACGAGACAGGCGGATATCAGAGTTCAGTTGAGACAGGAGGATCCCAGAGTGCAGACAAGACAGGAGGATATCAGAGTTCAGACGCGGCAGGTAGATATCAGAGTGCAGACGAGACAGGAGTATCCCAGAGTTCAGGCGAGACAGGAGGATATCAGACTGCAGACGAGAAAGGAGGATCCCAGTCTTCAGGCGAGACAGGAGGATATCAGAGTTCAGACGAGACTGGAGGATCCCAGAGTTCAGGCGTGACAGGAGGATATCAGTGTTCAGACGAGACAGGAGGATCCCAGTCTTCAGGCGAGAGAGCAGGATATCAGAGTTCAGACGAGACTGGAGGATCCCAGAGTTCAGGCGAGACAGGAGGATATCAGTGTGCAGACGAGACAGGAGGATATCAGAGCTCAGACGATCAGGCGGATATCAGAGTACAGATGAGACAGGAGGATCCCAGAGTGCAGACGAGGCAGCAGGATATCAGAGTGCAGATGAGACAGCAGTATATCAGAGTTCAGACGAGGCAGGAGGATCCCAGAGTTCAGGCGAGACAGGAGGATAACAGAGTTCAGATGAGACAGGAGGATCCCAGACATCAGACGAGACAGGAGGATATGAGAGTTTAGACGAGACAGGAGGATATTAGAGTTCAGACGAGAGAGGAGGATAGAGCGCAGATGAGGCAGGAGGATAGCAGTGTGCAGACGAGACAGGAGGATCCCAGAGCTCAGGCGAGACAGGAGGATATCAGAGTGCAGACGAGAAAGGAGGATCCCAGACTTCAGGCGAGACAGGAGGATATCAGAGTTCAGACGCGGCAGGAAGATATCAGAGTGCAGACGAGACAGGAGGATATCAGAGTTCAGACGAGACAGGAGGATCCCAGAGTTCAGACGAGACAGGAGGATATCAGAGTACAGACCAGACAGGAGGATCCCAGAGTTCACACGAGACAGGAGGATATCAAAGTTCAGACTAGACAGGAGGATATCTGAGTTCAGACGAGACAGGAGGATATCAGAGTGCAGATGAGGCAGGAGGATATCAGAGTGCAGACGAGAGAAGAGGATGCCAGAGTACAGACGAGACAGGAGTATATCAGAGTTCAGACGAGACAGGAGGATCCCAGAGTTCAGACGAGACAGGAGGATATCAGATTTCAGATGAGACAGGAGGATATCAGAGTTCAGATGAGACAGGAGGATATCAAAGTTTAGACGACACAGGAGGATATTAGAGTTCAGACGAGACAGGAGGATATCAGAGTGCAGATGAGACAGGAGGATATCAGAGGGCAGACGAGACAGGAGGATATCAGAGTTCAGATGAGACAGGAGGATATCAGAGTTCAGATGAGAGAGGAGGATATCAGAGATCAGACGAGACAGGAGGATATCAGTGTTCAGGCGAGACAGGAGGGTATCAGAGTTCAGACGAGACAGGAGGATCCCAGAGTTCAGAAGACACAGGAGGATATCAGAGTTCAGACCGGAGAGGAGGATGTCAGAGTGCAGACGAGACAGGAGGATCCCAGAGTTCACACGAGACAGGAGGATATCAAAGTTCAGACGAGACAGGAGGATATCAGAGTTCAGACGAGACAGGGTGATATCAGAGTTCAGATGAGACAGGAGGATCCCAGAGTTCAGGCGAGACAGGAGGATAAGAGAGTTCAGATGAGACAGGAGGATATCAGAATTCAGACAAGATAGGAGGATCCCAGAGTTCAGACGAGACAGGAGGATATCAGACTTCAGATGAGACAGCAGGATATCAGACTGCAGACGAGACAGGAGGATATCAGAGTTCAGACGAGACAGGCGGATATCAGAGTTCAGTTGAGACAGGAGGATCCCAGAGTGCAGACAAGACAGGAGGATATCAGAGTTCAGACGCGGCAGGTAGATATCAGAGTGCAGACGAGACAGGAGTATCCCAGAGTTCAGGCGAGACAGGAGGATATCAGACTGCAGACGAGAAAGGAGGATCCCAGTCTTCAGGCGAGACAGGAGGATATCAGAGTTCAGACGAGACTGGAGGATCCCAGTCTTCAGGCGAGACAGCAGGATATCAGAGTTCAGACGAGACTGGAGGATCCCAGAGTTCAGGCGAGACAGGAGGATATCAGAGTGCAGACGAGACAGGAGGATATCAGAGTTCAGACGATCAGGCGGATATCCGAGTACATATGAGACAGGAGGATCCCAGAGTGCAGACGAGGCAGCAGGATATCAGAGTGCAGATGAGACAGCAGTATATCAGAGTTCAGACGAGGCAGGAGGATCCCAGAGTTCAGGCGCGACAGGACGATAACAGAGTTCAGATGAGACAGGAGGATCCCAGACATCAGACGAGACAGCAGGATATGAGAGTTTAGACGAGACAGGAGGATATTAGAGTTCAGACGAGAGAGGAGGATATCAGAGCTCAGATGAGGCAGGAGGATATCAGAGTGCAGACGAGACAGGAGGATCCCAGAGCTCAGGCGAGACAGGAGGATATCAGAGTGCAGACGAGAAAGGAGGATCCCAGACTTCAGGCGAGACAGGAGGATATCAGAGTTCAGACGCGGCAGGAAGATATCAGAGTGCAGACGAGACAGGAGGATATCAGAGTTCAGACGAGACAGGAGGATCCCAGAGTTCAGACGAGACAGGAGGATATCAGAGTACAGACCAGACAGGAGGATCCCAGAGTTCACACGAGACAGGAGGATATCAAAGTTCAGACGAGACAGGAAGATATCAGAGTTCAGACGAGACAGGAGGATATCAGAGTGCAGATGAGGCAGGAGGATATCAGAGTTCAGACGAGAGAGGAGGATGCCAGAGTTCAGACGAGACAGGAGTATATCAGAGTTCAGACGAGACAGGAGGATCCCAGAGTTCAGACGAGACAGGAGGATATCAGATTTCAGATGAGACAGGAGGATATCAGAGTTCAGATGAGACAGGAGGATATCAGAGTTTAGACGACACAGCAGGATATTAGAGTTCAGACGAGAGAGGAGGATATCAGAGTGCAGATGAGACAGGAGGATATCAGAGGGCAGACGAGACAGGAGGATGTCAGAGTTCAGATGAGACAGGAGGATATCAGAGTTCAGATGAGAGAGGAGGATATCAGAGATCAGACGAGACAAGAGGATATCAGAGTTCAGGCGAGACAGGAGGGTATCAGAGTTCAGACGAGACAGGAGGATCCCAGAGTTCAGAAGACACAGGAGGATATCAGAGTTCAGACCGGAGAGGAGGATGTCAGAGTGCAGACAAGACAGGTGGATCCCAGAGTTCAGACGAGACAGGAGGATATCAGAGTTCAGCCGAGACAGGAGGATATCAGAGTGCAGATGAGGCAGGAGGATATCAGAGTGCAGACGAGACAGGAGGATCCCAGAATTCAGACGAGACAGCAGGATATCAGAGTTCAGACGAGACAGGAGGATATCAGAATTCAGACAAGATAGGAGGATCCCACAGTTCAGACGAGACAGGAGGATATCAGACTTCAGATGAGACAGCAGGATATCAGACTGCAGACGAGACAGGAGGATATCAGAGTTCAGACGAGACAGGGTGATATCAGAGTTCAGATGAGACAGGAGGATCCCAGAGTTCAGGCGAGACAGGAGGATAACAGAGTTCAGATGAGACAGGAGGATATCAGAATTCAGACAAGATAGGAGGATCCCAGAGTTCAGACGAGACAGGAGGATATCAGACTTCAGATGAGACAGCAGGATATCAGACTGCAGACGAGACAGGAGGATATCAGAGTTCAGACGAGACAGGCGGATATCAGAGTTCAGTTGAGACAGGAGGATCCCAGAGTGCAGACAAGACAGGAGGATATCAGAGTTCAGACGCGGCAGGTAGATATCAGAGTGCAGACGAGACAGGAGTATCCCAGAGTTCAGGCGAGACAGGAGGATATCAGACTGCAGACGAGAAAGGAGGATCCCAGTCTTCAGGCGAGACAGGAGGATATCAGAGTTCAGACGAGACTGGAGGATCCCAGTCTTCAGGCGAGACAGCAGGATATCAGAGTTCAGACGAGACTGGAGGATCCCAGTCTTCAGGCGAGACAGCAGGATATCAGAGTGCAGACGAGACAGGAGGATATCAGAGTTCAGACGATCAGGCGGATATCCGAGTACAGATGAGACAGGAGGATCCCAGAGTGCAGACGAGGCAGCAGGATATCAGAGTGCAGACGAGACAGGAGGATATCAGAGTTCAGACGAGACAGGAGGATCCCAGAGTTCAGACGAGACAGGAGGATATCAGAGTACAGACCAGACAGGAGGATCCCAGAGTTCACACGAGACAGGAGGATATCAAAGTTCAGACTAGACAGGAGGATATCAGAGTTCAGACGAGACAGGAGGATATCAGAGTGCAGATGAGGCAGGAGGATATCAGAGTGCAGACGAGAGAAGAGGATGCCAGAGTACAGACGAGACAGGAGTATATCAGAGTTCAGACGAGACAGGAGGATCCCAGAGTTCAGACGAGACAGGAGGATATCAGATTTCAGATGAGACAGGAGGATATCAGAGTTCAGATGAGACAGGAGGATATCAAAGTTTAGACGACACAGGAGGATATTAGAGTTCAGACGAGACAGGAGGATATCAGAGTGCAGATGAGACAGGAGGATATCAGAGGGCAGACGAGACAGGAGGATATCAGAGTTCAGATGAGACAGGAGGATATCAGAGTTCAGATGAGAGAGGAGGATATCAGAGATCAGACGAGACAGGAGGATATCAGTGTTCAGGCGAGACAGGAGGGTATCAGAGTTCAGACGAGACAGGAGGATCCCAGAGTTCAGAAGACACAGGAGGATATCAGAGTTCAGACCGGAGAGGAGGATGTCAGAGTGCAGACGAGACAGGAGGATCCCAGAGTTCACACGAGACAGGAGGATATCAAAGTTCAGACGAGACAGGAGGATATCAGAGTTCAGACGAGACAGGGTGATATCAGAGTTCAGATGAGACAGGAGGATCCCAGAGTTCAGGCGAGACAGGAGGATAAGAGAGTTCAGATGAGACAGGAGGATATCAGAATTCAGACAAGATAGGAGGATCCCAGAGTTCAGACGAGACAGGAGGATATCAGACTTCAGATGAGACAGCAGGATATCAGACTGCAGACGAGACAGGAGGATATCAGAGTTCAGACGAGACAGGCGGATATCAGAGTTCAGTTGAGACAGGAGGATCCCAGAGTGCAGACAAGACAGGAGGATATCAGAGTTCAGACGCGGCAGGTAGATATCAGAGTGCAGACGAGACAGGAGTATCCCAGAGTTCAGGCGAGACAGGAGGATATCAGACTGCAGACGAGAAAGGAGGATCCCAGTCTTCAGGCGAGACAGGAGGATATCAGAGTTCAGACGAGACTGGAGGATCCCAGTCTTCAGGCGAGACAGCAGGATATCAGAGTTCAGACGAGACTGGAGGATCCCAGAGTTCAGGCGAGACAGGAGGATATCAGAGTGCAGACGAGACAGGAGGATATCAGAGTTCAGACGATCAGGCGGATATCCGAGTACATATGAGACAGGAGGATCCCAGAGTGCAGACGAGGCAGCAGGATATCAGAGTGCAGATGAGACAGCAGTATATCAGAGTTCAGACGAGGCAGGAGGATCCCAGAGTTCAGGCGCGACAGGACGATAACAGAGTTCAGATGAGACAGGAGGATCCCAGACATCAGACGAGACAGCAGGATATGAGAGTTTAGACGAGACAGGAGGATATTAGAGTTCAGACGAGAGAGGAGGATATCAGAGCTCAGATGAGGCAGGAGGATATCAGAGTGCAGACGAGACAGGAGGATCCCAGAGCTCAGGCGAGACAGGAGGATATCAGAGTGCAGACGAGAAAGGAGGATCCCAGACTTCAGGCGAGACAGGAGGATATCAGAGTTCAGACGCGGCAGGAAGATATCAGAGTGCAGACGAGACAGGAGGATATCAGAGTTCAGACGAGACAGGAGGATCCCAGAGTTCAGACGAGACAGGAGGATATCAGAGTACAGACCAGACAGGAGGATCCCAGAGTTCACACGAGACAGGAGGATATCAAAGTTCAGACGAGACAGGAAGATATCAGAGTTCAGACGAGACAGGAGGATATCAGAGTGCAGATGAGGCAGGAGGATATCAGAGTTCAGACGAGAGAGGAGGATGCCAGAGTTCAGACGAGACAGGAGTATATCAGAGTTCAGACGAGACAGGAGGATCCCAGAGTTCAGACGAGACAGGAGGATATCAGATTTCAGATGAGACAGGAGGATATCAGAGTTCAGATGAGACAGGAGGATATCAGAGTTTAGACGACACAGCAGGATATTAGAGTTCAGACGAGAGAGGAGGATATCAGAGTGCAGATGAGACAGGAGGATATCAGAGGGCAGACGAGACAGGAGGATGTCAGAGTTCAGATGAGACAGGAGGATATCAGAGTTCAGATGAGAGAGGAGGATATCAGAGATCAGACGAGACAAGAGGATATCAGAGTTCAGGCGAGACAGGAGGGTATCAGAGTTCAGACGAGACAGGAGGATCCCAGAGTTCAGAAGACACAGGAGGATATCAGAGTTCAGACCGGAGAGGAGGATGTCAGAGTGCAGACAAGACAGGTGGATCCCAGAGTTCAGACGAGACAGGAGGATATCAGAGTTCAGCCGAGACAGGAGGATATCAGAGTGCAGATGAGGCAGGAGGATATCAGAGTGCAGACGAGACAGGAGGATCCCAGAATTCAGACGAGACAGCAGGATATCAGAGTTCAGACGAGACAGGAGGATATCAGAATTCAGACAAGATAGGAGGATCCCACAGTTCAGACGAGACAGGAGGATATCAGACTTCAGATGAGACAGCAGGATATCAGACTGCAGACGAGACAGGAGGATATCAGAGTTCAGACGAGACAGGGTGATATCAGAGTTCAGATGAGACAGGAGGATCCCAGAGTTCAGGCGAGACAGGAGGATAACAGAGTTCAGATGAGACAGGAGGATATCAGAATTCAGACAAGATAGGAGGATCCCAGAGTTCAGACGAGACAGGAGGATATCAGACTTCAGATGAGACAGCAGGATATCAGACTGCAGACGAGACAGGAGGATATCAGAGTTCAGACGAGACAGGCGGATATCAGAGTTCAGTTGAGACAGGAGGATCCCAGAGTGCAGACAAGACAGGAGGATATCAGAGTTCAGACGCGGCAGGTAGATATCAGAGTGCAGACGAGACAGGAGTATCCCAGAGTTCAGGCGAGACAGGAGGATATCAGACTGCAGACGAGAAAGGAGGATCCCAGTCTTCAGGCGAGACAGGAGGATATCAGAGTTCAGACGAGACTGGAGGATCCCAGTCTTCAGGCGAGACAGCAGGATATCAGAGTTCAGACGAGACTGGAGGATCCCAGAGTTCAGGCGAGACAGGAGGATATCAGAGTGCAGACGAGACAGGAGGATATCAGAGTTCAGACGATCAGGCGTATATCCGAGTACAGATGAGACAGGAGGATCCCAGAGTGCAGACGAGGCGGCAGGATATCAGAGTGCAGATGAGACAGCAGTATATCAGAGTTCAGACGAGGCAGGAGGATCCCAGAGTTCAGGCGAGACAGGAGGATAACAGAGTTCAGATGAGACAGGAGGATCCCAGACATCAGACGAGACAGGAGGATATGAGAGTTTAGACGAGACAGGAGGATATTAGAGTTCAGACGAGAGAGGAGGATATCAGAGCTCAGATGAGGCAGGAGGATATCAGAGTGCAGACGAGACAGGAGGATCCCAGAGCTCAGGCGAGACAGGAGGATATCAGAGTGCAGACGAGAAAGGAGGATCCCAGACTTCAGGCGAGACAGGAGGATATCAGAGTTCAGACGCGGCAGGAAGATATCAGAGTGCAGACGAGACAGGAGGATATCAGAGTTCAGATGAGACAGGATCCCAGAGTTCAGACGAGACAGGAGGATATCAGAGTACAGACCAGACAGGAGGATCCCAGAGTTCACACGAGACAGGAGGATATCAAAGTTCAGACGAGACAGGAGGATATCAGTGTTCAGACGAGACAGGAGGAGATCAGAGTGCAGATGAGGCAGGAGGATATCAGAGTTCAGACGAGAGAGGAGGATGCCAGAGTTCAGACGAGACAGGAGTATATCAGAGTTCAGACGAGACAGGAGGATCCCAGAGTTCAGACGAGACAGGAGGATATCAGATTTCAGATGAGACAGGAGGATATCAGAGTTCAGATGAGACAGGAGGATATCAGAGTTTAGACGACACAGCAGGATATTAGAGTTCAGACGAGACAGGAGGATATCAGAGTGCAGATGAGACAGGAGGATATCAGAGGGCAGACGAGACAGGAGGATGTCAGAGTTCAGATGAGACAGGAGGATATCAGAGTTCAGATGAGAGAGGAGGATATCAGAGTTCAGACCGGAGAGGAGGATGTCAGAGTGCAGACGAGACAGGAGGATCCCAGAGTTCAGACGAGACAGGTGGATCCCAGAGTTCAGACGAGACAGGAGGATATCAGAGTTCAGCCGAAACAGGAGGATATCAGAGTGCAGATGAGGCAGGAGGATATCAGAGTGCAGACGAGACAGGAGGATCCCAGAATTCAGACGAGACAGCAGGATATCAGAGTTCAGACGAGACAGGAGGATATCAGAATTCAGACAAGATAGGAGGATCCCAGAGTTCAGACGAGACAGGAGGATATCAGACTTCAGATGAGACAGCAGGATATCAGACTGCAGACGAGACAGGAGGATATCAGAGTTCAGACGAGACAGGCGGATATCAGTGTTCAGTTGAGACAGGAGGATCCCAGAGTGCAGACAAGACAGGAGGATATCAGAGTTCAGACGCGGCAGGTAGATATCAGAGTGCAGACGAGACAGGAGTATCCCAGAGTTCAGGCGAGTCAGGAGGATATCAGACTGCAGACGAGAAAGGAGGATCCCAGTCTTCAGGCGAGACAGGAGGATATCAGAGTTCAGACGAGACTGGAGGATCCCAGAGTTCAGGCGAGACAGGAGGATATCAGTGTTCAGATGAGACAGGAGGATCCCAGTCTTCAGGCGAGACAGCAGGATATCAGAGTTCAGACGAGACTGGAGGATCCCAGAGTTCAGGCGAGACAGGAGGATATCAGAGTGCAGACGAGACAGGAGGATATCAGAGTTCAGACGATCAGGCGGATATCAGAGTGCAGACGAGACAGGAGTATCCCAGTGTTCAGGCGAGACAGGAGGATATCAGACTGCAGACGAGAAAGGAGGATCCCAGTCTTCAGGCGAGACAGGAGGATATCAGAGTTCAGACGAGACTGGAGGATCCCAGTCTTCAGGCGAGACAGCAGGATATCAGAGTTCAGACGAGACTGGAGGATCCCAGAGTTCAGGCGAGACAGGAGGATATCAGAGTGCAGACGAGACAGGAGGATATCAGAGTTCAGACGATCAGGCGGATATCCGAGTACAGATGAGACAGGAGGATCCCAGAGTGCAGACGAGGCAGCAGGATATCAGAGTGCAGATGAGACAGCAGTATATCAGAGTTCAGACGAGGCAGGAGGATCCCAGAGTTCAGGCGAGACAGGAGGATAACAGAGTTCAGATGAGACAGGAGGATCCCAGACATCAGACGAGACAGGAGGATATGAGAGTTTAGACGAGACAGGAGGATATTAGAGTTCAGACGAGAGAGGAGGATATCAGAGCTCAGATGTGGCAGGAGGATATCAGAGTGCAGACGAGACAGGAGGATCCCAGAGCTCAGGCGAGACAGGAGGATATCAGAGTGCAGACGAGAAAGGAGGATCCCAGACTTCAGGCGAGACAGGAGGATATCAGAGTTCAGACGCGGCAGGAAGATATCAGAGTGCAGACGAGACAGGAGGATATCAGAGTTCAGACGAGACAGGAGGATCCCAGAGTTCAGACGAGACAGGAGGATATCAGAGTACAGACCAGACAGGAGGATCCCAGAGTTCACACGAGACAGGAGGATATCAAAGTTCAGACGAGACAGGAGGATATCAGAGTTCAGACGAGACAGGTGGATATCAGAGTGCAGATGAGGCAGGAGGATATCAGAGTTCAGACGAGAGAGGAGGATGCCAGAGTTCAGACGAGACAGGAGTATATCAGAGTTCTGACGAGACAGGAGGATCCCAGAGTTCAGACGAGACAGGAGGATATCAGATTTCAGATGAGACAGGAGGATATCAGAGTTCAGATGAGACAGGAGGATATCAGAGTTTAGACGACACAGCAGGATATTAGAGTTCAGACGAGACAGGAGGATATCAGAGTGCAGATGAGACAGGAGGATATCAGAGGGCAGACGAGACAGGAGGATGTCAGAGTTCAGATGAGACAGGAGGATATCAGAGTTCAGATGAGAGAGGAGGATATCAGAGATCAGACGAGACAAGAGGATATCAGAGTTCAGGCGAGACAGGAGGGTATCAGAGTTCAGACGAGACAGGAGGATCCCAGAGTTCAGAAGACACAGGAGCATATCAGAGTTCAGACCGGAGAGGAGGATGTCAGAGTGCAGACGAGACAGGAGGATCCCAGAGTTCAGACGAGACAGGTGGATCCCAGAGTACAGACGAGACAGGAGGATATCAGAGTTCAGCCGAGACAGGAGGATATCAGAGTGCAGATGAGGCAGGAGGATATCAGAGTGCAGACGAGACAGGAGGATCCCAGAATTCAGACGAGACAGCAGGATATCAGAGTTCAGACGAGACAGGAGGATATCAGAATTCAGACAGGATAGGAGGATCCCAGAGTTCAGACGAGACAGGAGGATATCAGACTTCAGATGAGACAGCAGGATATCAGACTGCAGACGAGACAGGAGGATATCAGAGTTCATACGAGACAGGCGGATTTCAGTGTTCAGTTGAGACAGGAGGATCCCAGAGTGCAGACAAGACAGGAGGATATCAGAGTTCAGACGCGGCAGGTAGATATCAGAGTGCAGACGAGGCAGGAGTATCCCAGAGTTCAGGCGAGACAGGAGGATATCAGACTGCAGACGAGAAAGGAGGATCCCAGTCTTCAGGCGAGACAGGAGGATATCAGAGTTCAGACGAGACTGGAGGATCCCAGAGTTCAGGCGAGACAGGAGGATATCAGTGTTCAGACGAGACAGGAGGATCCCAGTCTTCAGGCAAGACAGCAGGATATCAGAGTTCAGACGAGACTGGAGGATCCCAGAGTTCAGGCGAGAAAGGAGGATATCAGAGTTCAGACGAGACAGGAGGATATCAGAGTGCAGACGAGACAGGAGTATCCCAGAGTTCAGGCGAGACAGGAGGATATCAGAGTGCTGACGAGAAAGGAGGATCCCAGACTTGTGGCGAGACAGAAGGATATCAGAGTTCAGACGAGACAGGAGGATTCCAGAGTTCAGATGAGACAGGAGGATATCAGAGTGCAGATGAGGCACGAGGATATCAGAATTCAGACGAGACAGGAGGATATCAGAGTTCAGATGAGACCGGAGGATACCAGAGTTCAGGCGAGACAGGAGGATATCAGAGTGCAGACGAGACAGGAGGATATCAGAGTGCAGACAAGACAGGAGGATATCAGAGTTCAGACGATCAGGCGGATATCAGAGTACAGATGAGACAGGAGGATCCCAGAGTGCAGACGAGGCAGCAGGATATCAGAGTGCAGATGAGACAGCAGTATATCAGAGTTCAGACGAGGCAGGAGGATCCCAGAGTTCAGGCGAGACAGGAGGATCACAGAGTTCAGATGAGACAGGAGGATCCCAGACATCAGACGAGACAGGAGGATATGAGAGTTTAGACGAGACAGGAGGATATTAGAGTTCAGACGAGAGAGGAGGATATCAGAGCGCAGATGAGGCAGGAGGATATCAGCGTGCAGACGAGACAGGAGGATCCCAGAGTTCAGGCGAGACAGGAGGATATCAGAGTGCAGACGAGAAAGGAGGATCCCAGACTTCAGGCGAGACAGGAGGATATCAGAGTTCAGACGCGGCAGGAAGATATCAGAGTGCAGACGAGACAGGAGGATATCTGAGTGCAGACGAGGCAGCAGGATATCAGAGTGCAGATGAGACAGCAGTATATCAGAGTTCAGACGAGGCAGGAGGATATCAGAGTGCAGACGAGACAGGAGGATATCAGAGTTCAGACAAGGCAGGAGGATATCAGAGTGCAGACGAGACAGGAGGATATCAGAGTGCAGATGAGACAGGAGAATATCAGAGATCAGACGAGGCAGGAGGATATCAGAGTGCAGATGAGACAGGAGGATATCAGAGTGCAGACGAGACAGGGTGATATCAGAGTTCAGATCAGACAGGAGGATCCCAGAGTTCAGGCGAGACAGTAGGATAACAGAGTTCAGATGAGACAGGAGAATCCCAGACATCAGACGAGACAGGAGGATATTAGAGTTCAGACGAGAGAGGAGGATATCAGAGCGCAGATGAGGCAGGAGGATATCAGAGTGCAGACGAGACAGGAGGATCGCAGATTTCAGGAGAGGCAGGAGGATATCAGAGTTCAGACGAGACAGGAGGATCCCAGAGTTCAGATGAGACAGGAGGATATCAGAGTTCAGACGAGACAGGAGGATCCCAGAGTGCAGACGAGACAGGAGTATCCCAGAGTTCAGGCGAGACAGGAGGATATCAGACTGCAGACGAGAAAGGAGGATCCCAGTCTTCAGGCGAGACAGGAGGATATCAGAGTTCAGACGAGACTGGAGGATCCCAGTCTTCAGGCGAGACAGCAGGATATCAGAGTTCAGACGAGACTGGAGGATCCCAGAGTTCAGGCGAGACAGGAGGATATCAGAGTGCAGACGATACAGGAGGATATCAGAGTTCCGACGATCAGGCGGATATCCGAGTACAGATGAGACAGGAGGATCCCAGAGTGCAGACGAGGCAGCAGGATATCAGAGTGCAGATGAGACAGCAGTATATCAGAGTTCAGACGAGGCAGGAGGATCCCAGAGTTCAGGCGAGACAGGAGGATAACAGAGTTCAGATGAGACAGGAGGATCCCAGACATCAGACGAGACAGGAGGATATGAGAGTTTAGACGAGACAGGAGGATATTAGAGTTCAGACGAGAGAGGAGGATATCAGAGCTCAGATGAGGCAGGAGGATATCAGAGTGCAGACGAGACAGGAGGATCCCAGAGCTCAGGCGAGACAGGAGGATATCAGAGTGCAGACGAGAAAGGAGGATCCCAGACTTCAGGCGAGACAGGAGGATATCAGAGTTCAGACGCGGCAGGAAGATATCAGAGTGCAGACGAGACAGGAGGATATTAGAGTTCAGACGAGACAGGAGGATCCCAGAGTTCAGACGAGACAGGAGGATATCAGAGTACAGACCAGACAGGAGGATCCCAGAGTTCACACGAGACAGGAGGATATCAAAGTTCAGACGAGACAGGAGGATATCAGAGTTCAGACGAGACAGGAGGATATCAGAGTGCAGATGAGGCAGGAGGATATCAGAGTTCAGACGAGAGAGGAGGATGCCAGAGTTCAGACGAGACAGGAGTATATCAGAGTTCAGACGAGACAGGAGGATCCCAGAGTTCAGACGAGACAGGAGGATATCAGATTTCAGATGAGACAGGAGGATATCAGAGTTCAGATGAGACAGGAGGATATCAGAGTTTAGACGACACAGCAGGATATTAGAGTTCAGACGAGACAGGAGGATATCAGAGTGCAGATGAGACAGGAGGATATCAGAGGGCAGACGAGACAGGAGGATGTCAGAGTTCAGATGAGACAGGAGGATATCAGAGTTCAGATGAGAGAGGAGGATATCAGAGATCAGACGAGACAAGAGGATATCAGAGTTCAGGCGAGACAGGAGGGTATCAGAGTTCAGACGAGACAGGAGGATCCCAGAGTTCAGAAGACACAGGAGCATATCAGAGTTCAGACCGGAGAGGAGGATGTCAGAGTGCAGACGAGACAGGAGGATCCCAGAGTTCAGACGAGACAGGTGGATCCCAGAGTACAGACGAGACAGGAGGATATCAGAGTTCAGCCGAGACAGGAGGATATCAGAGTGCAGATGAGGCAGGAGGATATCAGAGTGGAGACGAGACAGGAGGATCCCAGAATTCAGACGAGACAGCAGGATATCAGAGTTCAGACGAGACAGGAGGATATCAGAATTCAGACAAGATAGGAGGATCCCAGAGTTCAGACGAGACAGGAGGATATCAGACTTCAGATGAGACAGCAGAATATCAGACTGCAGACGAGACAGGAGGATATCAGAGTTCAGACGAGACAGGCGGATATCAGTGTTCAGTTGAGACAGGAGGATCCCAGAGTGCAGACAAGACAGGAGGATATCAGAGTTCAGACGCGGCAGGTAGATATCAGAGTGCAGACGAGGCAGGAGTATCCCAGAGTTCAGGCGAGACAGGAGGATATCAGACTGCAGACGAGAAAGGAGGATCCCAGTCTTCAGGCGAGACAGGAGGATATCAGAGTTCAGACGAGACTGGAGGATCCCAGAGTTCAGGCGAGACAGGAGGATATCAGTGTTCAGACGAGACAGGAGGATCCCAGTCTTCAGGCGAGACAGCAGGATATCAGAGTTCAGACGAGACTGGAGGATCCCAGAGTTCAGGCGAGAAAGGAGGATATCAGAGTTCAGACGAGACAGGAGGATATCAGAGTGCAGACGAGACAGGAGTATCCCAGAGTTCAGGCGAGACAGGAGGATATCAGAGTGCTGACGAGAAAGGAGGATCCCAGACTTGTGGCGAGACAGAACGATATCAGAGTTCAGACGAGACAGGAGGATTCCAGAGTTCAGATGAGACAGGAGGATATCAGAGTGCAGATGAGGCACGAGGATATCAGAATTCAGACGAGACAGGAGGATATCAGAGTTCAGATGAGACCGGAGGATACCAGAGTTCAGGCGAGACAGGAGGATATCAGAGTGCAGACGAGACAGGAGGATATCAGAGTGCAGACAAGACAGGAGGATATCAGAGTTCAGACGATCAGGCGGATATCAGAGTACAGATGAGACAGGAGGATCCCAGAGTGCAGACGAGGCAGCAGGATATCAGAGTGCAGATGAGACAGCAGTATATCAGAGTTCAGACGAGGCAGGAGGATCCCAGAGTTCAGGCGAGACAGGAGGATCACAGAGTTCAGATGAGACAGGAGGATCCCAGACATCAGACGAGACAGGAGGATATGAGAGTTTAGACGAGACAGGAGGATATTAGAGTTCAGACGAGAGAGGAGGATATCAGAGCGCAGATGAGGCAGGAGGATATCAGCGTGCAGACGAGACAGGAGGATCCCAGAGTTCAGGCGAGACAGGAGGATATCAGAGTGCAGACGAGAAAGGAGGATCCCAGACTTCAGGCGAGACAGGAGGATATCAGAGTTCAGACGCGGCAGGAAGATATCAGAGTGCAGACGAGACAGGAGGATATCTGAGTGCAGACGAGGCAGCAGGATATCAGAGTGCAGATGAGACAGCAGTATATCAGAGTTCAGACGAGGCAGGAGGATATCAGAGTGCAGACGAGACAGGAGGATATCAGAGTTCAGACAAGGCAGGAGGATATCAGAGTGCAGACGAGACAGGAGGATATCAGAGTGCAGATGAGACAGGAGAATATCAGAGTTCAGACGAGGCAGGAGGATATCAGAGTGCAGATGAGACAGGAGGATATCAGAGTGCAGACGAGACAGGGTGATATCAGAGTTCAGATGAGACAGGAGGATCCCAGAGTTCAGGCGAGACAGTAGGATAACAGAGTTCAGATGAGACAGGAGAATCCCAGACATCAGACGAGACAGGAGGATATTAGAGTTCAGACGAGAGAGGAGGATATCAGAGCGCAGATGAGGCAGGAGGATATCAGAGTGCAGACGAGACAGGAGGATCGCAGATTTCAGGAGAGGCAGGAGGATATCAGAGTTCAGACGAGACAGGAGGATCCCAGAGTTCAGATGAGACAGGAGGATATCAGAGTTCAGACGAGACAGGAGGATCCCAGAGTGCAGACGAGACAGGAGTATCCCAGAGTTCAGGCGAGACAGGAGGATATCAGACTGCAGACGAGAAAGGAGGATCCCAGTCTTCAGGCGAGACAGGAGGATATCAGAGTTCAGACGAGACTGGAGGATCCCAGTCTTCAGGCGAGACAGCAGGATATCAGAGTTCAGACGAGACTGGAGGATCCCAGAGTTCAGGCGAGACAGGAGGATATCAGAGTGCAGACGAGTCAGGAGGATATCAGAGTTCAGACGATCAGGCGGATATCCGAGTACAGATGAGACAGGAGGATCCCAGAGTGCAGACGAGGCAGCAGGATATCAGAGTGCAGATGAGACAGCAGTATATCAGAGTTCAGACGAGGCAGGAGGATCCCAGAGTTCAGGCGAGACAGGAGGATAACAGAGTTCAGATCAGACAGGAGGATCCCAGACATCAGACGAGACAGGAGGATATGAGAGTTTAGACGAGACAGGAGGATATTAGAGTTCAGACGAGAGAGGAGGATATCAGAGCTCAGATGAGGCAGGAGGATATCAGAGTGCAGACGAGACAGGAGGATCCCAGAGCTCAGGCGAGACAGGAGGATATCAGAGTGCAGACGAGAAAGGAGGATCCCAGACTTCAGGCGAGACAGGAGGATATCAGAGTTCAGACGCGGCAGGAAGATATCAGAGTGCAGACGAGACAGGAGGATATCAGAGTTCAGACGAGACAGGAGGATCCCAGAGTTCAGACGAGACAGGAGGATATCAGAGTACAGACCAGACAGGAGGATCCCAGAGTTCACACGAGACAGGAGGATATCAAAGTTCAGACGAGACAGGAGGATATCAGAGTTCAGACGAGACAGGAGGATATCAGAGTGCAGATGAGGCAGGAGGATATCAGAGTTCAGACGAGAGAGGAGGATGCCAGAGTTCAGACGAGACAGGAGTATATCAGAGTTCAGACGAGACAGGAGGATCCCAGAGTTCAGACGAGACAGGAGGATATCAGATTTCAGATGAGACAGGAGGATATCAGAGTTCAGATGAGACAGGAGGATATCAGAGTTTAGACGACACAGCAGGATATTAGAGTTCAGACGAGACAGGAGGATATCAGAGTGCAGATGAGACAGGAGGATATCAGAGGGCAGACGAGACAGGAGGATCCCAGAGTTCAGAAGACACAGGAGCATATCAGAGTTCAGACCGGAGAGGAGGATGTCAGAGTGCAGACGAGACAGGAGGATCCCAGAGTTCAGACGAGACAGGTGGATCCCAGAGTACAGACGAGACAGGAGGATATCAGAGTTCAGCCGAGACAGGAGGATATCAGAGTGCAGATGAGGCAGGAGGATATCAGAGTGGAGACGAGACAGGAGGATCCCAGAATTCAGACGAGACAGCAGGATATCAGAGTTCAGACGAGACAGGAGGATATCAGAATTCAGACAAGATAGGAGGATCCCAGAGTTCAGACGAGACAGGAGGATATCAGACTTCAGATGAGACAGCAGGATATCAGACTGCAGACGAGACAGGAGGATATCAGAGTTCAGACGAGACAGGCGGATATCAGTGTTCAGTTGAGACAGGAGGATCCCAGAGTGCAGACAAGACAGGAGGATATCAGAGTTCAGACGCGGCAGGTAGATATCAGAGTGCAGACGAGGCAGGAGTATCCCAGAGTTCAGGCGAGACAGGAGGATATCAGACTGCAGACGAGAAAGGAGGATCCCAGTCTTCAGGCGAGACAGGAGGATATCAGAGTTCAGACGAGACTGGAGGATCCCAGAGTTCAGGCGAGACAGGAGGATATCAGTGTTCAGACGAGACAGGAGGATCCCAGTCTTCAGGCGAGACAGCAGGATATCAGAGTTCAGACGAGACTGGAGGATCCCAGAGTTCAGGCGAGAAAGGAGGATATCAGAGTTCAGACGAGACAGGAGGATATCAGAGTGCAGACGAGACAGGAGTATCCCAGAGTTCAGGCGAGACAGGAGGATATCAGAGTGCTGACGAGAAAGGAGGATCCCAGACTTGTGGCGAGACAGAAGGATATCAGAGTTCAGACGAGACAGGAGGATTCCAGAGTTCAGATGAGACAGGAGGATATCAGAGTGCAGATGAGGCACGAGGATATCAGAATTCAGACGAGACAGGAGGATATCAGAGTTCAGATGAGACCGGAGGATACCAGAGTTCAGGCGAGACAGGAGGATATCAGAGTGCAGACGAGACAGGAGGATATCAGAGTGCAGACAAGACAGGAGGATATCAGAGTTCAGACGATCAGGCGGATATCAGAGTACAGATGAGACAGGAGGATCCCAGAGTGCAGACGAGGCAGCAGGATATCAGAGTGCAGATGAGACAGCAGTATATCAGAGTTCAGACGAGGCAGGAGGATCCCAGAGTTCAGGCGAGACAGGAGGATCACAGAGTTCAGATGAGACAGGAGGATCCCAGACATCAGACTAGACAGGAGGATATGAGAGTTTAGACGAGACAGGAGGATATTAGAGTTCAGACGAGAGAGGAGGATATCAGAGCGCAGATGAGGCAGGAGGATATCAGCGTGCAGACGAGACAGGAGGATCCCAGAGTTCAGGCGAGACAGGAGGATATCAGAGTGCAGACGAGAAAGGAGGATCCCAGACTTCAGGCGAGACAGGAGGATATCAGAGTTCAGACGCGGCAGGAAGATATCAGAGTGCAGACGAGACAGGAGGATATCTGAGTGCAGACGAGGCAGCAGGATATCAGAGTGCAGATGAGACAGCAGTATATCAGAGTTCAGAGGAGGCAGGAGGATATCAGAGTGCAGACGAGACAGGAGGATATCAGAGTTCAGACAAGGCAGGAGGATATCAGAGTGCAGACGAGACAGGAGGATATCAGAGTGCAGATGAGACAGGAGAATATCAGAGTTCAGACGAGGCAGGAGGATATCAGAGTGCAGATGAGACAGGAGGATATCAGAGTGCAGACGAGACAGGGTGATATCAGAGTTCAGATGAGACAGGAGGATCCCAGAGTTCAGGCGAGACAGTAGGATAACAGAGTTCAGATGAGACAGGAGAATCCCAGACATCAGACGAGACAGGAGGATATTAGAGTTCAGACGAGAGAGGAGGATATCAGAGCGCAGATGAGGCAGGAGGATATCAGAGTGCAGACGAGACAGGAGGATCGCAGATTTCAGGAGAGGCAGGAGGATATCAGAGTTCAGACGAGACAGGAGGATCCCAGAGTTCAGATGAGTCAGGAGGATATCAGAGTTCAGACGAGACAGGAGGATATCAGAGTGCAGACGAGACAGGAGTATCCCAGAGTTCAGGCGAGACAGGAGGATATCAGAGTGCTGACGAGAAAGGAGGATCCCAGACTTGTGGCGAGACAGAAGGATATCAGAGTTCAGACGAGACAGGAGGATTCCAGAGTTCAGATGAGACAGGAGGATATCAGAGTGCAGATGAGGCACGAGGATATCAGAATTCAGACGAGACAGGAGGATATCAGAGTTCAGATGAGACCGGAGGATACCAGAGTTCAGGCGAGACAGGAGGATATCAGAGTGCAGACGAGACAGGAGGATATCAGAGTGCAGACAAGACAGGAGGATATCAGAGTTCAGACGATCAGGCGGATATCAGAGTACAGATGAGACAGGAGGATCCCAGAGTGCAGACGAGGCAGCAGGATATCAGAGTGCAGATGTGACAGCAGTATATCAGAGTTCAGGCGAGACAGGAGGATCACAGAGTTCAGATGAGACAGGAGGATCCCAGACATCAGACGAGACAGGAGGATATGAGAGTTTAGACGAGACAGGAGGATATTAGAGTTCAGACGAGAGAGGAGGATATCAGAGCGCAGATGAGGCAGGAGGATATCAGCGTGCAGACGAGACAGGAGGATCCCAGAGTTCAGGCGAGACAGGAGGATATCAGAGTGCAGACGAGAAAGGAGGATCCCAGACTTCAGGCGAGACAGGAGGATATCAGAGTTCAGACGCGGCAGGAAGATATCAGAGTGCAGACGAGACAGGAGGATATCTGAGGGCAGACGAGGCAGCAGGATATCAGAGTGCAGATGAGACAGCAGTATATCAGAGTTCAGAGGAGGCAGGAGGATATCAGAGTGCAGACGAGACAGGAGGATATCAGAGTTCAGACAAGGCAGGAGGATATCAGAGTGCAGACGAGACAGGAGGATATCAGAGTGCAGATGAGACAGGAGAATATCAGAGTTCAGACGAGGCAGGAGGATATCAGAGTGCAGATGAGACAGGAGGATATCAGAGTGCAGACGAGACAGGGTGATATCAGAGTTCAGATGAGACAGGAGGATCCCAGAGTTCAGGCGAGACAGTAGGATAACAGAGTTCAGATGAGACAGGAGAATCCCAGACATCAGACGAGACAGGAGGATATTAGAGTTCAGACGAGAGAGGAGGATATCAGAGCGCAGATGAGGCAGGAGGATATCAGAGTGCAGACGAGACAGGAGGATCGCAGATTTCAGGAGAGGCAGGAGGATATCAGAGTTCAGACGAGACAGGAGGATCCCAGAGTTCAGATGAGACAGGAGGATATCAGAGTTCAGACGAGACAGGAGGATCCCAGAGTGCAGACGAGGCAGGAGGATAACAGAGTGCAGTCGAGATAGGAGGATGTCAGGGTTCAGACGAGACAGGCGGATATCAGAGTTCAGATGAGACAGGAGGATATCAGAGTGCAGACGAGGAAGCAGGATATCAGAGTGCAGACGAGACAGCAGGATATCAGCGTTCAGACGAGGCAGGAGGATATCAGAGGGCAGAGGAGACAGGAGGATATCAGAGTTCAGACAAGGCAGGAGGACATCAGAGTCCAGACGAGGCAGGAGGATATCAGAGTGCAGACGAGCCAGGAGGATATCAGAGTGCAGACGAGACAGGAGGATATCAGAGTGCAGACGAGACAGGATGATCCCAGAGTTCAGGCGAGACAGAAGGGTATCAGAGTGCAGACGAGAAAGGAGGATCCCAGACTTCAGGCGAGACAGGAGGATATCAGAGTTCAGACGCGGCAGGAAGATATCAGAGTGCAGACGAGACAGGAGGATATCAGAGTTCAGACGAGACAGGAGGATCCCAGAGTTCAGACGAGACAGGAGGATATCAGAGTACAGACCAGACAGGAGGATCCCAGAGTTCACACGAGACAGGAGGATATCAAAGTTCAGACGAGACAGGAGGATATCAGAGTTCAGGCGAGACAGGAGGATATCAGAGTGCAGATGAGGCAGGAGTATATCAGAGTTCAGACGAGAGAGGAGGATGCCAGAGTTCAGACGAGACAGGAGTATATCAGAGTTCAGACGAGACAGGAGGATCCCAGAGTTCAGACGAGACAGGAGGATATCAGATTTCAGATGAGACAGGAGGATATCAGAGTTCAGATGAGACAGGAGGATATCAGAGTTTAGACGACACAGCAGGATATTAGAGTTCAGACGAGACAGGAGGATATCAGAGTGCAGATGAGACAGGAGGATATCAGAGGGCAGACGAGACAGGAGGATATCAGAGTTCAGATGAGACAGGAGGATATCAGAGTTCAGATGAGAGAGGAGGATATCAGATATCAGACGAGACAAGAGGATATCAGAGTTCAGGCGAGACAGGAGGGTATCAGAGTTCAGACGAGACAGGAGGATCCCAGAGTTCAGAAGACACAGGAGGATATCAGAGTTCAGACCGGAGAGGAGGATGTCAGAGTGCAGACGAGACAGGAGGATCCCAGAGTTCAGACGAGACAGGTGGATCCCAGAGTTCAGACGAGACAGGAGGATATCAGAGTTCAGCCGAGACAGGAGGATATCAGAGTGCAGATGAGGCAGGAGGATATCAGAGTGCAGACGAGACAGGAGGATCCCAGAATTCAGACGAGACAGCAGGATATCAGACTTCAGGTGAGACAGTAGGATATCAGACTGCAGATGAGACAGGAGGATATCAGAGTTCAGACGAGACAGGCGGATATCAGTGTTCAGTTGAGACAGGAGGATCCCAGAGTGCAGACAAGACGGGAGGATATCAGAGTTCAGACGCGGCAGGTAGATATCAGAGTGCAGACGAGACAGGAGGATCCCAGTCTTCAGGCGAGACAGCAGGATATCAGAGTTCAGACGAGACTGGAGGATCCCAGAGTTCAGGCGAGAAAGGAGGATATCAGAGTTCAGACGAGACAGGAGGATATCAGAGTGCAGACGAGACAGGAGTATCCCAGAGTTCAGGCGAGACAGGAGGATATCAGAGTGCTGACGAGAAAGGAGGATCCCAGACTTCAGGCGAGACAGAAGGATATCAGAGTTCAGACGAGACAGGAGGATTCCAGAGTTCAGATGAGACAGGAGGATATCAGAGTGCAGATGAGGCACGAGGATATCAGAATTCAGACGAGACAGGAGGATATCAGAGTTCAGGTGAGACCGGAGGATACCAGAGTTCAGGCGAGACAGGAGGATATCAGAGTGCAGACGAGACAGGAGGATATCAGAGTGCAGACAAGACAGGAGGATATCAGAGTTCAGACGATCAGGCGGATATCAGAGTACAGATGAGGCAGGAGGATCCCAGAGTGCAGACGAGGCAGCAGGATATCAGAGTGCAGATGAGACAGCAGTATATCAGAGTTCAGACGAGGCAGGAGGATCCCAGAGTTCAGGCGAGACAGGAGGATCACAGACTTCAGATGAGACAGGAGGATCCCAGACATCAGACGAGACAGGAGGATATGAGAGTTTAGACGAGACAGGAGGATATTAGAGTTCAGACGAGAGAGGAGGATATCAGAGCGCAGATGAGGTAGGAGGATATCAGCGTGCAGACGAGACAGGAGGATCCCAGAGTTCAGGCGAGACAGGAGGATATCAGAGTGCAGACGAGAAAGGAGGATCCCAGACTTCAGGCGAGACAGCAGGATATCAGAGTTCAGACGCGGCAGGAAGATATCAGAGTGCAGACGAGACAGGAGGATATCTGAGTGCAGACGAGGCAGCAGGATATCAGAGTGCAGATGAGACAGCAGTATATCAGAGTTCAGACGAGGCAGGAGGATATCAGAGTGCAGACGAGACAGGAGGATATCAGAGTTCAGACAAGGCAGGAGGATATCAGATTGCAGACGAGACAGGAGGATATCAGAGTGCAGATGAGACAGGAGAATATCAGAGTTCAGACGAGGCAGGAGGATATCAGAGTGCAGATGAGACAGGAGGATATCAGAGTGCAGACGAGACAGGGTGATATCAGAGTTCAGATGAGACAGGAGGATCCCAGAGTTCAGGCGAGACAGTAGGATAACAGAGTTCAGATGAGACAGGAGGATCCCAGACATCAGACGAGACAGGAGGATATTAGAGTTCAGACGAGAGAGGAGGATATCAGAGCGCAGATGAGGCAGGAGGATATCAGAGTGCAGACGAGACAGGAGGATCGCAGATTTCAGGAGAGGCAGGAGGATATCAGAGTTAAGACGAGACAGGAGGATCCCAGAGTTCAGATGAGACAGGAGGATATCAGAGTTCAGACGAGACAGGAGGATCCCAGAGTGCAGACGAGGCAGGAGGATAACAGAGTGCAGTCGAGACAGGAGGATGTCAGGGTTCAGACGAGACAGGCGGATATCAGAGTTCAGATGAGACAGGAGGATCCCAGAGTGCAGACGAGACAGGAGGATATCAGAGTTCAGACGAGGCAGGAGGATATCAGAGGGCAGAGGAGACAGGAGGATATCAGAGTTCAGACAAGGCAGGAGTATATCAGAGTGCAGACGAGACAGGGGGATATCAGAGTGCAGACGAGACAGGAGGACATCAGAGTCCAGACGAGGCAAGAGGATATCAGAGTGCAGACGAGCCAGGAGGATATCAGAGTGCAGACGAGACAGGAGGATATCAGAGTGCAGACGAGACAGGATGATCCCAGAGTTCAGGCGAGACAGAAGGGTATCAGAGTGCAGACGAGAAAGGAGGATCCCAGACTTCAGGCGAGACAGGAGGATATCAGAGTTCAGACGCGGCAGGAAGATATCAGAGTGCAGACGAGACAGGAGGATATCAGAGTTCAGACGAGACAGGAGGATCCCAGAGTTCAGACTAGACAGGAGGATATCAGAGTACAGACCAGACAGGAGGATCCCAGAGTTCACACGAGACAGGAGGATATCAAAGTTCAGACGAGACAGGAGGATATCAGAGTTCAGACGAGACAGGAGGATATCAGAGTGCAGATGAGGCAGGAGTATATCAGAGTTCAGACGAGAGAGGAGGATGCCAGAGTTCAGACGAGACAGGAGTATATCAGAGTTCAGACGAGACAGGAGGATCCCAGAGTTCAGACGAGACAGGAGGATATCAGATTTCAGATGAGACAGGAGGATATCAGAGTTCAGATGAGACAGGAGGATATCAGAGTTTAGACGACACAGCAGGATATTAGAGTTCAGACGAGACAGGAGGATATCAGAGTGCAGATGAGACAGGAGGATATCAGAGGGCAGACGAGACAGGAGGATATCAGAGTTCAGATGAGACAGGAGGATATCAGAGTTCAGATGAGAGAGGAGGATATCAGATATCAGACGAGACAAGAGGATATCAGAGTTCAGGCGAGACAGGAGGGTATCAGAGTTCAGACGAGACAGGAGGATCCCAGAGTTCAGAAGACACAGGAGGATATCAGAGTTCAGACCGGAGAGGAGGATGTCAGAGTGCAGACGAGACAGGAGGATCCCAGAGTTCAGACGAGACAGGTGGATCCCAGAGTTCAGACGAGACAGGAGGATATCAGAGTTCAGCCGAGACAGGAGGATATCAGAGTGCAGATGAGGCAGGAGGATATCAGAGTGCAGACGAGACAGGAGGATCCCAGAATTCAGACGAGACAGCAGGATATCAGACTTCAGGTGAGACAGTAGGATATCAGACTGCAGATGAGACAGGAGGATATCAGAGTTCAGACGAGACAGGCGGATATCAGTGTTCAGTTGAGACAGGAGGATCCCAGAGTGCAGACAAGACGGGAGGATATCAGAGTTCAGACGCGGCAGGTAGATATCAGAGTGCAGACGAGACAGGAGGATCCCAGTCTTCAGGCGAGACAGCAGGATATCAGAGTTCAGACGAGACTGGAGGATCCCAGAGTTCAGGCGAGAAAGGAGGATATCAGAGTTCAGACGAGACAGGAGGATATCAGAGTGCAGACGAGACAGGAGTATCCCAGAGTTCAGGCGAGACAGGAGGATATCAGAGTGCTGACGAGAAAGGAGGATCCCAGACTTCAGGCGAGACAGAAGGATATCAGAGTTCAGACGAGACAGGAGGATTCCAGAGTTCAGATGAGACAGGAGGATATCAGAGTGCAGATGAGGCACGAGGATATCAGAATTCAGACGAGACAGGAGGATATCAGAGTTCAGGTGAGACCGGAGGATACCAGAGTTCAGGCGAGACAGGAGGATATCAGAGTGCAGACGAGACAGGAGGATATCAGAGTGCAGACAAGACAGGAGGATATCAGAGTTCAGACGATCAGGCGGATATCAGAGTACAGATGAGGCAGGAGGATCCCAGAGTGCAGACGAGGCAGCAGGATATCAGAGTGCAGATGAGACAGCAGTATATCAGAGTTCAGACGAGGCAGGAGGATCCCAGAGTTCAGGCGAGACAGGAGGATCACAGACTTCAGATGAGACAGGAGGATCCCAGACATCAGACGAGACAGGAGGATATGAGAGTTTAGACGAGACAGGAGGATATTAGAGTTCAGACGAGAGAGGAGGATATCAGAGCGCAGATGAGGTAGGAGGATATCAGCGTGCAGACGAGACAGGAGGATCCCAGAGTTCAGGCGAGACAGGAGGATATCAGAGTGCAGACGAGAAAGGAGGATCCCAGACTTCAGGCGAGACAGCAGGATATCAGAGTTCAGACGCGGCAGGAAGATATCAGAGTGCAGACGAGACAGGAGGATATCTGAGTGCAGACGAGGCAGCAGGATATCAGAGTGCAGATGAGACAGCAGTATATCAGAGTTCAGACGAGGCAGGAGGATATCAGAGTGCAGACGAGACAGGAGGATATCAGAGTTCAGACAAGGCAGGAGGATATCAGAGTGCAGACGAGACAGGAGGATATCAGAGTGCAGATGAGACAGGAGAATATCAGAGTTCAGACGAGGCAGGAGGATATCAGAGCGCAGATGAGACAGGAGGATATCAGAGTGCAGACGAGACAGGGTGATATCAGAGTTCAGATGAGACAGGAGGATCCCAGAGTTCAGGCGAGACAGTAGGATAACAGAGTTCAGATGAGACAGGAGGATCCCAGACATCAGACGAGACAGGAGGATATTAGAGTTCAGACGAGAGAGGAGGATATCAGAGCGCAGATGAGGCAGGAGGATATCAGAGTGCAGACGAGACAGGAGGATCGCAGATTTCAGGAGAGGCAGGAGGATATCAGAGTTAAGACGAGACAGGAGGATCCCAGAGTTCAGATGAGACAGGAGGATATCAGAGTTCAGACGAGACAGGAGGATCCCAGAGTGCAGACGAGGCAGGAGGATAACAGAGTGCAGTCGAGACAGGAGGATGTCAGGGTTCAGACGAGACAGGCGGATATCAGAGTTCAGATGAGACAGGAGGATCCCAGAGTGCAGACGAGACAGGAGGATATCAGAGTTCAGACGAGGCAGGAGGATATCAGAGGGCAGAGGAGACAGGAGGATATCAGAGTTCAGACAAGGCAGGAGTATATCAGAGTGCAGACGAGACAGGGGGATATCAGAGTGCAGACGAGACAGGAGGACATCAGAGTCCAGACGAGGCAAGAGGATATCAGAGTGCAGACGAGCCAGGAGGATATCAGAGTGCAGACGAGACAGGAGGATATCAGAGTGCAGACGAGACAGGATGATCCCAGAGTTCAGGCGAGACAGAAGGGTATCAGAGTGCAGACGAGAAAGGAGGATCCCAGACTTCAGGCGAGACAGGAGGATATCAGAGTTCAGACGCGGCAGG
The DNA here is from genome assembly GCF_030144855.1 of Hypanus sabinus. Classification (NCBI taxonomy): domain Eukaryota; kingdom Metazoa; phylum Chordata; class Chondrichthyes; order Myliobatiformes; family Dasyatidae; genus Hypanus; species Hypanus sabinus. The sequence continues at coordinate 99,534,447 of NC_082717.1, read as the reverse complement.
AAGATATCAGAGTGCAGACGAGACAGGAGGATATCAGAGTTCAGACGAGACAGGAGGATCCCAGAGTTCAGACTAGACAGGAGGATATCAGAGTACAGACCAGACAGGAGGATCCCAGAGTTCACACGAGACAGGAGGATATCAAAGTTCAGACGAGACAGGAGGATATCAGAGTTCAGACGAGACAGGAGGATATCAGAGTGCAGATGAGGCAGGAGTATATCAGAGTTCAGACGAGAGAGGAGGATGCCAGAGTTCAGACGAGACAGGAGTATATCAGAGTTCAGACGAGACAGGAGGATCCCAGAGTTCAGACGAGACAGGAGGATATCAGATTTCAGATGAGACAGGAGGATATCAGAGTTCAGATGAGACAGGAGGATATCAGAGTTTAGACGACACAGCAGGATATTAGAGTTCAGACGAGACAGGAGGATATCAGAGTGCAGATGAGACAGGAGGATATCAGAGGGCAGACGAGACAGGAGGATATCAGAGTTCAGATGAGACAGGAGGATATCAGAGTTCAGATGAGAGAGGAGGATATCAGATATCAGACGAGACAAGAGGATATCAGAGTTCAGGCGAGACAGGAGGGTATCAGAGTTCAGACGAGACAGGAGGATCCCAGAGTTCAGAAGACACAGGAGGATATCAGAGTTCAGACCGGAGAGGAGGATGTCAGAGTGCAGACGAGACAGGAGGATCCCAGAGTTCAGACGAGACAGGTGGATCCCAGAGTTCAGACGAGACAGGAGGATATCAGAGTTCAGCCGAGACAGGAGGATATCAGAGTGCAGATGAGGCAGGAGGATATCAGAGTGCAGACGAGACAGGAGGATCCCAGAATTCAGACGAGACAGCAGGATATCAGACTTCAGGTGAGACAGTAGGATATCAGACTGCAGACGAGACAGGAGGATATGAGAGTTTAGACGAGACAGGAGGATATTAGAGTTCAGACGAGAGAGCAGGATATCAGAGCGCAGATGAGGTAGGAGGATATCAGCGTGCAGACGAGACAGGAGGATCCCAGAGTTCAGGCGAGACAGGAGGATATCAGAGTGCAGACGAGAAAGGAGGATCCCAGACTTCAGGCGAGACAGCAGGATATCAGAGTTCAGACGCGGCAGGAAGATATCAGAGTGCAGACGAGACAGGAGGATATCTGAGTGCAGACGAGGCAGCAGGATATCAGAGTGCAGATCAGACAGCAGTATATCAGAGTTCAGACGAGGCAGGAGGATATCAGAGTGCAGACGAGACAGGAGGATATCAGAGTTCAGACAAGGCAGGAGGATATCAGAGTGCAGACGAGACAGGAGGATATCAGAGTGCAGATGAGACAGGAGAATATCAGAGTTCAGACGAGGCAGGAGGATATCAGAGTGCAGATGAGACAGGAGGATATCAGAGTGCAGACGAGACAGGGTGATATCAGAGTTCAGATGAGACAGGAGGATCCCAGAGTTCAGGCGAGACAGTAGGATAACAGAGTTCAGATGAGACAGGAGGATCCCAGACATCAGACGAGACAGGAGGATATTAGAGTTCAGACGAGAGAGGAGGATATCAGAGCGCAGATGAGGCAGGAGGATATCAGAGTGCAGACGAGACAGGAGGATCGCAGATTTCAGGAGAGGCAGGAGGATATCAGAGTTAAGACGAGACAGGAGGATCCCAGAGTTCAGATGAGACAGGAGGATATCAGAGTTCAGACGAGACAGGAGGATCCCAGAGTGCAGACGAGGCAGGAGGATAACAGAGTGCAGTCGAGACAGGAGGATGTCAGGGTTCAGACGAGACAGGCGGATATCAGAGTTCAGATGAGACAGGAGGATCCCAGAGTGCAGACGAGACAGGAGGATATCAGAGTTCAGACGAGGCAGGAGGATATCAGAGGGCAGAGGAGACAGGAGGATATCAGAGTTCAGACAAGGCAGGAGTATATCAGAGTGCAGACGAGACAGGGGGATATCAGAGTGCAGACGAGACAGGAGGACATCAGAGTCCAGACGAGGCAAGAGGATATCAGAGTGCAGACGAGCCAGGAGGATATCAGAGTGCAGACGAGACAGGAGGATATCAGAGTGCAGACGAGACAGGATGATCCCAGAGTTCAGGCGAGACAGAAGGGTATCAGAGTGCAGACGAGAAAGGAGGATCCCAGACTTCAGGTGAGACAGGAGGATATCAGAGTTCAGACGCGGCAGGAAGATATCAGAGTGCAGACGAGACAGGAGGATATCAGAGTTCAGACGAGACAGGAGGATCCCAGAGTTCAGACTAGACAGGAGGATATCAGAGTACAGACCAGACAGGAGGATCCCAGAGTTCACACGAGACAGGAGGATATCAAAGTTCAGACGAGACAGGAGGATATCAGAGTTCAGACGAGACAGGAGGATATCAGAGTGCAGATGAGGCAGGAGTATATCAGAGTTCAGACGAGAGAGGAGGATGCCAGAGTTCAGACGAGACAGGAGTATATCAGAGTTCAGACGAGACAGGAGGATCCCAGAGTTCAGACGAGACAGGAGGATATCAGATTTCAGATGAGACAGGAGGATATCAGAGTTCAGATGAGACAGGAGGATATCAGAGTTTAGACGACACAGCAGGATATTAGAGTTCAGACGAGACAGGAGGATATCAGAGTGCAGATGAGACAGGAGGATATCAGAGGGCAGACGAGACAGGAGGATATCAGAGTTCAGATGAGACAGGAGGATATCAGAGTTCAGATGAGAGAGGAGGATATCAGATATCAGACGAGACAAGAGGATATCAGAGTTCAGGCGAGACAGCAGGGTATCAGAGTTCAGACGAGACAGGAGGATCCCAGAGTTCAGAAGACACAGGAGGATATCAGAGTTCAGACCGGAGAGGAGGATGTCAGAGTGCAGACGAGACAGGAGGATCCCAGAGTTCAGACGAGACAGGTGGATCCCAGAGTTCAGACGAGACAGGAGGATATCAGAGTTCAGCCGAGACAGGAGGATATCAGAGTGCAGATGAGGCAGGAGGATATCAGAGTGCAGACGAGACAGGAGGATCCCAGAATTCAGACGAGACAGCAGGATATCAGACTTCAGGTGAGACAGTAGGATATCAGACTGCAGATGAGACAGGAGGATATCAGAGTTCAGACGAGACAGGCGGATATCAGTGTTCAGTTGAGACAGGAGGATCCCAGAGTGCAGACAAGACGGGAGGATATCAGAGTTCAGACGCGGCAGGTAGATATCAGTGTGCAGACGAGACAGGAGGATCCCAGTCTTCAGGCGAGACAGCAGGATATCAGAGTTCAGACGAGACTGGAGGATCCCAGAGTTCAGGCGAGAAAGGAGGATATCAGAGTTCAGACGAGACAGGAGGATATCAGAGTGCAGACGAGACAGGAGTATCCCAGAGTTCAGGCGAGACAGGAGGATATCAGAGTGCTGACGAGAAAGGAGGATCCCAGACTTCAGGCGAGACAGAAGGATATCAGAGTTCAGACGAGACAGGAGGATTCCAGAGTTCAGATGAGACAGGAGGATATCAGAGTGCAGATGAGGCACGAGGATATCAGAATTCAGACGAGACAGGAGGATATCAGAGTTCAGGTGAGACCGGAGGATACCAGAGTTCAGGCGAGACAGGAGGATATCAGAGTGCAGACGAGACAGGAGGATATCAGAGTGCAGACAAGACAGGAGGATATCAGAGTTCAGACGATCAGGCGGATATCAGAGTACAGATGAGGCAGGAGGATCCCAGAGTTCAGACGAGGCAGCAGGATATCAGAGTGCAGATGAGACAGCAGTATATCAGAGTTCAGACGAGGCAGGAGGATCCCAGAGTTCAGGCGAGACAGGAGGATCACAGACTTCAGATGAGACAGGAGGATCCCAGACATCAGACGAGACAGGAGGATATGAGAGTTTAGACGAGACAGGAGGATATTAGAGTTCAGACGAGAGAGGAGGATATCAGAGCGCAGATGAGGTAGGAGGATATCAGCGTGCAGACGAGACAGGAGGATCCCAGAGTTCAGGCGAGACAGGAGGATATCAGAGTGCAGACGAGAAAGGAGGATCCCAGACTTCAGGCGAGACAGCAGGATATCAGAGTTCAGACGCGGCAGGAAGATATCAGAGTGCAGACGAGACAGGAGGATATCTGAGTGCAGACGAGGCAGCAGGATATCAGAGTGCAGATGAGACAGCAGTATATCAGAGTTCAGACGAGGCAGGAGGATATCAGAGTGCAGACGAGACAGGAGGATATCAGAGTTCAGACAAGGCAGGAGGATATCAGATTGCAGACGAGACAGGAGGATATCAGAGTGCAGATGAGACAGGAGAATATCAGAGTTCAGACGAGGCAGGAGGATATCAGAGAGCAGATGAGACAGGAGGATATCAGAGTGCAGACGAGACAGGGTGATATCAGAGTTCAGATGAGACAGGAGGATCCCAGAGTTCAGGCGAGACAGTAGGATAACAGAGTTCAGATGCGACAGGAGGATCCCAGACATCAGACGAGACAGGAGGATATTAGAGTTCAGACGAGAGAGGAGGATATCAGAGCGCAGATGAGGCAGGAGGATATCAGAGTGCAGACGAGACAGGAGGATCGCAGATTTCAGGAGAGGCAGGAGGATATCAGAGTTAAGACGAGACAGGAGGATCCCAGAGTTCAGATGAGACAGGAGGATATCAGAGTTCAGACGAGACAGGAGGATCCCAGAGTGCAGACGAGGCAGGAGGATAACAGAGTGCAGTCGAGACAGGAGGATGTCAGGGTTCAGACGAGACAGGCGGATATCAGAGTTCAGATGAGACAGGAGGATCCCAGAGTGCAGACGAGACAGGAGGATATCAGAGTTCAGACGAGGCAGGAGGATATCAGAGTGCAGACGAGACAGGAGGATATCAGAGTGCAGACGAGGCAGCAGGATATCAGAGTGCAGACGAGACAGCAGGATATCAGCGTTCAGACGAGGCAGGAGGATATCAGAGGGCAGAGGAGACAGGAGGATATCAGAGTTCAGACGAGGCAGGAGGATATCAGAGTGCAGACGAGCCAGGAGGATATCAGAGTGCAGACGAGACAGGAGGATATCAGAGGGCAGACGAGACAGGAGGACATCAGAGTCCAGACGAGGCAGGAGGATATCAGAGTGCAGACGAGCCAGGAGTATATCAGAGTGCAGACAAGACAGGAGGATATCAGAGTGCAGACGAGACAGGATGATCCCAGAGTTCAGGCGAGACAGAAGGGTATCAGAGTGCAGACAAGACAGGAGGATCCCAGAGTTCAGGCGAGACAGGAGGATATCAGAGTTCAGACGAGACAGGAGGATCCCAGAGTTCAGGCGAGACAGGAGGATATCAGAGTGCAGACGAGACAGGGTGATATCAGAGTTCAGATGAGACAGGAGGATCCCAGAGTTCAGGCGAGACAGGAGGATAACAGAGTTCAGATGAGACAGGAGGATCCCAGACATCAGACGAGACAGGAGGATACTAGAGTTCAGACGATAGAGGAGGATATCAGAGCGCAGATGAGGCAGGAGGATATCAGAGTGCAGACGAGACAGGAGGATCGCAGATTTCAGGAGAGGCAGGAGGATATCAGAGTTCAGACGAGACAGGAGGATCCCAGAGTTCAGATGAGACAGGAGGATATCAGAGTTCAGACGAGACAGGAGGATCCCAGAGTGCAGACGAGGCAGGAGGATAACAGAGTGCAGTCGAGACAGGAGGATGTCAGTGTTCAGACGAGACAGGCGGATATCAGAGTTCAGATGAGACAGGAGGATCCCAGAGTGCAGACGAGACAGGAGGATATCAGAGTTCAGATGAGGCAGGAGGATATCAGAGTGCAGACGAGACAGGAGGATATCAGAGTGCAGACGAGGCAGCAGGATATCAGAGTGCAGACGAGACAGCAGGATATCAGCGTTCAGACGAGGCAGGAGGATATCAGAGGGCAGACGAGACAGGAGGATATCAGAGTTCAGACAAGGCAGGAGTATATCAGAGTGCAGACGAGACAGGAGGATATCAGAGTGCAGACGAGACAGGAGGACATCAGAGTGCAGACGAGGCAGGAGGATATCAGAGTGCAGACGAGACAGGAGGATATCAGAGTGCAGACGAGACAGGAGGATATCAGAGTGCAGACGAGACAGGATGATCCCAGAGTTCAGGCGAGACAGAAGGGTATCAGAGTGCAGACAAGACAGGAGGATCCCAGAGTTCAGGCGAGACAGGAGGATATCAGAGTTCAGACGAGACAGGGGGATCTCAGAGTTCAGGCGAGACAGGAGGATATCAGAGTTCAGATGAGACAGGAGGATCCCAGAGTTCAGACGAGACAGGAGGATACCAGAGTTTAGACGAGACACGAGGATATTAGAGTTCAGATGAGACAGGAGGATATCAGAGTGCAGACGAGACAGGGTGATATCAGAGTTCAGATGAGACAGGAGGATCCCAGAGTTCAGGCGAGACAGGAGGATAACAGAGTTCAGATGAGACAGGAGGATCCCAGACATCAGACGAGACAGGAGGATACTAGAGTTCAGACGAGAGAGGAGGATATCAGAGTGCAGACGAGACAGGAGGATATCAGAGTGCAGACAAGACAGGAGGATATCAGAGTTCAGACGATCAGGCGGATATCAGAGTACAGATGAGACAGGAGGATCCCAGAGTGCAGACGAGGCAGCAGGATATCAGAGTGCAGATGTGACAGCAGTATATCAGAGTTCAGACGAGGCAGGAGGATCCCAGAGTTCAGGCGAGACAGGAGGATCACAGAGTTCAGATGAGACAGGAGGATCCCAGACATCAGACGAGACAGGAGGATATGAGAGTTTAGACGAGACAGGAGGATATTAGAGTTCAGACGAGAGAGGAGGATATCAGAGCGCAGATGAGGCAGGAGGATATCAGCGTGCAGACGAGACAGGAGGATCCCAGAGTTCAGGCGAGACAGGAGGATATCAGAGTGCAGACGAGAAAGGAGGATCCCAGACTTCAGATGAGACAGGAGGATATCAGAGTTCAGACGAGACAGGAGGATCCCAGAGTGCAGACGAGGCAGGAGGATAACAGAGTGCAGTCGAGACAGGAGGATGTCAGAGTTCAGACGAGACAGGCGGATATCAGAGTTCAGATGAGACAGGAGGATCCCAGAGTGCAGACGAGACAGGAGGATATCAGAGTTCAGATGAGGCAGGAGGATATCAGAGTGCAGACGAGACAGGAGGATATCAGAGTGCAGACGAGGCAGCAGGATATCAGAGTGCAGACGAGACAGCAGGATATCAGCGTTCAGACGAGGCAGGAGGATATCAGAGGGCAGACGAGACAGGAGGATATCAGAGTTCAGACAAGGCAGGAGTATATCAGAGTGCAGACGAGACAGGAGGATATCAGAGTGCAGACGAGACAGGAGGACATCAGAGTGCAGACGAGGCAGGAGGATATCAGAGTGCAGACGAGACAGGAGGATATCAGAGTGCAGACGAGACAGGAGGATATCAGAGTGCAGACGAGACAGGATGATCCCAGAGTTCAGGCGAGACAGAAGGGTATCAGAGTGCAGACAAGACAGGAGGATCCCAGAGTTCAGGCGAGACAGGAGGATATCAGAGTTCAGACGAGACAGGGGGATCTCAGAGTTCAGGCGAGACAGGAGGATATCAGAGTTCAGATGAGACAGGAGGATCCCAGAGTTCAGACGAGACAGGAGGATACCAGAGTTTAGACGAGACACGAGGATATTAGAGTTCAGATGAGACAGGAGGATATCAGAGTGCAGACGAGACAGGGTGATATCAGAGTTCAGATGAGACAGGAGGATCCCAGAGTTCAGGCGAGACAGGAGGATAACAGAGTTCAGATGAGACAGGAGGATCCCAGACATCAGACGAGACAGGAGGATACTAGAGTTCAGACGAGAGAGGAGGATATCAGAGTGCAGACGAGACAGGAGGATATCAGAGTGCAGACAAGACAGGAGGATATCAGAGTTCAGACGATCAGGCGGATATCAGAGTACAGATGAGACAGGAGGATCCCAGAGTGCAGACGAGGCAGCAGGATATCAGAGTGCAGATGTGACAGCAGTATATCAGAGTTCAGACGAGGCAGGAGGATCCCAGAGTTCAGGCGAGACAGGAGGATCACAGAGTTCAGATGAGACAGGAGGATCCCAGACATCAGACGAGACAGGAGGATATGAGAGTTTAGACGAGACAGGAGGATATTAGAGTTCAGACGAGAGAGGAGGATATCAGAGCGCAGATGAGGCAGGAGGATATCAGCGTGCAGACGAGACAGGAGGATCCCAGAGTTCAGGCGAGACAGAAGGGTATCAGAGTGCAGACAAGACAGGAGGATCCCAGAGTTCAGGCGAGACAGGAGGATATCAGAGTTCAGACGAGACAGGGGGATCTCAGAGTTCAGGCGAGACAGGAGGATATCAGAGTTCAGATGAGACAGGAGGATCCCAGAGTTCAGACGAGACAGGAGGATACCAGAGTTTAGACGAGACACGAGGATATTAGAGTTCAGATGAGACAGGAGGATATCAGAGTGCAGACGAGACAGGGTGATATCAGAGTTCAGATGAGACAGGAGGATCCCAGAGTTCAGGCGAGACAGGAGGATAACAGAGTTCAGATGAGACAGGAGGATCCCAGACATCAGACGAGACAGGAGGATACTAGAGTTCAGACGAGAGAGGAGGATATCAGAGCGCAGATGAGGCAGGAGGATATCAGAGTGCAGACGAGACAGGAGGATCGCAGATTTCAGGAGAGGCAGGAGGATATCAGAGTTCAGACGAGACAGGAGGATCCCAGAGTTCAGATGAGACAGGAGGATATCAGAGTTCAGACGAGACAGGAGGATCCCAGAGTGCAGACGAGGCAGGAGGATAACAGAGTGCAGTCGAGACAGGAGGATGTCAGAGTTCAGACGAGACATGCGGATATCAGAGTTCAGATGAGACAGGAGGATCCCAGAGTGCAGACGAGACAGGAGGATATCAGAGTTCAGATGAGGCAGGAGGATATCAGAGTGCAGACGAGACAGGAGGATATCAGAGTGCAGACGAGGCAGCAGGATATCAGAGTGCAGACGAGGCAGCAGGATATCAGCGTTCAGACGAGGCAGGAGGATATCAGAGGGCAGACGAGACAGGAGGATATCAGAGTTCAGACAAGGCAGGAGTATATCAGAGTGCAGACGAGACAGGAGGATATCAGAGTGCAGACGAGACAGGAGGACATCAGAGTGCAGACTAGGCAGGAGGATATCAGAGTGCAGACGAGACAGGAGGATATCAGAGTGCAGACGAGACAGGAGGATATCAGAGTGCAGACGAGACAGGATGATCCCAGAGTTCAGGCGAGACAGGAGGATATCAGAGTTCAATTGAGACAGGAGGATCCCAGAGATCAGACGAGATAGGAGGATATCAGAGATTAGACGGGACAGGAGGATATTAGAGTTCAGATGAGTCAGGAGGATATCAGAGTGCAGACGAGACAGGAGGATCGCAGAGTTCAGGAGAGGCAGGAGGATATCAGAGTTCAGACGAAACAGGAGGATCCTAGAGTTCAGATGAGACAGGAGGATATCAGAGTTCAGACGAGACAGGAGGATCCCAGAGTGCAGACGAGGCAGGAGGATAACAGAGTGCAGTCGAGACAGGAGGATGTCAGAGTTCAGACGAGACAGGCGGATATCAGAGTTCAGATGAGACAGGAGGATCCCAGAGTGCAGACGAGACAGGAGGATATCAGAGTTCAGATGAGGCAGGAGGATATCAGAGTGCAGACGAGACAGGAGGATATCAGAGTGCAGACGAGGCAGCAGGATATCAGAGTGCAGACGAGACAGCAGGATATCAGCGTTCAGACGAGGCAGGAAGATATCAGAGGGCAGACGAGACAGGAGGATATCAGAGTTCAGACAAGGCAGGAGTATATCAGAGTGCAGACGAGACAGGAGGATATCAGAGTGCAGACGAGACAGGAGGACATCAGAGTGCAGACGAGGCAGGAGGATATCAGAGTGCAGACGAGACAGGAGGATATCAGAGTGCAGACGAGACAGGAGGATCCCAGAGTTCAGGCGAGACAGAAGGGTATCAGAGTGCAGACAAGAGAGGAGGATCCCAGAGTTCAGGCGAGACAGGAGGATATCAGAGTTCAGACGAGGCAGCAGGATATCAGAGTGCAGACGAGACAGCAGGATATCAGCGTTCAGACGAGGCAGGAAGATATCAGAGGGCAGACGAGACAGGAGGATATCAGAGTTCAGACAAGGCAGGAGTATATCAGAGTGCAGACGAGACAGGAGGATATCAGAGTGCAGACGAGACAGGAGGACATCAGAGTGCAGACGAGGCAGGAGGATATCAGAGTGCAGACGAGACAGGAGGATATCAGAGTGCAGACGAGACAGGATGATCCCAGAGTTCAGGCGAGACAGAAGGGTATCAGAGTGCAGACAAGAGAGGAGGATCCCAGAGTTCAGGCGAGACAGGAGGATATCAGAGTTCAGACGAGACAGGGGGATCTCAGAGTTCAGGCGAGACAGGAGAATATCAGAGTTCAGATGAGACAGGAGGATCCCAGAGTTCAGACGAGACAGGAGGATACCAGAGTTTAGACGAGACACGAGGATATTAGAGTTCAGATGAGACAGGAGGATATCAGAGTGCAGACGAGACAGGGTGATATCAGAGTTCAGATGAGACAGGAGGATCCCAGAGTTCAGGCGAGACAGGAGGATAACAGAGTTCAGATGAGACAGGAGGATCCCAGACATCAGACGAGACAGGAGGATACTAGAGTTCAGACGAGAGAGGAGGATATCAGAGCGCAGATGAGGCAGGAGGATATCAGAGTGCAGACGAGACAGGAGGATCGCAGATTTCAGGAGAGGCAGGAGGATATCAGAGTTCAGACGAGACAGGAGGATCCCAGAGTTCAGATGAGACAGGAGGATATCAGAGTTCAGACGAGACAGGAGGATCCCAGAGTGCAGACGAGGCAGGAGGATAACAGAGTGCAGTCGAGACAGGAGGATGTCAGAGTTCAGACGAGACATGCGGATATCAGAGTTCAGATGAGACAGGAGGATCCCAGAGTGCAGACGAGACAGGAGGATATCAGAGTTCAGATGAGGCAGGAGGATATCAGAGTGCAGACGAGACAGGAGGATATCAGAGTGCAGACGAGGCAGCAGGATATCAGAGTGCAGACGAGACAGCAGGATATCAGCGTTCAGACGAGGCAGGAGGATATCAGAGGGCAGACGAGACAGGAGGATATCAGAGTTCAGACAAGGCAGGAGTATATCAGAGTGCAGACGAGACAGGAGGATATCAGAGTGCAGACGAGACAGGAGGACATCAGAGTGCAGACTAGGCAGGAGGATATCAGAGTGCAGACGAGACAGGAGGATATCAGAGTGCAGACGAGACAGGAGGATATCAGAGTGCAGACGAGACAGGATGATCCCAGAGTTCAGGCGAGACAGAAGGGTATCAGAGTGCAGACAAGACAGGAGGATCCCAGAGTTCAGGCGAGACAGGAGGATATCAGAGTTCAGACGAGACAGGGGGATCTCAGAGTTCAGGCGAGACAGGAGGATATCAGAGTTCAGATGAGACAGGAGGATCCCAGAGTTCAGACGAGACAGGAGGATACCAGAGTTTAGACGAGACACGAGGATATTAGAGTTCAGACGAGACAGGAGGATATCAGAGTGCAGATGAGGCAGGAACATATCAGAGTGCTGGCGAGACAGGAGGATATCAGAGTTCAGACGAGACAGGAGTATATCAGAGTTCAGATGAGAGAGGAGGATATCAGAGTTCATACGAGACAGGAGGATATCAGAGTTCAGGCGAGACAGGAGGGAATCAGAGTTCAGACGAGAAAGGAGGATCCCAGAGTTCAGACGACACAGGAGGATATCAGAGTTCATACCAGAGAGGAGGATGTCAGAGTGCAGACGAGACAGGAGGATCCCAGAGTTCAGACGAGACAGGAGGATCCCACAGTTCAGACGAGACAGGAGGATATCAGAGTTCAGACGAGACAGGAGGATATCAGAGTGCAGATGAGGCAGGAGGATATCAGAGTTCAGACGAGACAGGAGGATCCCAGAGTTCAGGCGAGACAGGAGGATATCAGAGTTCAGATGAGACAGGAGGATCCCAGAGATCAGACGAGACAGGAGGATATCAGAGATTAGACGAGACAGGAGGATATCAGAGTGCAGATGAGGCAGGAGGATATCAGAGTGCAGACGAGACAGGAGGATCGCAGAGTTCAGGAGAGGCAGGAGGATATCAGAGTTCAGACGAAACAGGAGGATATCAGAGTTCAGACGAGACAGGAGGATATCAGAGTTCAGGCCAGACAGGAGGATATCAGAGTTCAGACGAGACAGGAGGATCCCAGAGTTCAGACGAGACAGGATGATACCAGAGTACAGACCAAAACATGAGGATCCCAGAGTTCAGACGAGACACGAGGATCCCAGAGTTCAGATGAGACAGGAGGATCCCTGAGTTCAGACGAGACACGAGGATCCCAGAGTTCAGATGAGACAGGAGGATCCCAGAGTTCAGACGAGACAGGTGGATATCAGAGTCAGATGAGACAGGAGGATATCAGAGTGCAGACGAGACAGGCGGATATCACACTGCAGACGAGACAGGAGGATATCAGAGTTCAGACGAGACAGCAGGATATCAGACTTCAGGCGAGACAGAAGGATATCAGAGTTCAGACGAGACAGGAGGATATCAGAGTGCAGACGAGGCAGGAGGATAACAGAGTGCAGACAAGACAGGAGGATATCAGAGTTCAGACGAGACAGGTGGATATCAGAGTTCAGATGAGACAGGAGGATCCCAGAGTGCTGACGAGACAGGAGGATATCCCAGCTCAGACGAGGCAGGAGGATATCAGAGTGCAGACGAGACAGGAGGATATCAGAATGCAGACGAGACAGGAGGATATCAGAGTGCAGACGAGGCAGCAGGATATCAGAGTGCAGACGAGACAGGAGGATATCAGAGTTCAGACAAGGCAGGAGGATATCAGAGTGCAGACGAGACAGGAGGATATCAGTCTTCAGGCGAGACAGGAGGATATCAGAGTTCAGACGAGACAGGAGAATCCCAGAGTTCAGGCGAGACAGGAGGATATCAGAGTGCAGACGAGAAAGGAGGATCCCAGTCTTCAGGCGAGACAGGAGGATATCAGAGTTCAGACGAGACAGGAGGATATCAGAGTGCAGACGAGACAGGAGTATCCCAGAGTTCAAGCGAGACAGGAGGATATCAGAGTGCAGACGAGACAGGAGGATCCCAGAGTTCAGATGAGACAGGAGGATATCAGAGTGCAGACGAGGCAGCAGGATATCAGAGTGCAGATGAGACAGCAGTGTATCAGAGTTCAGACGAGGCAGGAGGATATCAGAGTGCAGACGAGACAGGAGGATATCAGAGTTCAGACAAGGCAGGAGGATATCAGAGTGCAGACGAGACAGGAGGATATCAGAGTGCAGATGAGACAGGAGAATATCAGAGTTCAGACGAGACAGGAGGATATCAGAGTGCAGATGAGACAGGAGGATATCAGAGTGCAGACGAGACAGGGTGATATCAGAGTTGAGATGAGACAGGAGGATCCCAGAGTTCAGGCGAGACAGGAGGATAACAGAGTTCAGATGAGACAGGAGGATCCCAGACATCAGACGAGACTGGAGGATAAGAGAGTTTAGACGAGACAGGAGGATATTAGAGTTCAAACGAGAGAGGAGGATATCAGAGCGCAGATGAGGCAGGAGGATATCAGAGTGCAGACGAGACAGGAGGATCGCAGATTTCAGGAGAGGCAGGAGGATATCAGAGTTCAGACGAGACAGGAGGATATCAGAGTTCAGACGTGGCAGGAGGATATCAGAGTGCAGACGAGACAGGAGGATATCAGAGTGCAGACGAGGCAGCAGGATATCAGAGTGCAGACGAGACAGCAGGATATCAGCGGTCAGATGAGGCAGGAGGATATCAGAGGGCAGATGAGGCAGGAGGATAACAGAGTGCAGACGAGACAGGAGGATCGCAGAGTTCAGGAGAGGCAGGAGGATATCAGAGTTCAGACGAAACAGGAGGATATCAGAGTTCAGACGAGACAGGAGGATGTCAGAGTTCAGGCGAGACAGGAGGATATCAGAGTTCAGACGAGACAGGAGGATCCCAGAGTTCAGACGAGACAGGATGATACCAGAGTACAGACCAAAACAGGAGGATGTCAGAGTACAGACGAGACAGGAGGATCCCAGAGTTCAGACGAGATACGAGGATCCCAGAGTGCAGACGAGACAGGAGGATATCAGAGCTCAGACGAGGCAAGAGGATATCAGAGTGCAGACGAGGCAGGAGGATAACAGAGTTCAGACGAGACAGGTGGATATCAGAGTTCAGATGAGACAGGAGGTTCCCAGAGTGCAGACGAGACAGGAGGATATCAGAGCTCAGACGAGGCAAGAGGATATCAGAGTGCAGACGAGACAGGAGGATATTAGAGTGCAGACGAGACAGGAGGATATCAGAGTGCAGACGAGGCAGCAGGATATCAGAGTGCAGACGAGACAGCAGGATATCAGAGTTCAGACGAGGCAGGAGCATATCAGAGTGTAGACGAGACAGGAGGATATCAGAGTTCAGACAAGGCAGGAGGATATCAGAGTGCAGACGAGACAGGAGGATATCAGTCTTCAGGCGAGACAGGAGGATATCAGAGTTCAGACGAGACAGGAGGATCCCAGAGTTCAGGCGAGACAGGAGGATATCAGTGTTCAGACGAGACAGGAGGATATCAGAGTGCAGACGAGACAGGAGAATCCCAGAGTTCAGGCGAGACAGGAGGATATCAGAGTGCAGACGAGACAGGAGTATCCCAGAGTTCAGGCAAGACAGGAGGATATCAGAGTGCAGACGAGACAGGAGGATCCCAGAGTTCAGATGAGACAGGAGGATATCAGAGTGCAGATGAGGCACGAGGATATCAGAATTCAGACGAGAGGATCCCAGAGTTCAGATGAGACAGGAGGATATCAGAGTTCAGGCGAGACAGGAGGATATCAGAGTGCAGACGAGACAGGAGGATATCAGAGTGCAGACAAGACAGGAGGATATCAGAGTTCAGACGATCAGGCGGAAATCAGAGTTCAGATGAGACCGGAGGATATCAGAGTTCAGGCGAGACAGGAGGATATCAGAGTGCAGACGAGACAGGAGGATATCAGAGTGCAGACAAGACAGGAGGATATCAGAGTTCAGATGTTCAGGCGGATATCAGAGTACAGATGAGACAGGAGGATCCCAGAGTGCAGACGAGACAGGAGGATATCAGAGTTCAGGCGAGACAGGAGGATATCAGAGTTCAGACTAGACAGGAGGATCCCAGAGTTCAGACGAGACAGGATGATACCAGAGTACAGACCAAAACAGGAGGATGTCAGAGTACAGACGAGACAGGAGGATCCCAGAGTTCAGACGAGACACGAGGATCCCAGAGTTCAGACGAGGCAGGAGGATAACAGAGTGCAGACAGGACAGGAGGATATCAGAGTTCAGACGAGACAGGTGGATATCAGAGTTCAGATGAGACAGGAGGTTCCCAGAGTGCAGACGAGACAGGAGGATATCAGAGCTCAGACGAGGCAAGAGGATATCAGAGTGCAGACGAGACAGGAGGATATCAGAGTGCAGACGAGACAGCAGGATATCAGAGTGCAGACGAGGCAGCAGGATATCAGAGTGCAGACGAGACAGCAGGATATCAGAGTTCAGACGAGGCAGGAGCATATCAGAGTGTAGACGAGACAGGAGGATATCAGAGTTCAGACAAGGCAGGAGGATATCAGAGTGCAGACGAGACAGGAGGATATCAGTCTTCAGGCGAGACAGGAGGATATCAGAGTTCAGACGATACAGGAGGATCCCAGAGTTCAGGCGAGACAGGAGGATATCAGTGTTCAGACGAGACAGGAGGATATCAGAGTGCAGACGAGACAGGAGAATCCCAGAGTTCAGGCGAGACAGGAGGATATCAGAGTGCAGACGAGACAGGAGTATCCCAGAGTTCAGGCAAGACAGGAGGATATCAGAGTGCAGACGAGACAGGAGGATCCCAGAGTTCAGATGAGACAGGAAGATATCAGAGTGCAGATGAGGCACGAGGATATCAGAATTCAGACGAGACAGGAGGATCCCAGAGTTCAGATGAGACAGGAGGATATCAGAGTTCAGGCGAGACAGGAGGATATCAGAGTGCAGACGAGACAGGAGGATATCAGAGTGCAGACAAGACAGGAGGATATCAGAGTTCAGCCGATCAGGCGGATATCAGAGTTCAGATGAGACCGGAGGATATCAGAGTTCAGGCGAGACAGGAGGATATCAGAGTGCAGACGAGACAGGAGGATATCAGAGTGCAGACAAGACAGGAGGATATCAGAGTTCAGACGTTCAGGCGGATATCAGAGTACAGATGAGACAGGAGGATCCCAGAGTGCAGACGAGGCAGCAGGATATCAGAGTGCAGATGAGACAGCAGTATATCAGAGTTCAGACGAGGCAGGAGGATCCCAGAGTTCAGGCGAGACAGGAGGATAACAGAGTTCAGATGAGACAGGATGATCCCAGACATCAGACGAGACAGGAGGATATGAGAGTTTAGACGAGACAGGAGGATATTAGAGTTCAGACGAGAGAGGAGAATATCAGAGCGCAGATGAGGCAGGAGGATATCAGAGTGCAGACGAGACAGGAGGATCCCAGAGCTCAGGCGAGACAGGAGGATATCAGAGTGCAGACGAGAAAGGAGGATCCCAGACTTCAGGCGAGACAGGAGGATATCAGAGTTCAGACGCGGCAGGAAGATATCAGAGTGCAGACGAGGCAGGAGGATATCTGAGTGCAGACGAGGCAGCAGGATATCAGAGTGCAGATGAGACAGCAGTATATCAGAGTTCAGACGAGGCAGGAGGATATCAGAGTGCAGACGAGACAGGAGGATATCAGAGTTCAGACAAGGCAGGAGGATATCAGAGTGCAGACGAGACAGGAGGATATCAGAGTGCAGATGAGACAGGAGAATATCAGAGTTCAGACGAGGCAGGAGGATATCAGAGTGCAGATGAGACAGGAGGATATCAGAGTGCAGACGAGATAGGGTGATATCAGAGTTCAGATGAGACAGGAGGATCCCAGAGTTCAGGCGAGACAGGAGGATAACAGAGTTCAGATGAGACAGGAGGATCCCAGACATCAGACGAGACAGGAAGATATGAGAGTTTAGACGAGACAGGAGGATATTAGAGTTCAGACGAGAGAGGAAGATATCAGAGCGCAGATGAGGCAGGAGGATATCAGAGTGCAGACGAGACAGGAGGATCGCAGAGTTCAGGAGAGGCAGGAGGATATCAGAGTTCAGACGAGACAGGGGGATCCCAGAGTTCAGATGAGACAGGAGGATATCAGAGTTCAGACGAGACAGGAGGATCCCAGAGTGCAGACGAGGCAGGAGGATAACAGAGTGCAGACGAGACAGGAGGATGTCAGAGTTCCGACGAGACAGGCGGATATCAGAGTTCAAATGAGACAGGAGGATCCCAGAGTGCAGACGAGACAGGAGGATATCAGAGTTCAGACGAGGCAGGAGGATATCAGAGTGCAGACGAGACAGGAGGATATCAGAGTGCAGACGAGGCAGCAGGATATCAGAGTGCAGACGAGACAGCAGGATATCAGCGTTCAGACGAGGCAGGAGGATATCAGAGGGCAGACGAGACAGGAGGATATCAGAGTTCAGACAAGGCAGGAGTATATCAGAGTGCAGACGAGACAGGAGGATATCAGAGTGCAGACGAGACAGGAGGATATCAGAGTCCAGACGAGGCAGGAGGATATCAGAGTGCAGACGAGCCAGGAGGATATCAGAGTGCAGACGAGACAGGAGGATATCAGAGTGCAGACGAGACAGGATGATCCCAGAGTTCAGGCGAGACAGAAGGGTATCAGAGTGCAGACAAGACAGGAGGATCCCAGAGTTCAGGCGAGACAGGAGGATATCAGAGTTCAGACGAGACAGGAGGATCCCAGAGTTCAGGCGAGACAGGAGGATATCAGAGTTCAGATGAGACAGGAGGATCCCAGAGTTCAGACGAGACAGGAGGATATCAGAGTTTAGACGAGACACGAGGATATTAGAGTTCAGACGAGACAGGAGGATATCAGAGTGCAGATGAGGCAGGAACATATCAGAGTGCAGGCGAGACAGGAGGATATCAGAGTTCAGACGAGACAGGAGTATATCAGAGTTCAGATGAGAGAGGAGGATATCAGAGTTCAGACGAGACAGGAGGATATCAGAGTTCAGGCGAGACAGGAGGTAATCAGAGTTCAGACGAGACAGGAGGATCCCAGAGTTCAGACGACACAGGAGGATATCAGAGTTCATACCAGAGAGGAGGATGTCAGAGTGCAGACGAGACAGGAGGATCCCAGAGTTCAGACGAGACAGGAGGATCCCAGAGTTCAGACGAGACAGGAGGATATCAGAGTTCAGACGAGACAGGAGGATATCAGAGTGCAGATGAGGCAGGAGGATATCAGAGTTCAGACGATACAGGAGGATCCCAGAGTTCAGGCGAGACAGGAGGATATCAGAGTTCAGATGAGACAGGAGGATCCCAGAGATCAGACGAGACAGGAGGATATCAGAGATTAGACGATACAGCAGGATATCAGAGTGCAGATGAGGCAGGAGGATATCAGAGTGCAGACGAGACAGGAGGATCGCAGAGTTCAGGAGAGGCAGGAGGGTATCAGAGTTCAGACGAAACAGGAGGATATCAGAGTTCAGACGAGACAGGAGGATATCAGAGTTCAGGCGAGACAGGAGGATATCAGAGTTCAGACGAGACAGGAGGATCCCAGAGTTCAGACGAGACAGGATGATACCAGAGTACAGACCAAAACAGGAGGATGTCAGAGTACAGACGAGACAGGAGGATCCCAGAGTTCAGACGAGACACGAGGATCCCAGAGTTCAGATGAGACAGGAGGATCCCAGAGTTCAGACGAGACAGGAGGATATCTGAGTCAGACGAGAGAGGAGGATATCAGAGTGCAGACGAGACAGGCGGATATCACACTGCAGATGAGACAGGAGTATATCAGAGTTCAGACGAGACAGCAGGATATCAGACTTCAGGCGACACCGACGGATATCAGAGTTCAGACGAGACAGGAGGATATCAGAGTGCAGACGAGGCAGGAGGATATCAGAGTTCAGATGAGACAGGAGGATCCCAGAGTGCAGACGAGACAGCAGGATATCAGAGCTCAGACGAGGCAGGAGGATATTAGAGTGCAGACGAGACAAGAGGATATCAGAGCTCAGACGAGGCAGGAGGATATCAGAGTGCAGACGAGACAAGAGGATATCAGAGTGCAGACGAGAC
Source organism: Hypanus sabinus (assembly GCF_030144855.1). NCBI lineage: Eukaryota > Metazoa > Chordata > Chondrichthyes > Myliobatiformes > Dasyatidae > Hypanus > Hypanus sabinus. The sequence continues at coordinate 99,514,885 of NC_082717.1, read as the reverse complement.
AGGAGGATATCAGAGTGCAGACGAGGCAGCAGGATATCAGAGTGCAGACGAGACAGCAGGATATCAGAGTTCAGACGAGGCAGGAGCATATCAGAGTGTAGACGAGACAGGAGGATATCAGAGTTCAGACAAGGCAGGAGGATATCAGAGTGCAGACGAGACAGGAGGATATCAGTCTTCAGGCGAGACAGGAGGATATCAGAGTTCAGACGAGACAGGAGGATCCCAGAGTTCAGGCGAGACAGCAGGATATCAGTGTTCAGACGAGACAGGAGGATATCAGAGTGCAGACGAGACAGGAGAATCCCAGAGTTCAGGCGAGACAGGAGGATATCAGAGTGCGGACGAGAAAGGAGGATCCCAGTCTTCAGGCGAGACAGGAGGATATCAGAGTTCAGACGAGACAGGAGGATATCAGAGTGCAGACGAGACAGGAGTATCCCAGAGTTCAGGCGAGACAGGAGAATATCAGAGTGCAGACGAGACTGGAGGATCCCAGAGTTCAGATGAGACAGGAGGATATCAGAGTGCAGATGAGGCACGAGGATATCAGAATTCAGATGAGACAGGAGGATATCAGAGTTCAGATGAGACCGGAGGATATCAGAGTTCAGGCGAGACAGGAGGATATCAGAGTGCAGACGAGACAGGAGGATATCAGAGTGCAGACAAGACAGGAGGATATCAGAGTTCAGACGATCAGGCGGATATCAGAGTTCAGATGAGACAGGAGGATCCCAGAGTGCAGACGAGACAGGAGGATATCACAGTTCAGACGCGGCAGGAAGATATCAGAGTGCAGACGAGACAGCAGGATATCAGAGTGCAGACGAGACAGGATGATCCCAGAGTTCAGGCGAGACAGAAGGGTATCAGAGTGCAGACAAGACAGGAGGATCCCAGAGTTCAGGCAAGACAGGAGGATATCAGAGTTCAGACGAGACAGGAGGATCCCAGAGTTCAGGCGAGACAGGAGGATATCAGAGTTCAGATGAGACAGGAGGATCCCAGAGTTCAGACGAGACAGGAGGATATCTGAGTTTAGACGAGACACGAGGATATTAGAGTTCAGACGAGACAGGAGGATATCAGAGTGCAGATGAGGCAGGAACATATCAGAGTGCAGGCGAGACAGGAGGATATCAGTGTTCAGACGAGACAGGAGTATATCAGAGTTCAGATGAGAGAGGAGGATATCAGAGTTCAGACGAGACAGGAGGATATCAGAGTTCAGGCGAGACAGGAGGTAATCAGAGTTCAGACGAGACAGGAGGATCCCAGAGTTCAGACGACACAGGAGGATATCAGAGTTCATACCAGAGAGGAGGATGTCAGAGTGCAGACGAGACAGGAGGATCCCAGAGTTCAGACGAGACAGGAGGATCCCAGAGTTCAGACGAGACAGGAGGATATCAGAGTTCAGACGAGACAGGAGGATATCAGAGTGCAGATGAGGCAGGAGGATATCAGAGTTCAGACGATACAGGAGGATCCCAGAGTTCAGGCGAGACAGGAGGATATCAGAGTTCAGATGAGACAGGAGGATCCCAGAGATCAGACGAGACAGGAGGATATCAGAGATTAGACGATACAGGAGGATATCAGAGTGCAGACGAGGCAGGAGGATATCAGAGTGCAGACGAGACAGGAGGATCGCAGAGTTCAGGAGAGGCAGGAGGATATCAGAGTTCAGGCGAGACAGGAGGATATCAGAGTTCAGACGAGACAGGAGGATGTCAGAGTTCAGGCGAGACAGGAGGATATCAGAGTTCAGACGAGACAGGAGGATCCCAGAGTTCAGACGAGACAGGATGATACCAGAGTACAGACCAAAACAGGAGGATGTCAGAGTACAGACGAGACAGGAGGATCCCAGAGTTCAGACGAGATACGAGGATCCCAGAGTGCAGACGAGACAGGAGGATATCAGAGCTCAGACGAGGCAAGAGGATATCAGAGTGCAGACGAGGCAGGAGGATAACAGAGTTCAGACGAGACAGGTGGATATCAGAGTTCAGATGAGACAGGAGGTTCCCAGAGTGCAGACGAGACAGGAGGATATCAGAGCTCAGACGAGGCAAGAGGATATCAGAGTGCAGACGAGACAGGAGGATATTAGAGTGCAGACGAGACAGGAGGATATCAGAGTGCAGACGAGGCAGCAGGATATCAGAGTGCAGACGAGACAGCAGGATATCAGAGTTCAGACGAGGCAGGAGCATATCAGAGTGTAGACGAGACAGGAGGATATCAGAGTTCAGACAAGGCAGGAGGATATCAGAGTGCAGACGAGACAGGAGGATATCAGTCTTCAGGCGAGACAGGAGGATATCAGAGTTCAGACGAGACAGGAGGATCCCAGAGTTCAGGCGAGACAGGAGGATATCAGTGTTCAGACGAGACAGGAGGATATCAGAGTGCAGACGAGACAGGAGAATCCCAGAGTTCAGGCGAGACAGGAGGATATCAGAGTGCAGACGAGACAGGAGTATCCCAGAGTTCAGGCAAGACAGGAGGATATCAGAGTGCAGACGAGACAGGAGGATCCCAGAGTTCAGATGAGACAGGAGGATATCAGAGTGCAGATGAGGCACGAGGATATCAGAATTCAGACGAGAGGATCCCAGAGTTCAGATGAGACAGGAGGATATCAGAGTTCAGGCGAGACAGGAGGATATCAGAGTGCAGACGAGACAGGAGGATATCAGAGTGCAGACAAGACAGGAGGATATCAGAGTTCAGACGATCAGGCGGAAATCAGAGTTCAGATGAGACCGGAGGATATCAGAGTTCAGGCGAGACAGGAGGATATCAGAGTGCAGACGAGACAGGAGGATATCAGAGTGCAGACAAGACAGGAGGATATCAGAGTTCAGACGTTCAGGCGGATATCAGAGTACAGATGAGACAGGAGGATCCCAGAGTGCAGACGAGACAGGAGGATATCAGAGTTCAGGCGAGACAGGAGGATATCAGAGTTCAGACTAGACAGGAGGATCCCAGAGTTCAGACGAGACAGGATGATACCAGAGTACAGACCAAAACAGGAGGATGTCAGAGTACAGACGAGACAGGAGGATCCCAGAGTTCAGACGAGACACGAGGATCCCAGAGTTCAGACGAGGCAGGAGGATAACAGAGTGCAGACAGGACAGGAGGATATCAGAGTTCAGACGAGACAGGTGGATATCAGAGTTCAGATGAGACAGGAGGTTCCCAGAGTGCAGACGAGACAGGAGGATATCAGAGCTCAGACGAGGCAAGAGGATATCAGAGTGCAGACGAGACAGGAGGATATCAGAGTGCAGACGAGACAGCAGGATATCAGAGTGCAGACGAGGCAGCAGGATATCAGAGTGCAGACGAGACAGCAGGATATCAGAGTTCAGACGAGGCAGGAGCATATCAGAGTGTAGACGAGACAGGAGGATATCAGAGTTCAGACAAGGCAGGAGGATATCAGAGTGCAGACGAGACAGGAGGATATCAGTCTTCAGGCGAGACAGGAGGATATCAGAGTTCAGACGATACAGGAGGATCCCAGAGTTCAGGCGAGACAGGAGGATATCAGTGTTCAGACGAGACAGGAGGATATCAGAGTGCAGACGAGACAGGAGAATCCCAGAGTTCAGGCGAGACAGGAGGATATCAGAGTGCAGACGAGACAGGAGTATCCCAGAGTTCAGGCAAGGCAGGAGTATATCAGAGTGCAGACGAGACAGGAGGATATCAGAGTGCAGACGAGACAGGAGGATATCAGAGTCCAGACGAGGCAGGAGGATATCAGAGTGCAGACGAGCCAGGAGGATATCAGAGTGCAGACGAGACAGGAGGATATCAGAGTGCAGACGAGACAGGATGATCCCAGAGTTCAGGCGAGACAGAAGGGTATCAGAGTGCAGACAAGACAGGAGGATCCCAGAGTTCAGGCGAGACAGGAGGATATCAGAGTTCAGACGAGACAGGAGGATCCCAGAGTTCAGGCGAGACAGGAGGATATCAGAGTTCAGATGAGACAGGAGGATCCCAGAGTTCAGACGAGACAGGAGGATATCAGAGTTTAGACGAGACACGAGGATATTAGAGTTCAGACGAGACAGGAGGATATCAGAGTGCAGATGAGGCAGGAACATATCAGAGTGCAGGCGAGACAGGAGGATATCAGAGTTCAGACGAGACAGGAGTATATCAGAGTTCAGATGAGAGAGGAGGATATCAGAGTTCAGACGAGACAGGAGGATATCAGAGTTCAGGCGAGACAGGAGGTAATCAGAGTTCAGACGAGACAGGAGGATCCCAGAGTTCAGACGACACAGGAGGATATCAGAGTTCATACCAGAGAGGAGGATGTCAGAGTGCAGACGAGACAGGAGGATCCCAGAGTTCAGACGAGACAGGAGGATCCCAGAGTTCAGACGAGACAGGAGGATATCAGAGTTCAGACGAGACAGGAGGATATCAGAGTGCAGATGAGGCAGGAGGATATCAGAGTTCAGACGATACAGGAGGATCCCAGAGTTCAGGCGAGACAGGAGGATATCAGAGTTCAGATGAGACAGGAGGATCCCAGAGATCAGACGAGACAGGAGGATATCAGAGATTAGACGATACAGCAGGATATCAGAGTGCAGATGAGGCAGGAGGATATCAGAGTGCAGACGAGACAGGAGGATCGCAGAGTTCAGGAGAGGCAGGAGGGTATCAGAGTTCAGACGAAACAGGAGGATATCAGAGTTCAGACGAGACAGGAGGATATCAGAGTTCAGGCGAGACAGGAGGATATCAGAGTTCAGACGAGACAGGAGGATCCCAGAGTTCAGACGAGACAGGATGATACCAGAGTACAGACCAAAACAGGAGGATGTCAGAGTACAGACGAGACAGGAGGATCCCAGAGTTCAGACGAGACACGAGGATCCCAGAGTTCAGATGAGACAGGAGGATCCCAGAGTTCAGACGAGACAGGAGGATATCTGAGTCAGACGAGAGAGGAGGATATCAGAGTGCAGACGAGACAGGCGGATATCACACTGCAGATGAGACAGGAGTATATCAGAGTTCAGACGAGACAGCAGGATATCAGACTTCAGGCGACACAGACGGATATCAGAGTTCAGACGAGACAGGAGGATATCAGAGTGCAGACGAGGCAGGAGGATATCAGAGTTCAGATGAGACAGGAGGATCCCAGAGTGCAGACGAGACAGCAGGATATCAGAGCTCAGACGAGGCAGGAGGATATTAGAGTGCAGACGAGACAAGAGGATATCAGAGCTCAGACGAGGCAGGAGGATATCAGAGTGCAGACGAGACAAGAGGATATCAGAGTGCAGACGAGACAGGAGGATATCAGAGTGCAGACGAGGCAGCAGGATATCAGAGTGCAGACGAGACAGCAGGATATCAGAGTTCAGACGAGGCAGGAGCATATCAGAGTGTAGACGAGACAGGAGGATATCAGAGTTCAGACAAGGCAGGAGGATATCAGAGTGCAGACGAGACAGGAGGATATCAGTCTTCAGGCGAGACAGGAGGATATCAGAGTTCAGACGAGACAGGAGGATCCCAGAGTTCAGGCGAGACAGCAGGATATCAGTGTTCAGACGAGACAGGAGGATATCAGAGTGCAGACGAGACAGGAGAATCCCAGAGTTCAGGCGAGACAGGAGGATATCAGAGTGCGGACGAGAAAGGAGGATCCCAGTCTTCAGGCGAGACAGGAGGATATCAGAGTTCAGACGAGACAGGAGGATATCAGAGTGCAGACGAGACAGGAGTATCCCAGAGTTCAGGCGAGACAGGAGAATATCAGAGTGCAGACGAGACTGGAGGATCCCAGAGTTCAGATGAGACAGGAGGATATCAGAGTGCAGATGAGGCACGAGGATATCAGAATTCAGATGAGACAGGAGGATATCAGAGTTCAGATGAGACCGGAGGATATCAGAGTTCAGGCGAGACAGGAGGATATCAGAGTGCAGACGAGACAGGAGGATATCAGAGTGCAGACAAGACAGGAGGATATCAGAGTTCAGACGATCAGGCGGATATCAGAGTTCAGATGAGACAGGAGGATCCCAGAGTGCAGACGAGACAGGAGGATATCACAGTTCAGACGCGGCAGGAAGATATCAGAGTGCAGACGAGACAGCAGGATATCAGAGTGCAGACGAGACAGGATGATCCCAGAGTTCAGGCGAGACAGAAGGGTATCAGAGTGCAGACAAGACAGGAGGATCCCAGAGTTCAGGCAAGACAGGAGGATATCAGAGTTCAGACGAGACAGGAGGATCCCAGAGTTCAGGCGAGACAGGAGGATATCAGAGTTCAGATGAGACAGGAGGATCCCAGAGTTCAGACGAGACAGGAGGATATCTGAGTTTAGACGAGACACGAGGATATTAGAGTTCAGACGAGACAGGAGGATATCAGAGTGCAGATGAGGCAGGAACATATCAGAGTGCAGGCGAGACAGGAGGATATCAGTGTTCAGACGAGACAGGAGTATATCAGAGTTCAGATGAGAGAGGAGGATATCAGAGTTCAGACGAGACAGGAGGATATCAGAGTTCAGGCGAGACAGGAGGTAATCAGAGTTCAGACGAGACAGGAGGATCCCAGAGTTCAGACGACACAGGAGGATATCAGAGTTCATACCAGAGAGGAGGATGTCAGAGTGCAGACGAGACAGGAGGATCCCAGAGTTCAGACGAGACAGGAGGATCCCAGAGTTCAGACGAGACAGGAGGATATCAGAGTTCAGACGAGACAGGAGGATATCAGAGTGCAGATGAGGCAGGAGGATATCAGAGTTCAGACGATACAGGAGGATCCCAGAGTTCAGGCGAGACAGGAGGATATCAGAGTTCAGATGAGACAGGAGGATCCCAGAGATCAGACGAGACAGGAGGATATCAGAGATTAGACGATACAGGAGGATATCAGAGTGCAGACGAGGCAGGAGGATATCAGAGTGCAGACGAGACAGGAGGATCGCAGAGTTCAGGAGAGGCAGGAGGATATCAGAGTTCAGGCGAGACAGGAGGATATCAGAGTTCAGACGAGACAGGAGGATGTCAGAGTTCAGGCGAGACAGGAGGATATCAGAGTTCAGACGAGACAGGAGGATCCCAGAGTTCAGACGAGACAGGATGATACCAGAGTACAGACCAAAACAGGAGGATGTCAGAGTACAGACGAGACAGGAGGATCCCAGAGTTCAGACGAGATACGAGGATCCCAGAGTGCAGACGAGACAGGAGGATATCAGAGCTCAGACGAGGCAAGAGGATATCAGAGTGCAGACGAGGCAGGAGGATAACAGAGTTCAGACGAGACAGGTGGATATCAGAGTTCAGATGAGACAGGAGGTTCCCAGAGTGCAGACGAGACAGGAGGATATCAGAGCTCAGACGAGGCAAGAGGATATCAGAGTGCAGACGAGACAGGAGGATATTAGAGTGCAGACGAGACAGGAGGATATCAGAGTGCAGACGAGGCAGCAGGATATCAGAGTGCAGACGAGACAGCAGGATATCAGAGTTCAGACGAGGCAGGAGCATATCAGAGTGTAGACGAGACAGGAGGATATCAGAGTTCAGACAAGGCAGGAGGATATCAGAGTGCAGACGAGACAGGAGGATATCAGTCTTCAGGCGAGACAGGAGGATATCAGAGTTCAGACGAGACAGGAGGATCCCAGAGTTCAGGCGAGACAGGAGGATATCAGTGTTCAGACGAGACAGGAGGATATCAGAGTGCAGACGAGACAGGAGAATCCCAGAGTTCAGGCGAGACAGGAGGATATCAGAGTGCAGACGAGACAGGAGTATCCCAGAGTTCAGGCAAGACAGGAGGATATCAGAGTGCAGACGAGACAGGAGGATCCCAGAGTTCAGATGAGACAGGAGGATATCAGAGTGCAGATGAGGCACGAGGATATCAGAATTCAGACGAGAGGATCCCAGAGTTCAGATGAGACAGGAGGATATCAGAGTTCAGGCGAGACAGGAGGATATCAGAGTGCAGACGAGACAGGAGGATATCAGAGTGCAGACAAGACAGGAGGATATCAGAGTTCAGACGATCAGGCGGAAATCAGAGTTCAGATGAGACCGGAGGATATCAGAGTTCAGGCGAGACAGGAGGATATCAGAGTGCAGACGAGACAGGAGGATATCAGAGTGCAGACAAGACAGGAGGATATCAGAGTTCAGACGTTCAGGCGGATATCAGAGTACAGATGAGACAGGAGGATCCCAGAGTGCAGACGAGACAGGAGGATATCAGAGTTCAGGCGAGACAGGAGGATATCAGAGTTCAGACTAGACAGGAGGATCCCAGAGTTCAGACGAGACAGGATGATACCAGAGTACAGACCAAAACAGGAGGATGTCAGAGTACAGACGAGACAGGAGGATCCCAGAGTTCAGACGAGACACGAGGATCCCAGAGTTCAGACGAGGCAGGAGGATAACAGAGTGCAGACAGGACAGGAGGATATCAGAGTTCAGACGAGACAGGTGGATATCAGAGTTCAGATGAGACAGGAGGTTCCCAGAGTGCAGACGAGACAGGAGGATATCAGAGCTCAGACGAGGCAAGAGGATATCAGAGTGCAGACGAGACAGGAGGATATCAGAGTGCAGACGAGACAGCAGGATATCAGAGTGCAGACGAGGCAGCAGGATATCAGAGTGCAGACGAGACAGCAGGATATCAGAGTTCAGACGAGGCAGGAGCATATCAGAGTGTAGACGAGACAGGAGGATATCAGAGTTCAGACAAGGCAGGAGGATATCAGAGTGCAGACGAGACAGGAGGATATCAGTCTTCAGGCGAGACAGGAGGATATCAGAGTTCAGACGATACAGGAGGATCCCAGAGTTCAGGCGAGACAGGAGGATATCAGTGTTCAGACGAGACAGGAGGATATCAGAGTGCAGACGAGACAGGAGAATCCCAGAGTTCAGGCGAGACAGGAGGATATCAGAGTGCAGACGAGACAGGAGTATCCCAGAGTTCAGGCAAGACAGGAGGATATCAGAGTGCAGACGAGACAGGAGGATCCCAGAGTTCAGATGAGACAGGAAGATATCAGAGTGCAGATGAGGCACGAGGATATCAGAATTCAGACGAGACAGGAGGATCCCAGAGTTCAGATGAGACAGGAGGATATCAGAGTTCAGGCGAGACAGGAGGATATCAGAGTGCAGACGAGACAGGAGGATATCAGAGTGCAGACAAGACAGGAGGATATCAGAGTTCAGCCGATCAGGCGGATATCAGAGTTCAGATGAGACCGGAGGATATCAGAGTTCAGGCGAGACAGGAGGATATCAGAGTGCAGACGAGACAGGAGGATATCAGAGTGCAGACAAGACAGGAGGATATCAGAGTTCAGACGTTCAGGCGGATATCAGAGTACAGATGAGACAGGAGGATCCCAGAGTGCAGACGAGGCAGCAGGATATCAGAGTGCAGATGAGACAGCAGTATATCAGAGTTCAGACGAGGCAGGAGGATCCCAGAGTTCAGGCGAGACAGGAGGATAACAGAGTTCAGATGAGACAGGAGGATCCCAGACATCAGACGAGACAGGAGGATATGAGAGTTTAGACGAGACAGGAGGATATTAGAGTTCAGACGAGAGAGGAGAATATCAGAGCGCAGATGAGGCAGGAGGATATCAGAGTGCAGACGAGACAGGAGGATCCCAGAGCTCAGGCGAGACAGGAGGATATCAGAGTGCAGACGAGAAAGGAGGATCCCAGACTTCAGGCGAGACAGGAGGATATCAGAGTTCAGACGCGGCAGGAAGATATCAGAGTGCAGACGAGGCAGGAGGATATCTGTGTGCAGACGAGGCAGCAGGATATCAGAGTGCAGATGAGACAGCAGTATATCAGAGTTCAGACGAGGCAGGAGGATATCAGAGTGCAGACGAGACAGGAGGATATCAGAGTTCAGACAAGGCAGGAGGATATCAGAGTGCAGACGAGACAGGAGGATATCAGAGTGCAGATGAGACAGGAGAATATCAGAGTTCAGACGAGGCAGGAGGATATCAGAGTGCAGATGAGACAGGAGGATATCAGAGTGCAGACGAGATAGGGTGATATCAGAGTTCAGATGAGACAGGAGGATCCCAGAGTTCAGGCGAGACAGGAGGATAACAGAGTTCAGATGAGACAGGAGGATCCCAGACATCAGACGAGACAGGAAGATATGAGAGTTTAGACGAGACAGGAGGATATTAGAGTTCAGACGAGAGAGGAAGATATCAGAGCGCAGATGAGGCAGGAGGATATCAGAGTGCAGACGAGACAGGAGGATCGCAGAGTTCAGGAGAGGCAGGAGGATATCAGAGTTCAGACGAGACAGGGGGATCCCAGAGTTCAGATGAGACAGGAGGATATCAGAGTTCAGACGAGACAGGAGGATCCCAGAGTGCAGACGAGGCAGGAGGATAACAGAGTGCAGACGAGACAGGAGGATGTCAGAGTTCCGACGAGACAGGCGGATATCAGAGTTCAAATGAGACAGGAGGATCCCAGAGTGCAGACGAGACAGGAGGATATCAGAGTTCAGACGAGGCAGGAGGATATCAGAGTGCAGACGAGACAGGAGGATATCAGAGTGCAGACGAGGCAGCAGGATATCAGAGTGCAGACGAGACAGCAGGATATCAGCGTTCAGACGAGGCAGGAGGATATCAGAGGGCAGACGAGACAGGAGGATATCAGAGTTCAGACAAGGCAGGAGTATATCAGAGTGCAGACGAGACAGGAGGATATCAGAGTGCAGACGAGACAGGAGGATATCAGAGTCCAGACGAGGCAGGAGGATATCAGAGTGCAGACGAGCCAGGAGGATATCAGAGTGCAGACGAGACAGGAGGATATCAGAGTGCAGACGAGACAGGATGATCCCAGAGTTCAGGCGAGACAGAAGGGTATCAGAGTGCAGACAAGACAGGAGGATCCCAGAGTTCAGGCGAGACAGGAGGATATCAGAGTTCAGACGAGACAGGAGGATCCCAGAGTTCAGGCGAGACAGGAGGATATCAGAGTTCAGATGAGACAGGAGGATCCCAGAGTTCAGACGAGACAGGAGGATATCTGAGTTTAGACGAGACACGAGGATATTAGAGTTCAGACGAGACAGGAGGATATCAGAGTGCAGATGAGGCAGGAACATATCAGAGTGCAGGCGAGACAGGAGGATATCAGAGTTCAGACGAGACAGGAGTATATCAGAGTTCAGATGAGAGAGGAGGATATCAGAGTTCAGACGAGACAGGAGGATATCAGAGTTCAGGCGAGACAGGAGGTAATCAGAGTTCAGACGAGACAGGAGGATCCCAGAGTTCAGACGACACAGGAGGATATCAGAGTTCATACCAGAGAGGAGGATGTCAGAGTGCAGACGAGACAGGAGGATCCCAGAGTTCAGACGAGACAGGAGGATCCCAGAGTTCAGACGAGACAGGAGGATATCAGAGTTCAGACGAGACAGGAGGATATCAGAGTGCAGATGAGGCAGGAGGATATCAGAGTTCAGACGATACAGGAGGATCCCAGAGTTCAGGCGAGACAGGAGGATATCAGAGTTCAGATGAGACAGGAGGATCCCAGAGATCAGACGAGACAGGAGGATATCAGAGATTAGACGATACAGCAGGATATCAGAGTGCAGATGAGGCAGGAGGATATCAGAGTGCAGACGAGACAGGAGGATCGCAGAGTTCAGGAGAGGCAGGAGGATATCAGAGTTCAGACGAAACAGGAGGATATCAGAGTTCAGACGAGACAGGAGGATATCAGAGTTCAGGCGAGACAGGAGGATATCAGAGTTCAGACGAGACAGGAGGATCCCAGAGTTCAGACGAGACAGGATGATACCAGAGTACAGACCAAAACAGGAGGATGTCAGAGTACAGACGAGACAGGAGGATCCCAGAGTTCAGACGAGACACGAGGATCCCAGAGTTCAGATGAGACAGGAGGATCCCAGAGTTCAGACGAGACAGGAGGATATCTGAGTCAGACGAGAGAGGAGGATATCAGAGTGCAGACGAGACAGGCGGATATCACACTGCAGATGAGACAGGAGTATATCAGAGTTCAGACGAGACAGCAGGATATCAGACTTCAGGCGACACAGACAGATATCAGAGTTCAGACGAGACAGGAGGATATCAGAGTGCAGACGAGGCAGGAGGATATCAGAGTTCAGATGAGACAGGAGGATCCCAGAGTGCAGACGAGACAGCAGGATATCAGAGCTCAGACGAGGCAGGAGGATATCAGAGTGCAGACGAGACAAGAGGATATCAGAGCTCAGACGAGGCAGGAGGATATCAGAGTGCAGACGAGACAAGAGGATATCAGAGTGCAGACGAGACAGGAGGATATCAGAGTGCAGACGAGGCAGCAGGATATCAGAGTGCAGACGAGACAGCAGGATATCAGAGTTCAGACGAGGCAGGAGCATATCAGAGTGTAGACGAGACAGGAGGATATCAGAGTTCAGACAAGGCAGGAGGATATCAGAGTGCAGACGAGACAGGAGGATATCAGTCTTCAGGCGAGACAGGAGGATATCAGAGTTCAGACGAGACAGGAGGATCCCAGAGTTCAGGCGAGACAGCAGGATATCAGTGTTCAGACGAGACAGGAGGATATCAGAGTGCAGACGAGACAGGAGAATCCCAGAGTTCAGGCGAGACAGGAGGATATCAGAGTGCGGACGAGAAAGGAGGATCCCAGTCTTCAGGCGAGACAGGAGGGTATCAGAGTTCAGACGAGACAGGAGGATATCAGAGTGCAGACGAGACAGGAGTATCCCAGAGTTCAGGCGAGACAGGAGAATATCAGAGTGCAGACGAGACTGGAGGATCCCAGAGTTCAGATGAGACAGGAGGATATCAGAGTGCAGATGAGGCACGAGGATATCAGAATTCAGATGAGACAGGAGGATATCAGAGTTCAGATGAGACAGGAGGATATCAGAGTTTAGACGACACAGCAGGATATTAGAGTTCAGACGAGACAGGAGGATATCAGAGTGCAGATGAGACAGGAACATATCAGAGTGCAGGCGAGACAGGAGGATATCAGAGTTCAGACGAGACAGGAGTATATCAGAGTTCAGATGAGAGAGGAGGATATCAGAGTTCAGACGAGACAGGAGGATATCAGAGTTCAGGCGAGACAGGAGGTAATCAGAGTTCAGACGAGACAGGAGGATCCCAGAGTTCAGACGACACAGGAGGATATCAGAGTTCATACCAGAGAGGAGGATGTCAGAGTTCAGATGAGACAGGAGGATCCCAGAGTGCAGACGAGACAGGAGGATATCACAGTTCAGACGCAGCAGGAAGATATCAGAGTGCAGACGAGACAGCAGGATATCAGAGTGCAGACGAGACAGGATGATCCCAGAGTTCAGGCGAGACAGAAGGGTATCAGAGTGCAGACAAGACAGGAGGATCCCAGAGTTCAGGCAAGACAGGAGGATATCAGAGTTCAGACGAGACAGGAGGATCCCAGAGTTCAGGCGAGACAGGAGGATATCAGAGTTCAGATGAGACAGGAGGATCCCAGAGTTCAGACGAGACAGGAGGATATCTGAGTTTAGACGAGACACGAGGATATTAGAGTTCAGACGAGACAGGAGGATATCAGAGTGCAGATGAGGCAGGAACATATCAGAGTGCAGGCGAGACAGGAGGATATCAGTGTTCAGACGAGACAGGAGTATATCAGAGTTCAGATGAGAGAGGAGGATATCAGAGTTCAGACGAGACAGGAGGATATCAGAGTTCAGGCGAGACAGGAGGTAATCAGAGTTCAGACGAGACAGGAGGATCCCAGAGTTCAGACGACACAGGAGGATATCAGAGTTCATACCAGAGAGGAGGATGTCAGAGTGCAGACGAGACAGGAGGATCCCAGAGTTCAGACGAGACAGGAGGATCCCAGAGTTCAGACGAGACAGGAGGATATCAGAGTTCAGACGAGACAGGAGGATATCAGAGTGCAGATGAGGCAGGAGGATATCAGAGTTCAGACGATACAGGAGGATCCCAGAGTTCAGGCGAGACAGGAGGATATCAGAGTTCAGATGAGACAGGAGGATCCCAGAGATCAGACGAGACAGGAGGATATCAGAGATTAGACGATACAGGAGGATATCAGAGTGCAGACGAGGCAGGAGGATATCAGAGTGCAGACGAGACAGGAGGATCGCAGAGTTCAGGAGAGGCAGGAGGATATCAGAGTTCAGGCGAGACAGGAGGATATCAGAGTTCAGACGAGACAGGAGGATGTCAGAGTTCAGGCGAGACAGGAGGATATCAGAGTTCAGACGAGACAGGAGGATCCCAGAGTTCAGACGAGACAGGATGATACCAGAGTACAGACCAAAACAGGAGGATGTCAGAGTACAGACGAGACAGGAGGATCCCAGAGTTCAGACGAGATACGAGGATCCCAGAGTGCAGACGAGACAGGAGGATATCAGAGCTCAGACGAGGCAAGAGGATATCAGAGTGCAGATGAGGCAGGAGGATAACAGAGTTCAGACGAGACAGGTGGATATCAGAGTTCAGATGAGACAGGAGGTTCCCAGAGTGCAGACGAGACAGGAGGATATCAGAGCTCAGACGAGGCAAGAGGATATCAGAGTGCAGACGAGACAGGAGGATATTAGAGTGCAGACGAGACAGGAGGATATCAGAGTGCAGACGAGGCAGCAGGATATCAGAGTGCAGACGAGACAGCAGGATATCAGAGTTCAGACGAGGCAGGAGCATATCAGAGTGTAGACGAGACAGGAGGATATCAGAGTTCAGACAAGGCAGGAGCATATCAGAGTGCAGACGAGACAGGAGGATATCAGTCTTCAGGCGAGACAGGAGGATATCAGAGTTCAGACGAGACAGGAGGATCCCAGAGTTCAGTCGAGACAGGAGGATATCAGTGTTCAGACGAGACAGGAGGATATCAGAGTGCAGACGAGACAGGAGAATCCCAGAGTTCAGGCGAGACAGGAGGATATCAGAGTGCAGACGAGACAGGAGTATCCCAGAGTTCAGGCAAGACAGGAGGATATCAGAGTGCAGACGAGACAGGAGGATCCCAGAGTTCAGATGAGACAGGAGGATATCAGAGTGCAGATGAGGCACGAGGATATCAGAATTCAGATGAGAGGATCCCAGAGTTCAGATGAGACAGGAGGATATCAGAGTTCAGGCGAGACAGGAGGATATCAGAGTGCAGACGAGACAGGAGGATATCAGAGTGCAGACAAGACAGGAGGATATCAGAGTTCAGCCGATCAGGCGGAAATCAGAGTTCAGATGAGACCGGAGGATATCAGAGTTCAGGCGAGACAGGAGGATATCAGAGTGCAGACGAGACAGGAGGATATCAGAGTGCAGACAAGACAGGAGGATATCAGAGTTCAGACGTTCAGGCGGATATCAGAGTACAGATGAGACAGGAGGATCCCAGAGTGCAGACGAGACAGGAGGATATCAGAGTTCAGGCGAGACAGGAGGATATCAGAGTTCAGACTAGACAGGAGGATCCCAGAGTTCAGACGAGACAGGATGATACCAGAGTACAGACCAAAACAGGAGGATGTCAGAGTACAGACGAGACAGGAGGATCCCAGAGTTCAGACGAGACACGAGGATCCCAGAGTTCAGACGAGGCAGGAGGATAACAGAGTGCAGACAGGACAGGAGGATATCAGAGTTCAGACGAGACAGGTGGATATCAGAGTTCAGATGAGACAGGAGGTTCCCAGAGTGCAGACGAGACAGGAGGATATCAGAGCTCAGACGAGACAGCAGGATATCAGACTTCAGGCGAGGCAGAAGGATATCAGAGTGCAGACGAGACAGGAGTATCCCAGAGTTCAGGCGAGACAGGAGGATATCAGAGTGCAGACGAGACAGGAGGATCCCAGAGTTCAGATGAGACAGGAGGATATCAGAGTGCAGATAATCACGAGGATATCAGAATTCAGACGAGACAGGAGGATATCAGAGTTCAGATGAGACCGGAGGATATCAGAGTTCAGGCGAGACAGGAGGATATCAGAGTGCAGACGAGACAGGAGGATATCAGAGTGCAGACAAGACAGGAGGATATCACTGTTCAGACGATCAGGCGGATATCAGAGTTCAGATGAGACCGGAGGATATCAGAGTTCAGGCGAGACAGGAGGATATCAGAGTGCAGACGAGACAGGAGGATATCAGAGTGCAGACAAGACAGGAGGATATCACTGTTCAGACGATCAGGCGGGTATCAGAGTTCAGATGAGACCGGAGGATATCAGAGTTCAGGCGAGACAGGAGGATATCAGAGTGCAGACGAGACAGGAGGATATCAGAGTGCAGACAAGACAGGAGGATATCAGAGTTCAGACGTTCAGGCGGATATCAGAGTACAGATGAGACAGGAGGATCCCAGAGTGCAGACGAGGCAGCAGGATATCAGAGTGCAGATGAGACAGCAGTATATCAGAGTTCAGACGAGGCAGGAGGATCCCAGAGTTCAGGCGAGACAGGAGGATAACAGAGTTCAGATGAGACAGGAGGATCCCAGACATCAGACGAGACAGGAGGATATGAGAGTTTAGACGAGACAGGAAGATATTAGAGTTTAGACGATAGAGGAGAATATCAGAGCGCAGATGAGGCAGGAGGATATCAGAGTGCAGACGAGACAGGAGGATCCCAGAGTTCAGACGAGACAGGAGGATCCCAGAGTTCAGACGAGACAGGAGGATATCAGAGTTCAGACGAGACAGGAGGATATCAGAGTGCAGATGAGGCAGGAGGATATCAGAGTTCAGACGAGACAGAAGGATCCCAGAGTTCAGGCGAGACAGGAGGATATCAGAGTTCAGATGAGACAGGAGGATCCCAGAGATCAGACGAGACAGGAGGATATCAGAGATTAGACGAGACAGGAGGATATCAGAGTGCAGATGAGGCAGGAGGATATCAGAGTGCAGACGAGACAGGAGGATCGCAGAGTTCAGGAGAGGCAGGAGGATATCAGAGTTCAGACGAAATAGGAGGATATCAGAGTTCAGACGAGACAGGAGGATATCAGAGTTCAGGCGAGACAGGAGGATATCAAAGTTCAGACGAGACAGGAGGATCCCAGAGTTCAGACGAGACAGGATGATACCAGAGTACAGACCAAAACAGGAGGATGTCAGAGTACAGACGAGACAGGAGGATCCCAGAGTTCAGACGAGACACGAGGATCCCAGAGTTCAGATGACACAGGAGGATCCCAGAGTTCAGACGAGACAGGAGGATATCAGAGTCAGATGAGACAGGAGGATATCAGAGTGCAGACGAGACAGGCGGATATCACACTGCAGACGAGACAGGAGGATATCAGAGTTCAGACGAGACAGCAGGATATCAGACTTCAGGCGAGGCAGAAGGATATCAGAGTGCAGACGAGACAGGAGTATCCCAGAGTTCAGACGAGACAGGAGGATATCAGAGTGCAGACGAGACAGGAGGATCCCAGAGTTCAGATGAGACAGGAGGATATCAGAGTGCAGATAAGGCACGAGGATATCAGAATTCAGACGAGACAGGAGGATATCAGAGTTCAGATGAGACCGGAGGATATCAGAGTTCAGGCGAGACAGGAGGATATCAGAGTGCAGACGAGACAGGAGGATATCAGAGTGCAGACAAGACAGGAGGATATCAGAGTTCAGACGTTCAGGCGGATATCAGAGTACAGATGAGACAGGAGGATCCCAGAGTGCAGACGAGGCAGCAGGATATCAGAGTGCAGATGAGACAGCAGTATATCAGAGTTCAGACGAGGCAGGAGGATCCCAGAGTTCAGGCGAGACAGGAGGATAACAGAGTTCAGATGAGACAGGAGGATCCCAGACATCAGACGAGACAGGAGGATATGAGAGTTTAGACGAGACAGGAGGATATTAGAGTTTAGACGAGAGAGGAGAATATCAGAGCGCAGATGAGGCAGGAGGATATCAGAGTGCAGACGAGACAGGAGGATCCCAGAGCTCAGGCGAGACAGGAGGATATCAGAGTGCAGACGAGAAAGGAGGATCCCAGACTTCAGGCGAGACAGGAGGATATCAGATTTCATACGCGGCAGGAAGATATCAGAGTGCAGACGAGGCAGGAGGATATCTGAGTGCAGACGAGGCAGGAGGACATCAGAGTGCAGATGAGGCAGGAACATATCAGAGTGCAGGCGAGACAGGAGGATATCAGAGTTCAGACGAGACAGGAGTATATCAGAGTTCAGATGAGAGAGGAGGATATCAGAGTTCAGACGAGACAGGAGGATATCAGAGTGCAGACGAGACAGGAGGATATCAGAGTGCAGACAAGACAGGAGGATATCAGAGTTCAGACGTTCAGGCGGATATCAGAGTACAGATGAGACAGGAGGATCCCAGAGTGCAGACGAGACAGGAGGATATCAGAGTTCAGGCGAGACAGGAGGATATCAGAGTTCAGACTAGACAGGAGGATCCCAGAGTTCAGACGAGACAGGATGATACCAGAGTACAGACCAAAACAGGAGGATGTCAGAGTACAGACGAGACAGGAGGATCCCAGAGTTCAGACGAGACACGAGGATCCCAGAGTTCAGACGAGGCAGGAGGATAACAGAGTGCAGACAGGACAGGAGGATATCAGAGTTCAGACGAGACAGGTGGATATCAGAGTTCAGATGAGACAGGAGGTTCCCAGAGTGCAGACGAGACAGGAGGATATCAGAGCTCAGACGAGACAGCAGGATATCAGACTTCAGGCGAGGCAGAAGGATATCAGAGTGCAGACGAGACAGGAGTATCCCAGAGTTCAGGCGAGACAGGAGGATATCAGAGTGCAGACGAGACAGGAGGATCCCAGAGTTCAGATGAGACAGGAGGATATCAGAGTGCAGATAATCACGAGGATATCAGAATTCAGACGAGACAGGAGGATATCAGAGTTCAGATGAGACCGGAGGATATCAGAGTTCAGGCGAGACAGGAGGATATCAGAGTGCAGACGAGACAGGAGGATATCAGAGTGCAGACAAGACAGGAGGATATCACTGTTCAGACGATCAGGCGGATATCAGAGTTCAGATGAGACCGGAGGATATCAGAGTTCAGGCGAGACAGGAGGATATCAGAGTGCAGACGAGACAGGAGGATATCAGAGTGCAGACAAGACAGGAGGATATCACTGTTCAGACGATCAGGCGGATATCAGAGTTCAGATGAGACCGGAGGATATCAGAGTTCAGGCGAGACAGGAGGATATCAGAGTGCAGACGAGACAGGAGGATATCAGAGTGCAGACAAGACAGGAGGATATCAGAGTTCAGACGTTCAGGCGGATATCAGAGTACAGATGAGACAGGAGGATCCCAGAGTGCAGACGAGGCAGCAGGATATCAGAGTGCAGATGAGACAGCAGTATATCAGAGTTCAGACGAGGCAGGAGGATCCCAGAGTTCAGGCGAGACAGGAGGATAACAGAGTTCAGATGAGACAGGAGGATCCCAGACATCAGACGAGACAGGAGGATATGAGAGTTTAGACGAGACAGGAAGATATTAGAGTTTAGACGATAGAGGAGAATATCAGAGCGCAGATGAGGCAGGAGGATATCAGAGTGCAGACGAGACAGGAGGATCCCAGAGTTCAGACGAGACAGGAGGATATCAGAGTTCAGACGAGACAGGAGGATATCAGAGTGCAGATGAGGCAGGAGGATATCAGAGTTCAGACGAGACAGAAGGATCCCAGAGTTCAGGCGAGACAGGAGGATATCAGAGTTCAGATGAGACAGGAGGATCCCAGAGATCAGACGAGACAGGAGGATATCAGAGATTAGACGAGACAGGAGGATATCAGAGTGCAGATGAGGCAGGAGGATATCAGAGTGCAGACGAGACAGGAGGATCGCAGAGTTCAGGAGAGGCAGGAGGATATCAGAGTTCAGACGAAATAGGAGGATATCAGAGTTCAGACGAGACAGGAGGATATCAGAGTTCAGGCGAGACAGGAGGATATCAAAGTTCAGACGAGACAGGAGGATCCCAGAGTTCAGACGAGACAGGATGATACCAGAGTACAGACCAAAACAGGAGGATGTCAGAGTACAGACGAGACAGGAGGATCCCAGAGTTCAGACGAGACACGAGGATCCCAGAGTTCAGATGACACAGGAGGATCCCAGAGTTCAGACGAGACAGGAGGATATCAGAGTCAGATGAGACAGGAGGATATCAGAGTGCAGACGAGACAGGCGGATATCACACTGCAGACGAGACAGGAGGATATCAGAGTTCAGACGAGACAGCAGGATATCAGACTTCAGGCGAGGCAGAAGGATATCAGAGTGCAGACGAGACAGGAGTATCCCAGAGTTCAGACGAGACAGGAGGATATCAGAGTGCAGACGAGACAGGAGGATCCCAGAGTTCAGATGAGACAGGAGGATATCAGAGTGCAGATAAGGCACGAGGATATCAGAATTCAGACGAGACAGGAGGATATCAGAGTTCAGATGAGACCGGAGGATATCAGAGTTCAGGCGAGACAGGAGGATATCAGAGTGCAGACGAGACAGGAGGATATCAGAGTGCAGACAAGACAGGAGGATATCAGAGTTCAGACGTTCAGGCGGATATCAGAGTACAGATGAGACAGGAGGATCCCAGAGTGCAGACGAGGCAGCAGGATATCAGAGTGCAGATGAGACAGCAGTATATCAGAGTTCAGACGAGGCAGGAGGATCCCAGAGTTCAGGCGAGACAGGAGGATAACAGAGTTCAGATGAGACAGGAGGATCCCAGACATCAGACGAGACAGGAGGATATGAGAGTTTAGACGAGACAGGAGGATATTAGAGTTTAGACGAGAGAGGAGAATATCAGAGCGCAGATGAGGCAGGAGGATATCAGAGTGCAGACGAGACAGGAGGATCCCAGAGCTCAGGCGAGACAGGAGGATATCAGAGTGCAGACGAGAAAGGAGGATCCCAGACTTCAGGCGAGACAGGAGGATATCAGATTTCAGACGCGGCAGGAAGATATCAGAGTGCAGACGAGGCAGGAGGATATCTGAGTGCAGACGAGGCAGGAGGACATCAGAGTGCAGATGAGGCAGGAACATATCAGAGTGCAGGCGAGACAGGAGGATATCAGAGTTCAGACGAGACAGGAGTATATCAGAGTTCAGATGAGAGAGGAGGATATCAGAGTTCAGACGAGACAGGAGGATATCAGAGTTCAGGCGAGACAGGAGGTAATCAGAGTTCAGACGAGACAGGAGGATCCCAGAGTTCAGACGACACAGGAGGATATCAGAGTTCATACCAGACAGGAGGATGTCAGAGTGCAGACGAGACAGGAGGATCCCAGAGTTCAGACGAGACAGGAGGATCCCAGAGTTCAGACGAGACAGGAGGATATCAGAGTTCAGACGAGACAGGAGGATATCAGAATGCAGATGAGGCAGAAGGATATCAGAGTTCAGACGATACAGGAGGATCCCAGAGTTCAGGCGAGACAGGAGGATATCAGAGTTCAGATGAGACAGGAGGATCCCAGACATCAGACGAGACAGGAGGATATCAGAGTTCAGACGAGACAGGAGGATATCAGAGTGCAGACGAGACAGGAGTATCCCAGAGTTCAGGCGAGACAGGAGGATATCAGAGTGCAGACGAGACTGGAGGATCCCAGAGTTCAGATGAGACAGGAGGATATCAGAGTGCAGATGAGGCACGAGGATATCAGAATTCAGATGAGACAGGAGGATATCAGAGTTCAGATGAGACCGGAGGATATCAGAGTTCGGGCGAGACAGGAGGATATCACAGTTCAGACGCGGCAGGAAGATATCAGAGTGCAGACGAGACAGCAGGATATCAGAGTGCAGACGAGACAGGATGATCCCAGAGTTCAGGCGAGACAGAAGGGTATCAGAGTGCAGACAAGACAGGTGGATCCCAGAGTTCAGGCAAGACAGGAGGATATCAGAGTTCAGACGAGACAGGAGGATCCCAGAGTTCAGGCGAGACAGGAGGATATCAGAGTTCAGATGAGACAGGAGGATCCCAGAGTTCAGACGAGACAGGAGGATATCTGAGTTTAGACGAGACACGAGGATATTAGAGTTCAGACGAGACAGGAGGATATCAGATTTCAGATGAGAGAGGAGGATATCAGAGTTCAGACGAGACAGGAGGATATCAGAGTTCAGGCGAGACAGGAGGGAATCAGAGTTCAGACGAGACAGGAGGATCCCAGAGTTCAGACGACACAGGAGGATATCAGAGTTCATACCAGAGAGGAGGATGTCAGAGTGCAGACGAGACAGGAGGATCCCAGAGTTCAGACGAGACAGGAGGATCCCAGAGTTCAGACGAGACAGGAGGATATCAGAGTTCAGACGAGACAGGAGGATATCAGAGTGCAGATGAGGCAGGAGGATATCAGAGTTCAGACGAGACAGAAGGATCCCAGAGTTCAGGCGAGACAGGAGGATATCAGAGTTCAGATGAGACAGGAGGATCCCAGAGATCAGACGAGACAGGAGGATATCAGAGATTAGACGAGACAGAAGGATATCAGAGTGCAGATGAGGCAGGAGGATATCAGAGTGCAGACGAGACAGGAGGATCGCAGAGTTCAGGAGAGGCAGGAGGATATCAGAGTTCAGACGAAACAGGAGGATATCAGAGTTCAGGCGAGACAGGAGGATATCAGAGTTCAGGCGAGACAGGAGGATATCAAAGTTCAGACGAGACAGGAGGATCCCAGAGTTCAGACGAGACAGGATGATACCAGAGTACAGACCAAAACAGGAGGATGTCAGAGTACAGACGAGACAGGAGGATCCCAGAGTTCAGACGAGACACGAGGATCCCAGAGTTCAGATGAGACAGGAGGATCCCAGAGTTCAGACGAGACAGGAGGATATCAGAGTCAGATGAGACAGGAGGATATCAGAGTGCAGACGAGACAGGCGGATATCACACTGCAGACGAGACAGGAGGATATCAGAGTTCAGACGAGACAGGAGGATATCAGAGTGCAGACGAGACAGGAGAATCCCAGAGTTCAGGCGAGACAGGAGGATATCAGAGTGCAGACGAGAAAGGAGGATCCCAGTCTTCAGGCGAGACAGGAGGATATCAGAGTTCAGACGAGACAGGAGGATATCAGAGTGCAGACGAGACAGGAGTATCCCAGAGTTCAGGCGAGACAGGAGGATATCAGAGTTCAGACGAGACAGGAGGATCCCAGAGTTCAGATGAGACAGGAGGATATCAGAGTGCAGATGAGGCACGAGGATATCAGAATTCAGACGAGACAGGAGGATATCAGAGTTCAGATGAGACCGGAGGATATCAGAGTTCAGGCGAGACAGGAGGATATCAGAGTGCAGACGAGACAGGAGGATATCAGAGTGCAGACAAGACAGGAGGATATCAGAGTTCAGACGATCAGGCGGATATCAGAGTTCAGATGAGACAGGAGGATCCCAGAGTGCAGACGAGACAGGAGGATATCACAGTACAGACGCGGCAGGAAGATATCAGAGTGCAGACGAGACAGGAGGATATCAGAGTGCAGACGAGACAGGATGATCCCAGAGTTCAGGCGAGACAGAAGGGTATCAGAGTGCAGACAAGACAGGAGGATCCCAGAGTTCAGGCAAGACAGGAGGATATCAGAGTTCAGACGAGACAGGAGGATCCCAGACTTCAGGCGAGACAGGAGGATATCAGAGTTCAGATGAGACAGGAGGATCCCTGAGTTCAGACGAGACAGGAGGATATCAGAGTTTAGACGAGACACGAGGATATTAGAGTTCAGACGAGACAGGAGGATATCAGAGTGCAGATGAGGCAGGAACATATCAGAGTGCAGGCGAGACAGGAGGATATCAGAGTTCAGACGAGACAGGAGTATATCAGAGTTCAGATGAGAGAGGAGGATATCAGAGTTCAGACGAGACAAGAGGATATCAGAGTTCAGGCGAGACAGGAGGGAATCAGAGTTCAGACGAGACAGGAGGATCCCAGAGTTCAGACGACACAGGAGGATATCAGAGTTCATACCAGAGAGGAGGATGTCAGAGTGCAGACGAGACAGGAGGATCCCAGAGTTCAGACGAGACAGGAGGATCCCAGAGTTCAGACGAGACAAGAGGATATCAGAGTTCAGACGAGACAGGAGGATATCAGAGTGCAGATGAGGCAGGAGGATATCAGAGTTCAGACGAGACAGAAGGATCCCAGAGTTCAGGCGAGACAGGAGGATATCAGAGTTCAGATGAGACAGGAGGATCCCAGAGATCAGACGAGACAGGAGGATATCAGAGATTAGACGAGACAGGAGGATATCAGAGTGCAGATGAGGCAGGAGGATATCAGAGTGCAGACGAGACAGGAGGATCGCAGAGTTCAGGAGAGGCAGGAGGATATCAGAGTTCAGACGAAACAGGAGGATATCAGAGTTCAGGCGAGACAGGAGGATATCAGAGTTCAGGCGAGACAGGAGGATATCAAAGTTCAGACGAGACAGGAGGATCCCAGAGTTCAGACGAGACAGGATGATTCCAGAGTACAGACCAAAACAGGAGGATGTCAGAGTACAGACGAGACAGGAGGATCCCAGAGTTCAGACGAGACACGAGGATCCCAGAGTTCAGATGAGACAGGAGGATCCCAGAGTTCAGACGAGACAGGAGGATATCTGAGTCAGATGAGACAGGAGGATATCAGAGTGCAGACGAGACAGGCGGATATCACACTGCAGACGAGACAGGAGGATATCAGAGTTCAGACGAGACAGCAGGATATCAGACTTCAGGCGAGGCAGAAGGATATCAGAGTGCAGACGAGACAGGAGTATCCCAGAGTTCAGGCGAGACAGGAGGATATCAGAGTGCAGACGAGACAGGAGGATCCCAGAGATCAGATGAGACAGGAGGATATCAGAGTGCAGATAAGGCACGAGGATATCAGAATTCAGACGAGACAGGAGGATATCAGAGTTCAGATGAGACCGGAGGATATCAGAGTTCAGGCGAGACAGGAGGATATCAGAGTGCAGACGAGACAGGAGGATATCAGAGTGCAGACAAGACAGGAGGATATCACTGTTCAGACGATCAGGCGGATATCAGAGTTCAGATGAGACCGGAGGATATCAGAGTTCAGGCGAGACAGGAGGATATCAGAGTGCAGACGAGACAGGAGGATATCAGAGTGCAGACAAGACAGGAGGATATCAGAGTTCAGACGTTCAGGCGGATATCAGAGTACAGATGAGACAGGAGGATCCCAGAGTGCAGACGAGGCAGCAGGATATCAGAGTGCAGATGAGACAGCAGTATATCAGAGTTCAGACGAGGCAGGAGGATCCCAGAGTTCAGGCGAGACAGGAGGATAACAGAGTTCAGATGAGACAGGAGGATCCCAGACATCAGACGAGACAGGAGGATATGAGAGTTTAGACGAGACAGGAGGATATTAGAGTTTAGACGAGAGTGGAGAATATCAGAGCGCAGATTAAGCAGGAGGATATCAGAGTGCAGACGAGACAGGAGGATCCCAGAGCTCAGGCGAGACAGGAGGATATCAGAGTGTAGACGAGAAAGGAGGATCCCAGACTTCAGGCGAGACAGGAGGATATCAGAGTTCAGACGCGGCAGGAAGATATCAGAGTGCAGACGAGGCAGGAGGATATCTGAGTGCAGACGAGGCAGGAGGACATCAGAGTGCAGATGAGGCAGGAACATATCAGAGTGCAGGCGAGACAGGAGGATATCAGAGTTCAGACGAGACAGGAGTATATCAGAGTTCAGATGAGAGAGGAGGATATCAGAGTTCAGACGAGACAGGAGGATATCAGAGTTCAGGCGAGACAGGAGGTAATCAGAGTTCAGACGAGACAGGAGGATCCCAGAGTTCAGACGACACAGGAGGATATCAGAGTTCATACCAGACAGGAGGATGTCAGAGTGCAGACGAGACAGGAGGATCCCAGAGTTCAGACGAGACAGGAGGATCCCAGAGTTCAGACGAGACAGGAGGATATCAGAGTTCAGACGAGACAGGAGGATATCAGAGTGCAGATGAGGCAGAAGGATATCAGAGTTCAGACGATACAGGAGGATCCCAGAGTTCAGGCGAGACAGGAGGATATCAGAGTTCAGATGAGACAGGAGGATCCCAGACATCAGACGAGACAGGAGGATATCAGAGATTAGACGAGACAGGAGGATATCAGAGTGCAGATGAGGCAGGAGGATATCAGAGTGCAGACGAGACAGGAGGATCGCAGAGTTCAGGAGAGGCAGGAGGATATCAGAGTTCAGACGAAACAGGAGGATATCAGAGTTCAGACGAGACAGGAGGATATCAGAGTTCAGGCGAGACAGGAGGATATCAGAGTTCAGACGAGACAGGAGGATCCCAGAGTTCAGACGAGACAGGATGATACAAGAGTACAGACCAAAACAGGAGGATGTCAGAGTACAGACGAGACAGGAGGATCCCAGAGTTCAGACGAGACACGAGGATCCCAGAGTTCAGATGAGACAGGAGGATCCCAGAGTTCAGACGAGACAGGAGGATATCTGTGTCAGACGAGAGAGGAGGATATCAGAGTGCAGACGAGACAGGCGGATATCACACTGCAGATGAGACAGGAGGATATCAGAGTTCAGACGAGACAGCAGGATATCAGACTTCAGGCGACACAGAAGGATATCAGAGTTCAGACGAGACAGGAGGATATCAGAGTGCAGACGAGGCAGGAGGATAACAGAGTGCAGACAAGACAGGAGGATATCAGAGTTCAGACGAGACAGGTGGATATCAGAGTTCAGATGAGACAGGAGGATCCCAGAGTGCAGACGAGACAGGAGGATATCAGAGCTCAGACGAGGCAGGAGGATATCAGAGTGCAGACGAGACAAGAGGATATCAGAGTGCAGACGAGACAGGAGGATATCAGAGTGCAGACGAGGCAGCAGGATATCAGAGTGCAGACGAGACAGCAGGATATCAGAGTTCAGACGAGGCAGGAGCATATCAGAGTGTAGACGAGACAGGAGGATATCAGAGTTCAGACAAGGCAGGAGGATATCAGAGTGCAGACGAGACAGGAGGATATCAGTCTTCAGGCGAGACAGGAGGATATCAGAGTTCAGACGAGACAGGAGGATCCCAGAGTTCAGGCGAGACAGCAGGATATCAGTGTTCAGACGAGACAGGAGGATATCAGAGTGCAGACGAGACAGGAGAATCCCAGAGTTCAGGCGAGACAGGAGGATATCAGAGTGCAGACGAGAAAGGAGGATCCCAGTCTTCAGGCGAGACAGGAGGATATCAGAGTTCAGACGAGACAGGAGGATATCAGAGTGCAGACGAGACAGGAGTATCCCAGAGTTCAGGCGAGACAGGAGGATATCAGAGTGGAGACGAGACAGGAGGATCCCAGAGTTCAGATGAGACAGGAGGATATCAGAATGCAGATGAGGCACGAGGATATCAGAATTCAGACGAGACAGGAGGATATCAGAGTTCAGATGAGACCGGAGGATATCAGAGTTCAGGCGAGACAGGAGGATATCAGAGTGCAGACGAGACAGGAGGATATCAGAGTGCAGACAAGACAGGAGGATATCAGAGTTCAGACGATCAGGCGGATATCAGAGTTCAGATGAGACAGGAGGATCCCAGAGTGCAGACGAGACAGGAGGATATCACAGTTCAGACGCAGCAGGAAGATATCAGAGTGCAGACGAGACAGGAGGATATCAGAGTGCAGACGAGACAGGATGATCCCAGAGTTCAGGCGAGACAGAAGGGTATCAGAGTGCAGACAAGACAGGAGGATATCAGAGTGCAGACGAGACAGGAGGATATCAGAGTGCAGACAAGACAGGAGGATATCAGAGTTCAGACGATCAGGCGGATATCAGAGTTCAGATGAGACAGGAGGATCCCAGAGTGCAGACGAGACAGGAGGATATCACAGTTCAGACGCGGCAGGAAGATATCAGAGTGCAGACGAGACAGGAGGATATCAGAGTGCAGACGAGACAGGATGATCCCAGAGTTCAGGCGAGACAGAAGGGTATCAGAGTGCAGACAAGACAGGAGGATCCCAGATTTCAGACGAGACAGGAGGATATCAGAGTTCAGACGAGACAGGAGGATATCAGAGTGCAGATGAGGCAGAAGGATATCAGAGTTCAGACGATACAGGAGGATCCCAGAGTTCAGGCGAGACAGGAGGATATCAGAGTTCAGATGAGACAGGAGGATCCCAGACATCAGACGAGACAGGAGGATATCAGAGATTAGACGAGACAGGAGGATATCAGAGTGCAGATGAGGCAGGAGGATATCAGAGTGCAGACGAGACAGGAGGATCGCAGAGTTCAGGAGAGGCAGGAGGATATCAGAGTTCAGACGAAACAGGAGGATATCAGAGTTCAGACGAGACAGGAGGATATCAGAGTTCAGGCGAGACAGGAGGATATCAGAGTTCAGACGAGACAGGAGGGTCCCAGAGTTCAGACGAGACAGGATGATACAAGAGTACAGACCAAAACAGGAGGATGTCAGAGTACAGACGAGACAGGAGGATCCCAGAGTTCAGACGAGACACGAGGATCCCAGAGTTCAGATGAGACAGGAGGATCCCAGAGTTCAGACGAGACAGGAGGATATCTGAGTCAGACGAGAGAGGAGGATATCAGAGTGCAGACGAGACAGGCGGATATCACACTGCAGATGAGACAGGAGGATATCAGAGTTCAGACGAGACAGCAGGATATCAGAGTGCAGACGAGGCAGGAGGATAACAGAGTGCAGACAAGACAGGAGGATATCAGAGTTCAGACGAGACAGGTGGATATCAGAGTTCAGATGAGACAGGAGGATCCCAGAGTGCAGACGAGACAGGAGGATATCAGAGCTCAGACGAGGCAGGAGGATATCAGAGTGCAGACGAGACAAGAGGATATCAGAGTGCAGACGAGACAGGAGGATATCAGAGTGCAGACGAGGCAGCAGGATATCAGAGTGCAGACGAGACAGCAGGATATCAGAGTTCAGACGAGGCAGGAGCATATCAGAGTGTAGACGAGACAGGAGGATATCAGAGTTCAGACAAGGCAGGAGGATATCAGAGTGCAGACGAGACAGGAGGATATCAGTCTTCAGGCGAGACAGGAGGATATCAGAGTTCAGACGAGACAGGAGGATCCCAGAGTTCAGGCGAGACAGCAGGATATCAGTGTTCAGACGAGACAGGAGGATATCAGAGTGCAGACGAGACAGGAGTATCCCAGAGTTCAGGCGAGACAGGAGGATATCAGAGTGGAGACGAGACAGGAGGATCCCAGAGTTCAGATGAGACAGGAGGATATCAGAGTGCAGATGAGGCACGAGGATATCAGAATTCAGACGAGACAGGAGGATATCAGAGTTCAGATGAGACCGGAGGATATCAGAGTTCAGGCGAGACAGGAGGATATCAGAGTGCAGACGAGACAGGAGGATATCAGAGTGCAGACGAGACAGGATGATCCCAGAGTTCAGACGATCAGGCGGATATCAGAGTTCAGATGAGACAGGAGGATCCCAGAGTGCAGACGAGACAGGAGGCTATCAGAGTGCAGACAAGACAGGAGGATATCAGAGTTCAGACGATCAGGCGGATATCAGAGTTCAGATGAGACAGGAGGATCCCAGAGTGCAGACGAGACAGGAGGATATCACAGTTCAGACGCGGCAGGAAGATATCAGAGTGCAGACGAGACAGGAGGATATCAGAGTGCAGACGAGACAGGATGATCCCAGAGTTCAGGCGAGACGGAAGGGTATCAGAGTGCAGACAAGACAGGAGGATCCCAGAGTTCAGGCGAGACAGGAGGATATCAGAGTTCAGACAAGACAGGAGGATCCCAGAGTTCAGGCGAGACAGGAGGATATCAGAGTTCAGATGAGACAGGAGGATCCCAGAGTTCAGACGAGACAGGAGGATATCAGAGTTTAGACGAGACACGAGGATATTAGAGTTCAGACGAGACAGGAGGATATCAGAGTGCAGATGAGGCAGGAACATATCAGAGTGCAGGCGAGACAGGAGGATATCAGAGCTCAGACGAGACAGGAGTATATCAGAGTTCAGATGAGAGAGGAGGATATCAGAGTTCAGACGAGACAGGAGGATATCAGAGTTCAGGCGAGACAGGAGGGAATCAGAGTTCAGGCGAGACAGGAGGGAATCAGAGTTCAGACGAGACAGGAGGATCCCAGAGTTCAGACGACACAGGAGGATATCAGAGTTCATACCAGAGAGGAGGATGTCAGAGTGCAGACGACACAGGAGGATATCAGAGTTCATACCAGAGAGGAGGATGTCAGAGTGCAGACGAGACAGGAGGATCCCAGAGTTCAGACGAGACAGGAGGATCCCAGAGTTCAGACGAGACAGGAGGATATCACAGTTCAGACGAGACAGGAGGATATCAGAGTGCAGATGAGGCAGGAGGATATCAGAGTTCAGATGAGACAGAAGGATCCCAGAGTTCAGGCGAGACAGGAGGATATCAGAGTTCAGATGAGACAGGAGGATCCCAGAGATCAGACGAGACAGGAGGATATCAGAGATTAGACGAGACAGGAGGATATCAGAGTGCAGATGAGGCAGGAGGATCGCAGAGTTCAGGAGAGGCAGGAGGATATCAGAGTTCAGACGAAACAGGAGGATATCAGAGTTCAGACGAGACAGGAGGATATCAGAGTTCAGGCGAGACAGGAGGATATCAGAGTTCAGACGAGACAGGAGGATCCCAGTGTTCAGACGAGACAGGATGATACCAGAGTACAGACCAAAACAGGAGGATGTCAGAGTACAGACGAGACAGGAGGATCCCAGAGTTCAGACGAGACACGAGGATCCCAGAGTTCAGATGAGACAGGAGGATCCCAGAGTTCAGACGAGACAGGAGGATATCAGAGTCAGATGAGACAGGAGGATATCAGAGTGCAGACGAGAACGGCGGATATCACACTGCAGACGAGACAGGAGGATCCCAGAGTTCAGATGAGACAGGAGGATATCAGAGTGCAGATGAGGCACGAGGATATCAGAATTCAGACGAGACAGGAGGCTATCAGAGTTCAGATGAAACCGGAGGATATCAGAGTTCAGGCGAGACAGGAGGATATCAGAGTGCAGACGAGACAGGAGGATATCAGAGTTCAGACAAGACAGGAGGATATCAGAGTTCAGACGATCAGGCGGATATCAGAGTTCAGATGAGACCGGAGGATATCAGAGTTCAGGCGAGACAGGAGGATATCAGAGTGCAGACGAGACAGGAGGATATCAGAGTGCAGACAAGACAGGAGGATATCAGAGTTCAGACGTTCAGGCGGATATCAGAGTACAGATGAGACAGGAGGATCCCAGAGTGCAGACGAGGCAGCAGGATATCAGAGTGCAGATGAGACAGCAGTATATCAAAGTTCAGACGAGGCAGGAGGATCCCAGAGTACAGGTGAGACAGGAGGATAACAGAGTTCAGATGAGACAGGAGGATCCCAGACATCAGACGAGACAGGAGGATATGAGAGTTTAGACGAGACAGGAGGATATTAGAGTTCAGACGAGAGAGGAGAATATCAGAGCGCAGATGAGGCAGGAGGATATCAGAGTGCAGACGAGACAGGAGGATCCCAGAGCTCAGGCGAGACAGGAGGATATCAGAGTGCAGACGAGAAAGGAGGATCCCAGACTTCAGGCGAGACAGGAGGATATCAGAGTTCAGACGCGGCAGGAAGATATCAGAGTGCAGACGAGGCAGGAGGATATCTGAGTGCAGACGAGGCAGCAGGATATCAGAGTGCAGATGAGACAGCAGTATATCACAGTTCTGACGAGGCAGGAGGATATCAGAGTGCAGACGAGACAGGAGGATATCAGAGTTCAGACAAGGCAGGAGGATATCAGTGTGCAGACGAGACAGGAGGATATCAGAGTGCAAATGAGACAGGAGAATATCAGAGTTCAGACGAGGCAGGAGGATATCAGAGTGCAGATGAGACAGGAGGATATCAGAGTGCAGACGAGACAGGGTGATATCAGAGTTCAGATGAGACAGGAGGATCCCAGAGTTCAGGCGAGACAGGAGGATAACAGAGTTCAGATGAGACAGGAGGATCCCAGACATCAGACGAGACAGGAGGATATGAGAGTTTAGACGAGACAGGAGGATATTAGAGTTCAGACGAGAGAGGAGGATATCAGAGCGCAGATGATGCAGAAGGATATCAGAGTGCAGACGAGACAGGAGGATCGCAGAGTTCAGGAGAGGCAGGAGGATATCAGAGTTCAGACGAGACAGGAGGATCCCAGAGTTCAGACGAGACAGGAGGATATCAGAGTTCAGACGAGACAGGAGGATCCCAGAGTGCAGACGAGGAAGGAGGATAACAGAGTGCAGACGAGACAGGAGGATGTCAGAGTTCAGATCAGACAGGCGGATATCAGAGTTCAGATGAGACAGGAGGATCCCAGAGTGCAGACGAGACAGGAGGATATCAGAGTTCAGACGAGGCAGGAGGATATCAGAGTGCAGACGAGACAGGAGGATATCAGAGTGCAGACGAGGCAGCAGGATATCAGAGTGCAGACGAGACAGCAGGATATCAGCGTTCAGACGAGGCAGGAGGATATCAGAGGGCAGACGAGACAGGAGGATATCAAAGTTCAGACAAGGCAGGAGTATATCAGAGTGCAGACGAGACAGGAGGATATCAGAGTGCAGACGAGACAGGAGGATATCAGAGTTCATACCAGAGAGGAGGATGTCAGAGTGCAGACGACACAGGAGGATATCAGAGTTCATACCAGAGAGGAGGATGTCAGAGTGCAGACGAGACAGGAGGATCCCAGAGTTCAGACGAGACAGGAGGATCCCAGAGTGCAGATGAGGCAGGAGGATATCAGAGTTCAGACGAGACAGAAGGATCCCAGAGTTCAGGCGAGACAGGAGGATATCAGAGTTCAGATGAGACAGGAGGATCCCAGAGATCAGACGAGACAGGAGGATATCAGAGATTAGACGAGACAGGAGGATATCAGAGTGCAGATGAGGCAGGAGGATCGCAGAGTTCAGGAGAGGCAGGAGGATATCAGAGTTCAGACGAAACAGGAGGATATCAGAGTTCAGACGAGACAGGAGGATATCAGAGTTCAGGCGAGACAGGAGGATATCAGAGTTCAGACGAGACAGGAGGATCCCAGTGTTCAGACGAGACAGGATGATACCAGAGTACAGACCAAAACAGGAGGATGTCAGAGTACAGACGAGACAGGAGGATCCCAGAGTTCAGACGAGACACGAGGATCCCAGAGTTCAGATGAGACAGGAGGATCCCAGAGTTCAGACGAGACAGGAGGATATCAGAGTCAGATGAGACAGGAGGATATCAGAGTGCAGATGAGAACGGCGGATATCACACTGCAGACGAGACAGGAGGATATCAGAGTTCAGACGAGACAGCAGGATATCAGACTTCAGGCGAGACAGAAGGATATCAGAGAGCAGACGAGACAGGAGTATCCCAGAGTTCAGGCGAGACAGGAGGATATCAGACTGCAGACGAGACAGGAGGATCCCAGAGTTCAGATGAGACAGGAGGATATCAGAGTGCAGATGAGGCACGAGGATATCAGAATTCAGACGAGACAGGAGGATATCAGAGTTCAGATGAAACCGGAGGATATCAGAGTTCAGGCGAGACAGGAGGATATCAGAGTGCAGACGAGACAGGAGGATATCAGAGTGCAGACAAGACAGGAGGATATCAGAGTTCAGACGATCAGGCGGATATCAGAGTTCAGATGAGACCGGAGGATATCAGAGTTCAGGCGAGACAGGAGGATATCAGAGTGCAGATGAGACAGGAGGATATCAGAGTGCAGACAAGACAGGAGGATATCAGAGTTCAGACGTTCAGGCGGATATCAGAGTACAGATGAGACAGGAGGATCCCAGAGTGCAGACGAGGCAGCAGGATATCAGAGTGCAGATGAGACAGCAGTATATCAAGGTTCAGACGAGGCAGGAGGATCCCAGAGTACAGGCGCGACAGGAGGATAACAGAGTTCAGATGAGACAGGAGGATCCCAGACATCAGACGAGACAGGAGGATATGAGAGTTTAGACGAGACAGGAGGATATTAGAGTTCAGACGAGAGAGGAGAATATCAGAGCGCAGATGAGGCAGGAGGATATCAGAGTGCAGACGAGACAGGAGGATCCCAGAGCTCAGGCGAGACAGGAGGATATCAGAGTGCAGACGAGAAAGGAGGATCCCAGACTTCAGGCGAGACAGGAGGATATGAGAGTTTAGACGAGACAGGAGGATATTAGAGTTCAGACGAGAGAGGAGAATATCAGAGCGCAGATGAGGCAGGAGGATATCAGAGTGCAGACGAGACAGGAGGATATCACAGTTCAGACGCGGCAGGAAGATATCAGAGTGCAGATGAGACAGGAGGATCCCAGAGTTCAGGCGAGACAGGAGGATAACAGAGTTCAGATGAGACAGGATGATCCCAGTGTTCAGGCGAGACAGAAGGGTATCAGAGTGCAGACAAGACAGGAGGATCCCAGAGTTCAGGCGAGACAGGAGGATATCAGAGTTCAGACGAGACAGGAGGATCCCAGAGTTCAGGCGAGACAGGAGGATATCAGAGTTCAGATGAGACAGGAGGATATCAGAGTTCAGACAAGGCAGGAGGATATCAGTGTGCAGACGAGACAGGAGGATATCAGAGTGCAAATGAGACAGGAGAATATCAGAGTTCAGACGAGGCAGGAGGATATCAGAGTGCAGATGAGACAGGAGGATATCAGAGTGCAGACGAGACAGGGTGATATCAGAGTTCAGATGAGACAGGAGGATCCCAGAGTTCAGGCGAGACAGGAGGATAACAGAGTTCAGATGAGACAGGAGGATCCCAGACATCAGACGAGACAGGAGGATATGAGAGTTTAGACGAGACAGGAGGATATTAGAGTTCAGACGAGAGAGGAGGATATCAGAGCGCAGATGAGGCAGGAGGATATCAGAGTGCAGACGAGACAGGAGGATCGCAGAGTTCAGGAGAGGCAGGAGGATATCAGAGTTCAGACGAGACAGGAGGATCCCAGAGTTCAGACGAGGCAGGAGGATATCAGAGTGCAGACGAGACAGGAGGATATCAGAGATCAGACGAGACAGGAGGATATCAGAGATTAGACGAGACAGGAGGATATCAGAGTGCAGATGAGGCAGGAGGATCGCAGAGTTCAGGAGAGGCAGGAGGATATCAGAGTTCAGACGAAACAGGAGGATATCAGAGTTCAGACGAGACAGGAGGATATCAGAGTTCAGGCGAGACAGGAGGATATCAGAGTTCAGACGAGACAGGAGGATCCCAGTGTTCAGACGAGACAGGATGATACCAGAGTACAGACCAAAACAGGAGGATGTCAGAGTACAGACGAGACAGGAGGATCCCAGAGTTCAGACGAGACACGAGGATCCCAGAGTTCAGATGAGACAGGAGGATCCCAGAGTTCAGACGAGACAGGAGGATATCAGAGTCAGATGAGACAGGAGGATATCAGAGTGCAGATGAGAACGGCGGATATCACACTGCAGACGAGACAGGAGGATATCAGAGTTCAGACGAGACAGCAGGATATCAGACTTCAGGCGAGACAGAAGGATATCAGAGAGCAGACGAGACAGGAGTATCCCAGAGTTCAGGCGAGACAGGAGGATATCAGACTGCAGACGAGACAGGAGGATCCCAGAGTTCAGATGAGACAGGAGGATATCAGAGTGCAGATGAGGCACGAGGATATCAGAATTCAGACGAGACAGGAGGATATCAGAGTTCAGATGAAACCGGAGGATATCAGAGTTCAGGCGAGACAGGAGGATATCAGAGTGCAGACGAGACAGGAGGATATCAGAGTGCAGACAAGACAGGAGGATATCAGAGTTCAGACGATCAGGCGGATATCAGAGTTCAGATGAGACCGGAGGATATCAGAGTTCAGGCGAGACAGGAGGATATCAGAGTGCAGATGAGACAGGAGGATATCAGAGTGCAGACAAGACAGGAGGATATCAGAGTTCAGACGTTCAGGCGGATATCAGAGTACAGATGAGACAGGAGGATCCCAGAGTGCAGACGAGGCAGCAGGATATCAGAGTGCAGATGAGACAGCAGTATATCAAGGTTCAGACGAGGCAGGAGGATCCCAGAGTACAGGCGCGACAGGAGGATAACAGAGTTCAGATGAGACAGGAGGATCCCAGACATCAGACGAGACAGGAGGATATGAGAGTTTAGACGAGACAGGAGGATATTAGAGTTCAGACGAGAGAGGAGAATATCAGAGCGCAGATGAGGCAGGAGGATATCAGAGTGCAGACGAGACAGGAGGATCCCAGAGCTCAGGCGAGACAGGAGGATATCAGAGTGCAGACGAGAAAGGAGGATCCCAGACTTCAGGCGAGACAGGAGGATATGAGAGTTTAGACGAGACAGGAGGATATTAGAGTTCAGACGAGAGAGGAGAATATCAGAGCGCAGATGAGGCAGGAGGATATCAGAGTGCAGACGAGACAGGAGGATATCACAGTTCAGACGCGGCAGGAAGATATCAGAGTGCAGATGAGACAGGAGGATCCCAGAGTTCAGGCGAGACAGGAGGATAACAGAGTTCAGATGAGACAGGATGATCCCAGTGTTCAGGCGAGACAGAAGGGTATCAGAGTGCAGACAAGACAGGAGGATCCCAGAGTTCAGGCGAGACAGGAGGATATCAGAGTTCAGACGAGACAGGAGGATCCCAGAGTTCAGGCGAGACAGGAGGATATCAGAGTTCAGATGAGACAGGAGGATATCAGAGTTCAGACAAGGCAGGAGGATATCAGTGTGCAGACGAGACAGGAGGATATCAGAGTGCAAATGAGACAGGAGAATATCAGAGTTCAGACGAGGCAGGAGGATATCAGAGTGCAGATGAGACAGGAGGATATCAGAGTGCAGACGAGACAGGGTGATATCAGAGTTCAGATGAGACAGGAGGATCCCAGAGTTCAGGCGAGACAGGAGGATAACAGAGTTCAGATGAGACAGGAGGATCCCAGACATCAGACGAGACAGGAGGATATGAGAGTTTAGACGAGACAGGAGGATATTAGAGTTCAGACGAGAGAGGAGGATATCAGAGCGCAGATGAGGCAGGAGGATATCAGAGTGCAGACGAGACAGGAGGATCGCAGAGTTCAGGAGAGGCAGGAGGATATCAGAGTTCAGACGAGACAGGAGGATCCCAGAGTTCAGACAAGGCAGGAGGATATCAGAGTGCAGACGAGACAGGAGGATATCAGAGTGCAGACGAGGCAGCAGGATATCAGAGTGCAGACGAGACAGCAGGATATCAGCGTTCAGACGAGGCAGGAGGATATCAGAGGGCAGACGAGACAGGAGGATATCAAAGTTCAGACAAGGCAGGAGTATATCAGAGTGCAGACGAGACAGGAGGATATCAGAGTGCAGACGAGACAGGAGGATATCAGAGTCCAGACGAGGCAGGAGGAGTTCAGAGTGCAGACGAGCCAGGAGGATATCAGAGTGCAGACGAGACAGAAGGATATCAGAGTGCAGACGAGACAGGATGATCCCAGTGTTCAGGCGAGACAGAAGGGTATCAGAGTGCAGACAAGACAGGAGGATCCCAGAGTTCAGGCGAGACAGGAGGATATCAGAGTTCAGACGAGACAGGAGGATCCCAGAGTTCAGGCGAGACAGGAGGATATCAGAGTTCAGATGAGACAGGAGGATCCCAGAGTTCAGACGAGACAGAAGGATATCAGAGATTAGACGAGACAGGAGGATATTAGAGTTCAGACGAGACAGGAGGATATCAGAGTGCAGATGAGGCAGGAACATATCAGAGTGCAGGCGAGACAGGAGGATATCAGAGTTCAGGCGAGACAGGAGTATATCAGAGTTCAGATGAGAGAGGAGGATATCAGAGTTCAGACGAGACAGGAGGATATCAGAGTTCAGGCGAGACAGGAGGATATCAGAGTTCAGACGAGACAGGAGGATATCAGAGTGCAGACGAGACAGGAGAATATCAGAGTTCAGACGAGGCAGGAGGATATCAGAGTGCAGATGAGACACGAGGATATCAGAGTGCAGACGAGACAGGAGGATCGCAGAGTTCAGGAGAGGCAGGAGGATATCAGAGATCAGACGAGACAGGAGGATATCAGAGTTCGCACGAGACAGGAGGATCCCAGAGTTCAGATGAGACAGGAGGATATCAGAGTTCAGATGAGACAGGAGGATATCATAGTTCGGACGAGACAGGAGGATATCAGAATGCAGACGAGACAGGAGGATATCAGAGTGCAGACGAGGCAGCAGGATATCAGAGTGCAGATGAGACAGCAGTATATCAGAGTTCAGTCGAGGCAGGAGGATATCAGAGTGCAGACGAGACAGGAGGATCCCAGAGTTCAGATGAGACAGGAGGATATCAGAGTTCAGACGAGACAGGAGGATATCAGAGTTCAGGCGATACAGGAGGATATCAGAGTTCAGACGAGACAGGAGGATCCCAGAGTTCAGACGAGACAGGAGGATATCAGAGTACAGACGAGACAGGAGGATCCCAGAGTTCACACGAGACAGGTGGATATCAAAGTTCAGACGAGACAGGAGGATATCAGAGTTCGCACGAGACAGGAGGATATCAGAGTGCAGATGAGGCAGGAGGATATCAGAGTGCAGACGAGAGAGGAGGATGCCAGAGTTCAGACGAGTCAGGAGGATATCAGAGTTCAGACGAGAGAGGAGGATCCCAGAGTTCAGACGAGACAGGAGGATAACAGAGTTCAGATGAGACAGGAGGATATCAGAGTGCAGATGAGACAGGAGGATATCAGAGTTCAGACGAGACAGGAGGATATCAGAGTTCAGGCGATACAGGAGGATATCAGAGTTCAGACGAGACAGGAGGATCCCAGAGTTCAGACGAGACAGGAGGATATCAGAGTACAGACCAGACAGGAGGATCCCAGAGTTCACACGAGACAGGAGGATATCAAAGTTCAGACGAGACAGGAGGATATCAGAGTTCGGACGAGACAGGAGGATATCAGAGTTCAGACGAGGCAGGAGGATATCAGAGTGCAGACGAGACAGGAGGATCCCAGAGTTCAGATGAGACAGGAGGATATCAGAGTTCAGACGAGACAGGAGGATATCAGAGTTCAGGCGATACAGAAGGATATCAGAGTTCAGACGAGACAGGAGGATCACAGAGTTCAGACGAGACAGGAGGATATCAGAGTGCAGACGAGACAGGAGGATCCCAGAGTTCAGATGAGACAGGAGGATATCAGAGTTCAGACGAGACAGGAGGATATCAGAGTTCAGGCGATACAGGAGGATATCAGAGTTCAGACGAGACAGGAGGATCCCAGAGTTCAGACGAGACAGGAGGATATCAGAGTACAGACCAGACAGGAGGATCCCAGAGTTCACACGAGACAGGAGGATATCAAAGTTCAGACGA
Organism: Hypanus sabinus; assembly: GCF_030144855.1. Lineage (NCBI taxonomy): Eukaryota > Metazoa > Chordata > Chondrichthyes > Myliobatiformes > Dasyatidae > Hypanus > Hypanus sabinus. The sequence goes on along the minus strand of NC_082717.1, from coordinate 99,475,159 downwards.
GACAGGAGGATATCAGAGTTCGGACGAGACAGGAGGATATCAGAGTGCAGATGAGGCAGGAGGATATCAGAGTGCAGACGAGAGAGGAGAATGCCAGAGGTCAGACGAGTCAGGAGGATATCAGAGTTCAGACGAGAGAGGAGGATCCCAGCGTTCAGACGAGACAGGAGGATAACAGAGTTCAGATGAGACAGGAGGATATCAGAGTGCAGATGAGACAGGAGGATATCAGAGTTTAGACGAGACAGGTGGATAATAGAGTTCAGACGAGACAGGAGGATATCAGAGTGCAGATGAGGCAGGAGGATATCAGAGTGCAGACGAGACAGGAGGATATCAGAGTTCAGATGAGACAGGAGGATATCAGAGTTCAGAATAGACAGGAGGATATCAGAGATCAGACCAGACAGGAGGATATCAGAGTTCAGGCGAGACAGGAGGATCCCAGACTTCAGGCGAGACAGGAGGATATCAGATTTCAGACGAGACAGGAGGACCCCAGAGTTCAGACGAGACAGGAGGATATCAGAGTGCAGATGAGGCACGAGGATATCAGAATTCAGACGAGACAGGAGGATATCAGAGTTCAGGCGAGACAGGAGGATATCAGAGTGCAGACGAGACAGGAGGATATCAGAGTGCAGACCAGGCAGCAGGATATCAGAGTGCAGATGAGACAGCAGTATATCAGAGTTCAGACGAGGCAGGAGGATATCAGAGTGCAGACGAGACAGGAGGATCCCAGAGTTCAGATGAGACAGGAGGATATCAGAGTTCAGATGAGACAGGAGGATATCAGAGTTCAGACGAGACAGGAGGATATCAGAGTTCAGGCGAGACAGGAGGGTATCAGAGTTCAGACTAGACAGGAGAATCCCAGAGTTCAGACGAGACAGGAGGATATCAGAGTGCAGACGAGAAAGGAGGATCCCAGACTTCAGGCGAGACAGGATGATATCAGAGTTCAGACGAGACAGGAGGACCCCAGAGTTCAGACGAGACAGGAGGATATCAGAGTGCAGATGAGGCACGAGGATATCAGAATTCAGACGAGACAGGAGGATATCAGAGTTCAGATGAGACAGGAGGATAGCAGAGTTCAGGCGAGACAGAAGGATATCAGAGTGCAGACGAGACAGGAGGATATCAGAGTGCAGACGAGGCAGCAGGATATCAGAGTGCACATGAGACAGCAGTATATCAGAGTTCAGACGAGGCAGGAGGATATCAGAGTGCCGACGAGACAGGAGGATATCAGAGATCAGAAAAGGCAGGAGGAAGTCAGAGTGCAGACGAGACAGGAGGATATCAGAGTGCAGATGAGACAGGAGAATATCAGAGTTCAGATGAGGCAGGAGGATATCAGAGTGCAAATGAGGCAGGAGGATATCAGAGTGCAGGCGAGACAGGAGGATCGCAGAGTTCAGGAGAGACAGGAGGATATCAGAGTTCAGGTGAGACAGGAGGATCCCAGAGTTCAGACGACACAGAAGGATATCAGAGTGCAGACGAGAAAGAAGGATATCAGAGTTCAGATGAGACAGGAGGATATCAGAGTTTAGACGAGACACGAGGATATTAGAGTTCAGACGAGACAGGAGGATATCAGAGTGCAGATGAGGCAGGAGGATATCAGAGTGCAGACGAGACAGGAGGATATCAGAGTTCAGATGAGACAGGAGGATATCAGAGTTCAGATGAGACAGGAGGATATCAGAGATCAGACGAGACAGGAGGATATCAGAGTTCAGACGAGACAGGAGGGTATCAGAGTTCAGACGAGACAGGAGGATCCCAGAGTTCAGACAACACAGCAGGATATCAGAGTTCAGACCGGAGAGGAGGATGTCAGAGTGCAGACGAGACAGGAGGATCACAGAGTTCAGACGAGACAGGAGGATATCAGAGTGCAGATGAGGCACGAGCATATCAGAATGCAGACGAGACAGGAGGATATCAGAGTTCAGATGAGACCGGAGGATAGCAGAGTTCAGGCGAGACAGGAGGATATCAGAGTGCAGACGAGACTGGAGGATATCAGAGTGCAGACGAGGCAGCAGGATATCAGAGTGCAGATGAGACAGCAGTATATCAGAGTTCAGACGAGGCAGGAGGATATCAGAGTGCAGACGAGACAGGAGGATATCAGAGTTCAGACAAGGCAGGAGGATGTCAGAGTGCAGACGAGACAGGAGGATATCAGAGTGCAGATGAGACAGGAGAATATCAGAGTTCAGACGAGGCAGGAGGATATCAGAGTGCAGATGAGGCACGAGGATATCAGAGTGCAGACGAGACAGGAGGATCGCAGAGTTCAGGAGAGGCAGGAGGATATCAGAGATCAGACGAGACAGGAGGATATCAGAGTTCAGGCGAGACAGGAGGGTATCAGAGTTCAGACGAGACAGGAGGATCCCAGAGTTCAGAAGACACAGGAGGATATCAGAGTTCAGACCGGAGAGGAGGATGTCAGAGTGCAGACGAGACAGGAGGATCCCAGAGTTCAGACGAGACAGGTGGATCCCAGAGTTCAGACGAGACAGGAGGATATCAGAGTTCAGCCGAGACAGAAGGATATCAGAGTGCAGATGTGGCAGGAGGATATCAGAGTGCAGACGAGACAGGAGGATCCCAGAATTCAGACGAGACAGCAGGATATCAGAGTTCAGACGAGACAGGAGGATATCAGAATTCAGACAAGATAGGAGGATCCCAGAGTTCAGACGAGACAGGAGGATATCAGACTTCAGATGAGACAGCAGGATATCAGACTGCTGACGAGACAGGAGGATATCAGAGTTCAGACGAGACAGGCGGATATCAGAGTTCAGTTGAGACAGGAGGATCCCAGAGTGCAGACAAGACAGGAGGATATCAGAGTTCAGACGCGGCAGGTAGTTATCAGAGTGCAGACGAGACAGGAGTATCCCAGAGTTCAGGCGAGACAGGAGGACATCAGACTGCAGACGAGAAAGGAGGATCCCAGTCTTCAGGCGAGACAGGAGGATATCAGAGTTCAGACGAGACTGGAGGATCCCAGAGTTCAGGCGAGACAGGAGGATATCAGTGTTCAGACGAGACAGGAGGATCCCAGTCTTCAGGCGAGACAGCAGGATATCAGAGTTCAGACGAGACTGGAGGATCCCAGAGTTCAGGCGAGAAAGGAGGATATCAGAGTTCAGACGAGACAGGAGGATATCAGAGTGCAGACGAGACAGGAGTATCCCAGAGTTCAGGCGAGACAGGAGGATATCAGAGTGCAGACGAGAAAGGAGGATCCCAGACTTCAGGTGAGACAGGAGGATATCAGAGTTCAGACGAGACAGGAGGATCCCAGAGTTCAGATGAGACAGGAGGATATCAGAGTGCAGATGAGGCACGAGGATATCAGAATTCAGACGAGACAGGAGGATATCAGAGTTCAGATGAGACCGGAGGATATCAGAGTTCAGGCGAGACAGGAGGATATCAGAGTGCAGACGAGACAGGAGGATATCAGAGTGCAGACAAGACAGGAGGATATCAGAGTTCAGACGATCAGGCGGATATCAGAGTACAGATGAGACAGGAGGATCCCAGAGTGCAGACGAGGCAGCAGGATATCAGAGTGCAGATGAGACAGCAGTATATCAGAGTTCAGACGAGGCAGGAGGATCCCAGAGTTCAGGCGAGACAGGAGGATAACAGAGTTCAGATGAGACAGGAGGATCCCAGACATCAGACGAGACAGGAGGATATGAGAGTTTAGACGAGACAGGAGGATATTAGAGTTCAGACGAGAGAGGAGGATATCAGAGCGCAGATGAGGCAGGAGGATATCAGAGTGCAGACGAGAAAGGACGATCCCAGACTTCAGGCGAGACAGGAGGATATCAGAGTTCAGACGCGGCAGGAAGATATCAGAGTGCAGACGAGACAGGAGGATATCTGAGTGCAGACGAGGCAGCAGGATATCACAGTGCAGATGAGAGAGCAGTATATCAGAGTTCAGACGAGGCAGGAGGATATCAGAGTGCAGACGAGACAGGAGGATATCAGAGTTCAGACAAGGCAGGAGGATATCAGAGTGCAGACGAGACAGGAGGATATCAGAGTGCAGATGAGACAGGAGAATATCAGAGTTCAGACGAGGCAGGAGGATATCAGAGTGCAGATGAGACAGGAGGATATCAGAGTGCAGACGAGACAGGGTGATATCAGAGCTAAGATGAGAAAGGAGGATCCCAGAGTTCAGGCGAGACAGGAGGATAACGGAGTTCAGATGAGACAGGAGGATCCCAGACATCAGACGAGACAGGAGGATATGAGAGTTTAGACGAGACAGGAGGATATTAGAGTTCAGTCGAAAGAGGAGGATATCAGAGCGCAGATGAGGCAGGAGGATATCAGAGTGCAGACGAGACAGGAGGATCGCAGATTTCAGGAGAGGCAGGAGGATATCAGAGTTCAGACGAGACAGGAGGATCCCAGAGTTCAGATGAGACAGGAGGATATCAGAGTTCAGACGAGACAGGAGGATCCCAGAGTGCAGACGAGGCAGGAGGATGTCAGAGTTCAGACGAGACAGGCGGATATCAGTGTTCAGATGAGACAGGTGGATCCCAGAGTGCAGATGAGACAGGAGGATATCAGAGTTCAGACGAGGCAGGAGGATATCAGAGTGCAGACGAGACAGGAGGATATCAGAGTGCAGACGAGGCAGCAGGATATCAGAGTGCAGACGAGACAGCAGGATATCAGCGTTCAGACGAGGCAGGAGGATATCAGAGGGCAGACGAGACAGGAGGATATCAGAGTTCAGACAAGGCAGGAGTATATCAGAGTGCAGATGAGACAGGAGGATATCAGAGTGCAGACGAGACAGGAGGATATCAGAGTCCAGACGAAGCAGGAGGATATCAGAGTGCAGACGAGCCAGGAGGATATCAGAGTGCAGACGAGACAGGAGGATATCAGAGTGCAGACGAGACAGGATGATGCCAGAGTTCAGGCGAGACAGAAGTGCATCAGAGTGCAGACAAGACAGGAGGATCCCAGAGTTCAGGCGAGACAGGAGGATATCAGAGTTCAGACAAGACAGGAGGATCCCAGAGTTCAGGAGAGACAGGAGGATATCAGAGTTCAGACGAGACAGGAGGATCCCAGAGTTCAGGCGAGACAGGAGGATATCAGAGTTCAGATGAGACAGGAGGATCCCAGCGTTCAGACGAGACAGCAGGATATCGGAGTTTAGACGAGACACGAGGATATTAGAGTTCAGACGAGACAGGAGGATATCAGAGTGCAGATGGGGCAGGAACATATCAGAGTGCAGGCGAGACAGGAGGATATCAGAGTTCAGACGAGACAGGAGTATATCAGAGTTCAGATGAGAGAGGAGGATATCAGAGTTCAGACGAGACAGGAGGATATCAGAGTTCAGGCGAGACAGGAGGGAATCAGAGTTCAGACGAGACAGGAGGATCCCAGTGTTCAGACGACACAGGAGGATATCAGAGTTCATACCAGAGAGGAGGATGTCAGAGTGCAGACGAGACAGGAGGATCCCAGAGTTCAGACGAGACAGGAGGATCGCAGAGTTCAGACGAGACAGGAGGATATCAGAGATCAGACGAGACAGGAGGATATCAGAGTGCAGATGAGGCAGGAGGATATCAGAGTTCAGACGAGACAGGAGGATCCCAGAGTTCAGGCGAGACAGGAGGATATCAGAGTTCAGATGAGACAGGAGGATCCGAGAGATCAGACGAGACAGGAGGATATCAGAGATTAGACGAGACAGGAGGATATCAGAGTGCAGATGAGGCAGGAGGATATCAGAGTGCAGACGAGACAGGAGGATCGCAGAGTTCAGGAGAGGCAGGAGGATATCAGAGTTCAGACGAAACAGGAGGATATCAGAGTTCAGACGAGACAGAAGGATATCAGAGTTCAGGCGAGACAGGAGGATATCAGAGTTCAGACGAGACAGGAGGATCCCAGAGTTCAGACGAGACAGGATGATACCAGAGTACAGACCAAAACAGGAGGATGTCAGAGTACAGACGAGACAGGAGGATCCCAGAGTTCAGACGAGACACGAGGATCCCAGAGTTCAGATGAGACAGGAGGATCCCAGAGTTCAGACGAGACAGGAGGATATCAGAGTCAGATGAGACAGGAGGATATCAGAGTGCAGACGAGACAGGCGGATATCACACTGCAGACGAGACAGGAGTATATCAGAGTTCAGACGAGAGAGCAGGATATCAGACTTCAGGCGAGACAGTAGGATATCAGAGTTCAGACGAGACAGGAGGATATCAGAGTGCAGACGAGGCAGGTGGATAACAGAGTGCAGACAAGACAGGAGGATATCAGAGTTCAGACGAGACAGGTGGATATCAGAGTTCAGATGAGACAGGAGGATCCCAGAGTGCAGACGAGGCAGGAGGATAACAGAGTGCAGACGAGACAGGAGGATGTCAGAGTTCAGACGAGACAGGCGGATATCAGAGTTCAGATGAGACAGGAGGATCCCAGAGTGCAGACGAGACAGGAGGATATCAGAGTTCAGACGAGGCAGGAGGATATCAGAGTGCAGACGAGAGAGGAGGATATCAGAGTGCAGACGAGGCAGCAGGATATCAGAGTGCAGACGAGACAGCAGGATATCAGCGTTCAGACGAGGCAGGAGGATATCAGAGGGCAGACGAGACAGGAGGATATCAGAGTTCAGACAAGGCAGGAGTATATCAGAGTGCAGACGAGACAAGAGGATATCAGAGTGCAGACGAGACAGGAGGATATCAGAGTCCAGACGAAGCAGGAGGATATCAGAGTGCAGACGAGCCAGGAGGATATCAGAGTGCAGACGAGACAGGAGGATATCAGAGTGCAGACGAGACAGGATGATCCCAGAGTTCAGGCGAGACAGAAGGGTATCAGAGGTCAGACGAGACAGGAGGATCCCAGAGTTCAGGCGAGACAGGAGGATATCAGAGTTCAGATGAGACAGGAGGATCCCAGAGTTCAGACGAGACAGGAGGATATCAGAGTGCAGACTAGACAGGAGGATATCAGAGTGCAGACGAGACAGGATGATCCCAGAGTTCAGGCGAGACAGAAGGGTATCAGAGTGCAGATGAGACAGGAGGATATCAGAGTGCAGACGAGACAGGAGGATATCAGAGTGCAGACGAGGCAGCAGGATATCAGAGTGCAGACGAGACAGCAGGATATCAGAGTTCAGACGAGGCAGGAGCATATCAGAGTGTAGACGAGACAGGAGGTTATCAGAGTTCAGACAAGGCAGGAGGATATCATAGTGCAGATGAGACAGGAGGATATCAGTCTTCAGGCGAGACAGGAGGATATCAGAGCTCAGACGAGACAGGAGGATATCAGAGTGCAGACGAGACAGGAGAATCCCAGAGTTCAGGCGAGACAGGAGGATATCAGAGTGCAGATGAGAAAGGAGGATCCCAGTCTTCAGGCGAGACAGGAGGATATCAGAGTTCAGACGAGACAGGAGGATATCAGAGTGCAGACGAGACAGGAGTATCCCAGAGTTCAGGCGAGACTTGAGGATATCAGAGTGCAGACGAGACAGGAGGATCCCAGAGTTCAGACGAGGCAGGAGGATATCAGAGTGCAGATGAGACAGGAGGATATCAGAGAGCAGACGAGACAGGGTGATATCAGAGTTCAGATGAGACAGGAGGATCCCAGAGTTCAGGCGAGACAGGAGGATAACAGAGTTCAGATGAGACAGGAGGATCCCAGACATCAGACGAGACAGGAGGATATGAGAGTTTAGACGAGACAGGAGGATATTAGAGTTCAGACGAGAGAGGAGGATATCAGAGCGCAGATGAGGCAGGAGGATATCAGAGTGCAGACGAGACAGGAGGATCGCAGATTTCAGGAGAGGCAGGAGGATATCAGAGTTCAGACGAGACAGGAGGATCCCAGAGATCAGATGAGACAGGAGGATATCAGAGTTCAGACGAGACAGGAGGATCCCAGAGTGCAGACGAGGCAGGAGGATAACAGAGTGCAGACGAGACAGGAGGATGTCAGAGTTCAGACGAGACAGGCGGATATCAGAGTTCAGACGAGACAGGAGGATTCCAGAGTGCAGACGAGACAGGAGGATATCAGAGTTCAGACGAGGCAGGAGGATATCAGAGTGCAGACGAGACAGGAGGATATCAGAGTGCAGACGAGGCAGCAGGATATCAGAGTGCAGACGAGACAGCAGGATATCAGCGTTCAGACGAGGCAGGAGGATATCAGAGGGCAGACGAGACAGGAGGATATCAGAGTTCAGACAAGGCAGGAGTATATCAGAGTGCAGACGAGACAGGAGGATATCAGAGTGCAGACGAGACAGGAGGATATCAGAGTCCAGACGAAGCAGGATGATATCAGAGTGCAGACGAGCCAGGAGGATATCAGAGTGCAGACGAGACAGGAGGATATCAGAGTGCAGACGAGACAGGATGATCCCAGAGTTCAGGCGAGACAGTAGGGTATCAGAGTGCAGACAAGACAGGAGGATCCCAGAGTTCAGACGAGACAGGAGGATATCAGAGTTTAGACGAGACACGAGGATATTAGAGTTCAGACGAGACAGGAGGATATCAGAGTGCAGATGAGGCAGGAACATATCAGAGTGCAGGCGAGACAGGAGGATATCAGAGTTCAGACGAGACAGGAGTATATCAGAGTTCAGATGAGAGAGGAGGATATCAGAGTTCAGACGAGACAGGAGGATATCAGAGTTCAGGCGAGACAGGAGGGAATCAGAGTTCAGACGAGACAGGAGGATCCCAGAGTTCAGACGACACTGGAGGATATCAGAGTTCATACCAGAGAGGAGGATGTCAGAGTGCAGACGAGACAGGAGGATCCCAGAGTTCAGACGAGACAGGAGGATCCCAGAGTTCAGACGAGACAGGAGGATATCAGAGTTCATACGAGACAGGAGGATATCAGAGTGCAGATGAGGCAGGAGGATATCAGAGTTCAGACGAGACAGGAGGATCCCAGAGTTCAGGCGAGACAGGAGGATATCAGAGTTCAGATGAGACAGGAGGATCCCAGAGATCAGACGAGACAGGAGGATATCAGAGATTAGACGAGACAGGAGGATATCAGAGTGCAGATGAGGCAGGAGGATATCAGAGTGCAGACGAGACAGAAGGATCGCAGAGTTCAGGAGAGGCAGGAGGATATCAGAGTTCAGACGAAACAGGAGGATATCAGAGTTCAGACGAGACAGGAGGATATCAGAGTTCAGGCGAGACAGGAGGATATCAGAGTTCAGACGAGACAGGAGGATCCCAGAGTTCAGACGAGACAGGATGATACCAGAGTACAGACCAAAAGAGGAGGATGTCAGAGTACAGACGAGACAGGAGGATCCCAGAGTTCAGACGAGACACGAGGATCCCAGAGTTCAGATGAGACAGGAGGATCCCAGAGTTCAGACGAGACAGGAGGATATCAGAATCAGACGAGACAGGAGGATATCAGAGTGCAGACGAGACAGGCGGATATCACACTGCAGACGAGACAGGAGGATATCAGAGTTCAGACGAGACAGCAGGATATCAGACTTCAGGCGAGACAGAAGGATATCAGAGTTCAGACGAGACAGGAGGATATCAGAGTGCAGACGAGGCAGGAGGATAACAGAGTGCAGACAAGACAGGAGGATATCAGAGTTCAGACGAGACAGGTGGATATCAGAGTTCAGATGAGACAGGAGTATCCCAGAGTGCAGACAAGACAGGAGATATCAGAGCTCAGACGAGGCAGGAGGATATCAGAGTGCAGACGAGACAGGAGGATATCAGAGTGCAGACGAGACAGGAGGATATCAGAGTGCAGACGAGACAGGAGGATATCAGACTTCAGGCGAGACAGGAGGATATCAGAGTTCAGACGAGACAGGAGGATCCCAGAGTTCAGGCGAGACAGGAGGATATCAGTGTTCAGACGAGACAGGAGGATATCAGAGTGCAGACGAGACAGGAGAATCCCAGAGTTCAGGCGAGACAGGAGGATATCAGAGTGCAGACAAGACAGGAGGATATCAGAGTTCAGACGATCAGGCGGATATCAGAGTTCAGATGAGACCGGAGGATATCAGAGTTCAGGCGAGACAGGAGGATATCAGAGTGCAGACGATACAGGAGGATATCAGAGTGCAGACAAGACAGGAGGATATCAGAGTTCAGACGATCAGGCGGATATCAGAGTGCAGATGAGACAGGAGGATCCCAGAGTGCAGACGAGGCAGCAGGATATCAGAGTGCAGATGAGACAGGAGGATAGCAGAGTTCAGACGAGGCAGGAGGATCCCAGAGTTCAGGCGAGACAGGAGGATAACAGAGTTCAGATGAGACAGAAGGATCCCTGACATCAGACGAGACAGGAGGATATGAGAGTTTAGACGAGACAGGAGGATATTAGAGTTCAGACGAGAGAGGAGGATATCAGAGCGCAGATGAGGCAGGAGGATATCAGAGTGCAGACGAGACAGGAGGATCCCAGAGCTCAGGCGAGACAGGAGGATATAAAAGTGCAGACGAGAAAGGAGGATCCCAGACTTCAGGCGAGACAGGAGGATATCAGAGTTCAGACGCGGCAGGAAGATATCAGAGTGCAGACGAGGCAGGAGGATATCTGAGTACAGACGAGGCAGCAGGATATCAGAGTGCAGATGAGACAGCAGTATATCAGAGTTCAGACGAGACAGGAGGATATCAGAGTGCAGACGAGACAGGAGGATATCAGAGTTCAGACAAGGCAGGAGGATATCAGAGTGCAAACGAGACAGGAGGATATCAGAGTGCAGATGAGACAGGAGAATATCAGAGTTCAGACGAGGCAGGAGGATATCAGAGTGCAGATGAGACAGGAGGATATCAGAGTGCAGACGAGACAGGGTGATATCAGAGTTCAGATGAGACAGGAGGATCCCAGAGTTCAGGCGAGACAGGAGGATAACAGAGTTCAGATGAGACAGGAGGATCCCAGACATCAGACGAGACAGGAGGATATGAGAGTTTAGATGAGACAGGAGGATCCCAGAGTTCAGGCGAGACAGGAGGATATCAGAGTTCAGATGAGACAGGAGGATATCAGAGTGCAGACGAGACAGGAGAATCCCAGAGTTCAGGCGAGACAGGAGGATATCAGAGTGCAGACAAGACAGGAGGATATCAGAGTTCAGACGATCAGGCGGATATCAGAGTTCAGATGAGACCGGAGGATATCAGAGTTCAGGCGAGACAGGAGGATATCAGAGTGCAGACGAGACAGGAGGATATCAGAGTGCAGACAAGACAGGAGGATATCAGAGTTCAGACGATCAGGCGGATATCAGAGTGCAGATGAGACAGGAGGATCCCAGAGTGCAGACGAGGCAGCAGGATATCAGAGTGCAGATGAGACAGGAGGATATCAGAGTTCAGACGAGGCAGGAGGATCACAGAGTTCAGGCGAGACAGGAGGATAACAGAGTTCAGATGAGACAGAAGGATCCCTGACATCAGACGAGACAGGAGGATATGAGAGTTTAGACGAGACAGGAGGATATTAGAGTTCAGACGAGAGAGGAGGATATCAGAGCGCAGATGAGGCAGGAGGTTATCAGAGTGCAGACGAGACAGGAGGATCCCAGAGCTCAGGTGAGACAGGAGGATATCAGAGTGCAGACGAGAAAGGAGGATCCCAGACTTCAGGCGAGACAGGAGGATATCAGAGTTCAGACGCGGCAGGAAGATATCAGAGTGCAGACGAGGCAGGAGGATATCTGAGTACAGACGAGGCAGCAGGATATCAGAGTGCAGATGAGACAGCAGTATATCAGAGTTCAGACGAGGCAGGAGGATATCAGAGTGCAGACGAGACAGGAGGATATCAGAGTTCAGACAAGGCAGGAGGATATCAGAGTGCAGACGAGACAGGAGGATATCAGAGTGCAGATGAGACAGGAGAATATCAGAGTTCAGACGAGGCAGGAGGATATCAGAGTGCAGATGAGACAGGAGGATATCAGAGTGCAGACGAGACAGGGTGATATCAGAGTTCAGATGAGACAGGAGGATCCCAGAGTTCAGGCGAGACAGGAGGATAACAGAGTTCAGATGAGACAGGAGGATCCCAGACATCAGACGAGACAGGAGGATATGAGAGTTTAGATGAGACAGGAGGATCCCAGAGTTCAGGCGAGACAGGAGGATATCAGAGTTCAGATGAGACAGGAGGATATCAGAGTTCAGACGAGACAGGAGGATCCCTGAGTGCAGACGAGGCAGGAGGATAACAGAGTGCAGACGAGACAGGAGGATGTCAGAGTTCAGACGAGACAGGCGGATATCAGAGTTCAGATGAGACAGGAGGATCCCAGAGTGCAGACGAGACAGGAGGATATCAGAGTTCAGACGAGGCAGATGGATATCAGAGTGCAGACGAGACAGGAGGATATCAGAGTGCAGACGAGGCAGCAGGATATCAGAGTGCAGACGAGACAGCAGGATATCAGCGTTCAGACGAGGCAGGAGGATATCAGAGGGCAGACGAGTCAGGAGGATATCAGAGTTCAGACAAGGCAGGAGTATATCAGAGTGCAGACGAGACAGGAGGATATCAGAGTGCAGACGAGACAGGAGGATATCAGAGTCCAGACGAGGCAGGAGGATATCAGAGTGCAGACGAGCCAGGAGGATATCAGAGTCCAGACGAGACAGGAGGATATCAGAGTGCAGACGAGACAGGATGATCCCAGAGTTCAGGCGAGACAGAAGGGTATCAGAGTGCAGACAAGACAGGAGGATCCCAGAGTTCAGGCGAGACAGGAGGATATCAGAGTTCAGACGAGACAGGAGGATCCCAGAGTTCAGGCGAGACAGGAGGATATCAGAGTTCAGATGAGACAGGAGGATCCCAGAGTTCAGACGAGACAGAAGGATATCAGAGTTTAGACGAGACAGGAGGATATTAGAGTTCAGACGAGACAGGAGGATATCAGAGTGCAGATGAGGCAGGAACATATCAGAGTGCAGGCGAGACAGGAGGATATCAGAGTTCAGACGAGACAGGAGTATATCAGAGTTCAGATGAGAGAGGAGGATATCAGAGTTCAGACGAGACAGGAGTATATCAGAGTTCAGACGAGAGAGGAGGATCCCAGAGTTCAGACGACACAGGAGGATATCAGTGTTCATACCAGAGAGGAGGATGTCAGAGTGCAGACGAGACAGGAGGATCCCAGAGTTCAGACGAGACAGGAGGATCCCAGAGTTCAGACGAGACAGGAGGATATCAGAGATCAGACGAGACAGGAGGATATCAGAGTGCAGACAAGACAGGAGGATATCAGAGTTCAGACGATCAGGCGGATATCAGAGTGCAGATGAGACAGGAGGATCCCAGAGTGCAGACGAGGCAGCAGGATATCAGAGTGCAGATGAGACAGGAGGATATCAGAGTTCAGACGAGGCAGGAGGATCCCAGAGTTCAGGCGAGACAGGAGGATAACAGAGTTCAGATGAGACAGAAGGATCCCTGACATCAGACAAGACAGGAGGATATGAGAGTTTAGACGAGACAGGAGGATATTAGAGTTCAGACGAGAGAGGAGGATATCAGAGCGCAGTTGAGGCAGGAGGATATCAGAGTGCAGACGAGACAGGAGGATCCCAGAGCTCAGGTGAGACAGGAGGATATCAGAGTGCAGACGAGAAAGGAGGATCCCAGACTTCAGGCGAGACAGGAGGATATCAGAGTTCAGACGCGGCAGGAAGATATCAGAGTGCAGACGAGGCAGGAGGATATCTGAGTACAGACGAGGCAGCAGGATATCAGAGTGCAGATGAGACAGCAGTATATCAGAGTTCAGACGAGGCAGGAGGATATCAGAGTGCAGACGAGACAGGAGGATATCAGAGTTCAGACAAGGCAGGAGGATATCAGAGTGCAGACGAGACAGGAGGATATCAGAGTGCAGATGAGACAGGAGGATCCCAGAGTTCAGGCGAGACAGGAGGATAACAGAGTTCAGATGAGACAGGAGGATCCCAGACATCAGACGAGACAGGAGGATATGAGAGTTTAGATGAGACAGGAGGATCCCAGAGTTCAGGCGAGACAGGAGGATATCAGAGTTCAGATGAGACAGGAGGATATCAGAGTTCAGACGAGACAGGAGGATCCCTGAGTGCAGACGAGGCAGGAGGATAACAGAGTGCAGACGAGACAGGAGGATGTCAGAGTTCAGACGAGACAGGCGGATATCAGAGTTCAGATGAGACAGGAGGATCCCAGAGTGCAGACGAGACAGGAGGATATCAGAGTTCAGACGAGGCAGATGGATATCAGAGTGCAGACGAGACAGGAGGATATCAGAGTGCAGACGAGGCAGCAGGATATCAGAGTGCAGACGAGACAGCAGGATATCAGCGTTCAGACGAGGCAGGAGGATATCAGAGGGCAGACGAGTCAGGAGGATATCAGAGTTCAGACAAGGCAGGAGTATATCAGAGTGCAGACGAGACAGGAGGATATCAGAGTGCAGACGAGACAGGAGGATATCAGAGTCCAGACGAGGCAGGAGGATATCAGAGTGCAGACGAGCCAGGAGGATATCAGAGTCCAGACGAGACAGGAGGATATCAGAGTGCAGACGAGACAGGATGATCCCAGAGTTCAGGCGAGACCGAAGGGTATCAGAGTGCAGACAAGACAGGAGGATCCCAGAGTTCAGGCGAGACAGGAGGATATCAGAGTTCAGACGAGACAGGAGGATCCCAGAGTTCAGGCGAGACAGGAGGATATCAGAGTTCAGATGAGACAGGAGGATCCCAGAGTTCAGACGAGACAGAAGGATATCAGAGTTTAGACGAGACAGGAGGATATTAGAGTTCAGACGAGACAGGAGGATATCAGAGTGCAGATGAGGCAGGAACATATCAGAGTGCAGGCGAGACAGGAGGATATCAGAGTTCAGACGAGACAGGAGTATATCAGAGTTCAGATGAGAGAGGAGGATATCAGAGTTCAGACGAGACAGGAGGATATCAGAGTTCAGGCGAGACAGGAGGGAATCAGAGTTCAGACGAGAGAGGAGGATCCCAGAGTTCAGACGACACAGGAGGATATCAGTGTTCATACCAGAGAGGAGGATGTCAGAGTGCAGACGAGACAGGAGGATCCCAGAGTTCAGACGAGACAGGAGGATCCCAGAGTTCAGACGAGACAGGAGGATATCAGAGATCAGACGAGACAGGAGGATATCAGAGTGCAGATGAGGCAGGAGGATATTAGAGTTCAGACGAGACAGGAGGATCCCAGATTTCAGGCGAGACAGGAGGATATCAGAGTTCAGATGAGACAGGAGGATCCCAGAGATCAGACGAGACAGGAGGATATCAGAGATTAGACGAGACAGGAGGATATCAGAGTGCAGATGAGGCAGGAGGATATCAGAGTGCAGACGAGACAGGAGGATCGCAGAGTTCAGGAGAGGCAGGAGGATATCAGAGTTCAGACGAAACAGGAGGATATCAGAGTTCAGACGAGACAGGAGGATATCAGAGTTCAGGCGAGACAGGAGGATATCAGAGTTCCGACGAGACAGGAGGATCCCAGAGTTCAGACGAGACAGGATGATACCAGAGTACAGACCAAAACAGGAGGATGTCAGAGTACAGACGAGACAGGAGGATCCCAGAGTTCAGACGAGACACGAGGATATCAGAGTTCAGACGAGGCAGATGGATATCAGAGTGCAGACGAGACAGGAGGATCCCTGAGTGCAGACGAGGCAGGAGGATAACAGAGTGCAGACGAGACAGGAGGATGTCAGAGTTCAGACGAGACAGGCGGATATCAGAGTTCAGATGAGACAGGAGGATCCCAGAGTGCAGACGAGACAGGAGGATATCAGAGTTCAGACGAGGCAGATGGATATCAGAGTGCAGACGAGACAGGAGGATATCAGAGTGCAGACGAGGCAGCAGGATATCAGAGTGCAGACGAGACAGCAGGATATCAGCGTTCAGACGAGGCAGGAGGATATCAGAGGGCAGACGAGTCAGGAGGATATCAGAGTTCAGACAAGGCAGGAGTATATCAGAGTGCAGACGAGACAGGAGGATATCAGAGTGCAGACGAGACAGGAGGATATCAGAGTCCAGACGAGGCAGGAGGATATCAGAGTGCAGACGAGCCAGGAGGATATCAGAGTCCAGACGAGACAGGAGGATATCAGAGTGCAGACGAGACAGGATGATCCCAGAGTTCAGGCGAGACAGAAGGGTATCAGAGTGCAGACAAGACAGGAGGATCCCAGAGTTCAGGCGAGACAGGAGGATATCAGAGTTCAGACGAGACAGGAGGATCCCAGAGTTCAGGCGAGACAGGAGGATATCAGAGTTCAGATGAGACAGGAGGATCCCAGAGTTCAGACGAGACAGAAGGATATCAGAGTTTAGACGAGACAGGAGGATATTAGAGTTCAGACGAGACAGGAGGATATCAGAGTGCAGATGAGGCAGGAACATATCAGAGTGCAGGCGAGACAGGAGGATATCAGAGTTCAGACGAGACAGGAGTATATCAGAGTTCAGATGAGAGAGGAGGATATCAGAGTTCAGACGAGACAGGAGTATATCAGAGTTCAGACGAGAGAGGAGGATCCCAGAGTTCAGACGACACAGGAGGATATCAGTGTTCATACCAGAGAGGAGGATGTCAGAGTGCAGACGAGACAGGAGGATCCCAGAGTTCAGACGAGACAGGAGGATCCCAGAGTTCAGACGAGACAGGAGGATATCAGAGATCAGACGAGACAGGAGGATATCAGAGTGCAGACAAGACAGGAGGATATCAGAGTTCAGACGATCAGGCGGATATCAGAGTGCAGATGAGACAGGAGGATCCCAGAGTGCAGACGAGGCAGCAGGATATCAGAGTGCAGATGAGACAGGAGGATATCAGAGTTCAGACGAGGCAGGAGGATCCCAGAGTTCAGGCGAGACAGGAGGATAACAGAGTTCAGATGAGACAGAAGGATCCCTGACATCAGACAAGACAGGAGGATATGAGAGTTTAGACGAGACAGGAGGATATTAGAGTTCAGACGAGAGAGGAGGATATCAGAGCGCAGATGAGGCAGGAGGATATCAGAGTGCAGACGAGACAGGAGGATCCCAGAGCTCAGACGAGGCAGGAGGATATCAGAGTGCAGACGAGACAGGAGGATATCAGAGTTCAGACAAGGCAGGAGGATATCAGAGTGCAGACGAGACAGGAGGATATCAGAGTGCAGATGAGACAGGAGGATCCCAGAGTTCAGGCGAGACAGGAGGATAACAGAGTTCAGATGAGACAGGAGGATCCCAGACATCAGACGAGACAGGAGGATATGAGAGTTTAGATGAGACAGGAGGATCCCAGAGTTCAGGCGAGACAGGAGGATATCAGAGTTCAGATGAGACAGGAGGATATCAGAGTTCAGACGAGACAGGAGGATCCCTGAGTGCAGACGAGGCAGGAGGATAACAGAGTGCAGACGAGACAGGAGGATGTCAGAGTTCAGACGAGACAGGCGGATATCAGAGTTCAGATGAGACAGGTGGATCCCAGAGTGCAGACGAGACAGGAGGATATCAGAGTTCAGACGAGGCAGATGGATATCAGAGTGCAGACGAGACAGGAGGATATCAGAGTGCAGACGAGGCAGCAGGATATCAGAGTGCAGACGAGACAGCAGGATATCAGCGTTCAGACGAGGCAGGAGGACATCAGAGGGCAGACGAGTCAGGAGGATATCAGAGTTCAGACAAGGCAGGAGTATATCAGAGTGCAGACGAGACAGGAGGATATCAGAGTGCAGACGAGACAGGAGGATATCAGAGTCCAGACGAGGCAGGAGGATATCAGAGTGCAGACGAGCCAGGAGGATATCAGAGTCCAGACGAGACAGGAGGATATCAGAGTGCAGACGAGACAGGATGATCCCAGAGTTCAGGCGAGACAGAAGGGTATCAGAGTGCAGACAAGACAGGAGGATCCCAGAGTTCAGGCGAGACAGGAGGATATCAGAGTTCAGACGAGACAGGAGGATCCCAGAGTTCAGGCGAGACAGGAGGATATCTGAGTTCAGATGAGACAGGAGGATCCCAGAGTTCAGACGAGACAGAAGGATATCAGAGTTTAGACGAGACAGGAGGATATTAGAGTTCAGACGAGACAGGAGGATATCAGAGTGCAGATGAGGCAGGAACATATCAGAGTGCAGGCGAGACAGGAGGATATCAGAGTTCAGACGAGACAGGAGTATATCAGAGTTCAGATGAGAGAGGAGGATATCAGAGTTCAGACGAGACAGGAGGATATCAGAGTTCAGGCGAGACAGGAGGGAATCAGAGTTCAGACGAGAGAGGAGGATCCCAGAGTTCAGACGACACAGGAGGATATCAGTGTTCATACCAGAGAGGAGGATGTCAGAGTGCAGACGAGACAGGAGGATCCCAGAGTTCAGACGAGACAGGAGGATCCCAGAGTTCAGACGAGACAGGAGGATATCAGAGATCAGACGAGACAGGAGGATATCAGAGTGCAGATGAGGCAGGAGGATATCAGAGTTCAGACGAGACAGGAGGATCCCAGAGTTCAGGCGAGACAGGAGGATATCAGAGTTCAGATGAGACAGGAGGATCCCAGAGATCAGACGAGACAGGAGGATATCAGAGATTAGACGAGACAGGAGGATATCAGAGTGCAGATGAGGCAGGAGGATATCAGAGTGCAGACGAGACAGGAGGATCGCAGAGTTCAGGAGAGGCAGGAGGATATCAGAGTTCAGACGAAACAGGAGGATATCAGAGTTCAGACGAGACAGGAGGATATCAGAGTTCAGGCGAGACAGGAGGATATCAGAGTTCCGACGAGACAGGAGGATCCCAGAGTTCAGACGAGACAGGATGATACCAGAGTACAGACCAAAACAGGAGGATGTCAGAGTACAGACGAGACAGGAGGATCCCAGAGTTCAGACGAGACACGAGGATACCAGAGTTCAGATGAGACAGGAGGATCCCAGAGTTCAGAAGAGACAGGAGGATATCAGAGTGCAGACGAGACAGGGTGATATCAGAGTTCAGATGAGACAGGAGGATCCCAGAGTTCAGGCGAGACAGGAGGATAACAGAGTTCAGATGAGACAGGAGGATCCCAGACATCAGACGAGACAGGAGGATCCCTGAGTGCAGACGAAGCAGGAGGATAACAGAGTGCAGACGAGACAGGAGGATGTCAGAGTTCAGACGAGACAGGCGGATATCAGAGTTCAGATGAGACAGGAGGATCCCAGAGTGCAGACGAGACAGGAGGATATCAGAGTTCAGACGAGGCAGATGGATATCAGAGTGCAGACGAGACAGGAGGATATCAGAGTGCAGACGAGGCAGCAGGATATCAGAGTGTAGACGAGACAGCAGGATATCAGCGTTCAGACGAGGCAGGAGGATATCAGAGGGCAGACGAGTCAGGAGGATATCAGAGTTCAGACAAGGCAGGAGTATATCAGAGTGCAGACGAGACAGGAGGATATCAGAGTGCAGACGAGACAGGAGGATATCAGAGTCCAGACGAGGCAGGAGGATATCAGAGTGCAGACGAGCCAGGAGGATATCAGAGTCCAGACGAGACAGGAGGATATCAGAGTGCAGACGAGACAGGATGATCCCAGAGTTCAGGCGAGACAGAAGGGTATCAGAGTGCAGACAAGACAGGAGGATCCCAGAGTTCAGGCGAGACAGGAGGATATCAGAGTTCAGACGAGACAGGAGGATCCCAGAGTTCAGGCGAGACAGGAGGATATCTGAGTTCAGATGAGACAGGAGGATCCCAGAGTTCAGACGAGACAGAAGGATATCAGAGTTTAGACGAGACAGGAGGATATTAGAGTTCAGACGAGACAGGAGGATATCAGAGTGCAGATGAGGCAGGAACATATCAGAGTGCAGGCGAGACAGGAGGATATCAGAGTTCAGACGAGACAGGAGTATATCAGAGTTCAGATGAGAGAGGAGGATATCAGAGTTCAGACGAGACAGGAGGATATCAGAGTTCAGGCGAGACAGGAGGGAATCAGAGTTCAGACGAGAGAGGAGGATCCCAGAGTTCAGACGACACAGGAGGATATCAGTGTTCATACCAGAGAGGAGGATGTCAGAGTGCAGACGAGACAGGAGGATCCCAGAGTTCAGACGAGACAGGAGGATCCCAGAGTTCAGACGAGACAGGAGGATATCAGAGATCAGACGAGACAGGAGGATATCAGAGTGCAGACAAGACAGGAGGATATCAGAGTTCAGACGATCAGGCGGATATCAGAGTGCAGATGAGACAGGAGGATCCCAGAGTGCAGACGAGGCAGCAGGATATCAGAGTGCAGATGAGACAGGAGGATATCAGAGTTCAGACGAGGCAGGAGGATCCCAGAGTTCAGGCGAGACAGGAGGATAACAGAGTTCAGATGAGACAGAAGGATCCCTGACATCAGACGAGACAGGAGGATATGAGAGTTTAGACGAGACAGGAGGATATTAGAGTTCAGACGAGAGAGGAGGATATCAGAGCGCAGATGAGGCAGGAGGATATCAGAGTGCAGACGAGACAGGAGGATCCCAGAGCTCAGGTGAGACAGGAGGATATCAGAGTGCAGACGAGAAAGGAGGATCCCAGACTTCAGGCGAGACAGGAGGATATCAGAGTTCAGACGCGGCAGGAAGATATAAGAGTGCAGACGAGGCAGGAGGATATCTGAGTACAGACGAGGCAGCAGGATATCAGAGTGCAGATGAGACAGCAGTATATCAGAGTTCAGACGAGGCAGGAGGATATCAGAGTGCAGACGAGACAGGAGGATATCAGAGTTCAGACAAGGCAGGAGGATATCAGAGTGCAGACGAGACAGGAGGATATCAGAGTGCAGATGAGACAGGAGAATATCAGAGTTCAGACGAGGCAGGAGGATATCAGAGTGCAGATGAGACAGGAGGATATCAGAGTGCAGACGAGACAGGGTGATATCAGAGTTCAGATGAGACAGGAGGATCCCAGAGTTCAGGCGAGACATGAGGATAACAGAGTTCAGATGAGACAGGAGGATCCCAGACATCAGACGAGACAGGAGGATATGAGAGTTTAGATGAGACAGGAGGATCCCAGAGTTCAGGCGAGACAGGAGGATATCAGAGTTCAGATGAGACAGGAGGATATCAGAGTTCAGACGAGACAGGAGGATCCCTGAGTGCAGACGAGGCAGGAGGATAACAGAGTGCAGACGAGACAGGAGGATGTCAGAGTTCAGACGAGACAGGCGGATATCAGAGTTCAGATGAGACAGGAGGATCCCAGAGTGCAGACGAGACAGGAGGATATCAGAGTTCAGACCAGGCAGATGGATATCAGAGTGCAGACGAGACAGGAGGATATCAGAGTGCAGACGAGGCAGCAGGATATCAGAGTGCAGACGAGACAGCAGGATATCAGCGTTCAGACGAGGCAGGAGGACATCAGAGGGCAGACGAGTCAGGAGGATATCAGAGTTCAGACAAGGCAGGAGTATATCAGAGTGCAGACGAGACAGGAGGATATCAGAGTGCAGACGAGACAGGAGGATATCAGAGTCCAGACGAGGCAGGAGGATATCAGAGTGCAGACGAGCCAGGAGGATATCAGAGTCCAGACGAGACAGGAGGATATCAGAGTGCAGACGAGACAGGATGATCCCAGAGTTCAGGCGAGACAGAAGGGTATCAGAGTGCAGACAAGACAGGAGGATCCCAGAGTTCAGGCGAGACAGGAGGATATCAGAGTTCAGACGAGACAGGAGGATCCCAGAGTTCAGGCGAGACAGGAGGATATCAGAGTTCAGATGAGACAGGAGGATACCAGAGTTCAGACGAGACAGAAGGATATCAGAGTTTAGACGAGACAGGAGGATATTAGAGTTCAGACGAGACAGGAGGATATCAGAGTGCAGATGAGGCAGGAACATATCAGAGTGCAGGCGAGACAGGAGGATATCAGAGTTCAGACGAGACAGGAGTATATCAGAGTTCAGATGAGAGAGGAGGATATCAGAGTTCAGACGAGACAGGAGGATATCAGAGTTCAGGCGAGACAGGAGGGAATCAGAGTTCAGACGAGAGAGGAGGATCCCAGAGTTCAGACGACACAGGAGGATATCAGTGTTCATACCAGAGAGGAGGATGTCAGAGTGCAGACGAGACAGGAGGATCCCAGAGTTCAGACGAGACAGGAGGATCCCAGAGTTCAGACGAGACAGGAGGATATCAGAGATCAGACGAGACAGGAGGATATCAGAGTGCAGATGAGGCAGGAGGATATCAGAGTTCAGACGAGACAGGAGGATCCCAGAGTTCAGGCGAGACAGGAGGATATCAGAGTTCAGATGAGACAGGAGGATCCCAGAGATCAGACGAGACAGGAGGATATCAGAGATTAGACGAGACAGGAGGATATCAGAGTGCAGATGAGGCAGGAGGATATCAGAGTGCAGACGAGACAGGAGGATCGCAGAGTTCAGGAGAGGCAGGAGGATATCAGAGTTCAGACGAAACAGGAGGATATCAGAGTTCAGACGAGACAGGAGGATATCAGAGTTCAGGCGAGACAGGAGGATATCAGAGTTCAGACGAGACAGGAGGATCCCAGAGTTCAGACGAGACAGGATGATACCAGAGTACAGACCAAAACAGGAGGATGGCAGAGTACAGACGAGACAGGAGGATCCCAGAGTTCAGACGAGACACGAGGATACCAGAGTTCAGATGAGACAGGAGGATCCCAGAGTTCAGAAGAGACAGGAGGATATCAGAGTCAGACGAGACAGGAGGATATCAGAGTGCAGACGAGACAGGCGGATATCACACTGCAGATGAGACAGGAGGATATCAGAGTTCAGACGAGACAGCAGGATATCAGACTTCAGGCGAGACAGAAGGATATCAGAGTTCAGACGAGACAGGAGGATATCAGAGTGCAGACGAGGCAGGAGGATAACAGGTGCAGACAAAACAGGAGGATATCAGAGTTCAGACGTGACAGGTGGATATCAGAGTTCAGATGAGACAGGAGGATCCCAGAGTGCAGACGAAACAGGAGGATATCAGAGCTCAGACGAGGCAGGAGGATATCAGAGTGCAGACGAGACAGGAGGATATCAGAGTGCAGACGAGACAGGAGGATATCAGGGTGCAGACGAGGCAGCAGGATATCAGAGTGGAGACGAGACAGCAGGATATCAGAGTTCAGACGAGGCAGGAGCATATCAGAGTGTAGACGAGACAGGAGGATATCAGAGTTCAGACAAGGCAGGAGGATATCAGAGTGCAGACAAGACAGGAGGATATCAGTCTTCAGGCGAGACAGGAGGATATCAGAGTTCAGACGAGACAGGAGGATCCCAGAGTTCAGGCGAGACAGGAGGATATCAGTGTTCAGACGAGACAGGAGGATATCAGAGTGCAGACGAGACATGAGAATCCCAGAGTTCAGGCGAGACAGGAGGATATCAGAGTGCAGACGAGAAAGGAGGATCCCAGTCTTCAGGCGAGACAGGAGGATATCAGAGTTCAGACGAGAAAGGAGGATATCAGAGTGCAGACGAGACAGGAGTATCCCAGAGTTCAGCCGAGACAGGAGGATATCAGAGTGCAGACGAGACAGGAGGATCCCAGAGTTCAGATGAGACAGGAGGATATCAGAGTGCAGATGAGGCACGAGGATATCAGAATTCAGACGAGACAGGGTGATATCAGAGTTCAGATGAGACAGGAGGATCCCAGAGTTCAGGCGAGACAGGAGGATAACAGAGTTCAGATGAGACAGGAGGATCCCAGACATCAGACGAGACAGGAGGATATGAGAGTTTAGACGAGACAGGAGGATATTAGAGTTCAGACGAGAGAGGAGGACATCAGAGCGCAGATGAGGCAGGAGGATATCAGAGTACAGACGAGACAGGAGGATCGCTGAATTCAGGAGAGGCAGGTGGATATCAGAGTTCAGACGAGACAGGAGGATCCCAGATTTCAGATGAGACAGGTGGATATCAGAGTTCAGACGAGACAGGAGGATCCCAGAGTGCAGACGAGGCAGGAGGATAACAGAGTGCAGACGAGAAAGGAGGATGTCAGAGTTCAGACGAGACAGGCGGATATCAGAGTTCAGATGAGACAGGAGGATCCCAGAGTGCAGACGAGACAGGAGGATTTCAGAGTTCAGACGAGGCAGGAGGATATCAGAGTGCAGACGAGACAGGAGGATATCAGCGTGCAGACGAGGCAGCAGGATATCAGAGTGCAGACGAGACAGCAGGATATCAGCGTTCAGACGAGGCAGGAGGATATCAGAGGGCAGACGAGACAGGAGGATATCAGAGTTCAGACAAGGCAGGAGTATATCAGAGTGCAGACGAGACAGGAGGATATCAGAGTGCAGACGAGACAGGAGGATATCAGAGTCCAGACGAAGCAGGAGGATATCAGAGTGCAGACGAGCCAGGAGGATATCAGAGTTCAGTCAAGACAGGAGGATCCCAGAGTTCAGACGAGACAGGATGATACCAGAGTACAGACCAAAACAGGAGGATGTCAGAGTACAGACGAGACAGGAGGATCCCAGAGTTCAGACGAGACACGAGGATCCCAGAGTTCAGATGAGACAGGAGGATCCCAGAGTTCAGAAGAGACAGGAGGATATCAGAGTGCAGACGAGACAGGAGGATATCAGAGTGCAGACGAGACAGGAGGATATCAGAGTGCAGACGAGGCAGCAGGATATCAGAGTGCAGACGAGACAGCAGGATATCAGAGTTCAGACGAGGCAGGAGCATATCAGAGTGTAGACGAGAAAGGAGGATATCAGAGTTCAGACAAGGCAGGAGGATATCAGAGTGCAGACGAGACAGGAGGATATCAGATTTCAGGCGAGACAGGAGGATATCAGAGTTCAGACGAGACAGGAGGATCCCAGAGTTCAGGCGAGACAGGAGGATATCAGTGTTCAGACGAGACAGGAGGATATCAGAGTGCAGACGAGACAGGAGAATCCCAGAGTTCAGGCGAGACAGGAGGATATCAGAGTGCAGACAAGACAGGAGGATATCAGAGTTCAGACGATCAGGCGGATATCAGAGTTCAGATGAACCGGAGGATATCAGAGTTCAGGCGAGACAGGAGGATATCAGAGTGCAGACGAGACAGGAGGATATCAGAGTGCAGACAAGACAGGAGGATATCAGAGTTCAGACGATCAGGCGGATATCAGAGTGCAGATGAGACAGGAGGATCCCAGATTGCAGACGAGGCAGCAGGATATCAGAGTGCAGATGAGACAGGAGGATATCAGAGTTCAGACAAGGCAGGAGGATCCCAGAGTTCAGGCGAGACAGGAGGATAACAGAGTTCAGATGAGACAGAAGGATCCCTGACATCAGACGAGACAGGAGGATATGATAGTTTAGACGAGACAGGCGGATATTAGAGTTCAGACGAGAGAGGAGGATATCAGAGCGCAGATGAGGCAGGAGGATATCAGAGTGCAGACGAGACAGGAGGATCCCAGAGCTCAGGTGAGACAGGAGGATATCAGAGTGCAGACGAGAAAGGAGGATCTCAGACTTCAGGCAAGACAGGAGCATATCAGAGTTCAGACGCGGCAGGAAGATATCAGAGTGCAGACGAGGCAGGAGGATATCTGAGTACAGACGAGGCAGCAGGATATCAGAGTGCAGATGAGACAGCAGTATATCAGAGTTCAGACGAGGCAGGAGGATATCAGAGTGCAGACGAGACAGGAGGATATCAGAGTTCAGACAAGGCAGGAGGATATCAGAGTGCAGACGAGACAGGAGGATATCAGAGTGCAGATGAGACAGGAGAATATCAGAGTTCAGACGAGGCAGGAGGATATCAGAGTGCAGATGAGACAGGAGGATATCAGAGTGCAGACGAGACAGGGTGATATCAGAGTTCAGATGAGACAGGAGGATCCCAGAGTTCAGGCGAGGCAGGAGGATATCAGAGTGCAGATGAGACAGGAGGATATCAGAGTGCAGACGAGACAGGGTGATATCAGAGTTCAGATGAGACAGGAGGATCCCAGAGTTCAGGCGAGACAGGAGGATAACAGAGTTCAGATGAGACAGGAGGATCCCAGACATCAGACGAGACAGGAGGATATGAGAGTTTAGATGAGACAGGAGGATCCCAGAGTTCAGGCGAGACAGGCGGATATCAGAGTTCAGATGAGACAGGAGGATCCCAGAGTGCAGACGAGACAGGAGGATATCAGAGTGCAGACGAGGCAGCAGGATATCAGAGTGCAGACGAGACAGCAGGATATCAGCGTTCAGACGAGGCAGGAGGATATCAGAGGGCAGACGAGTCAGGAGGATATCAGAGTTCAGACAAGGCAGGAGTATATCAGAGAGCAGACGAGACAGGAGGATATCAGAGTGCAGACGAGACAGGAGGATATCAGAGTCCAGACGAGGCAGGAGGATATCAGAGTGCAGACGAGCCAGGAGGATATCAGAGTCCAGACGAGACAGGAGGATATCAGAGTGCAGACGAGACAGGATGATCCCAGAGTTCAGGCGAGACAGAAGGGTATCAGAGTGCAGACAAGACAGGAGGATCCCAGAGTTCAGGCGAGACAGGAGGATATCAGAGTTCAGACGAGACAGGAGGATCCCAGAGTTCAGGCGAGACAGGAGGATATCAGAGTTCAGATGAGACAGGAGGATCCCAGAGTTCAGACGAGACAGAAGGATATCAGAGTTTAGACGAGACAGGAGGATATTAGAGTTCAGACGAGACAGGAGGATATCAGAGTGCAGATGAGGCAGGAACATATCAGAGTGCAGGCGAGACAGGAGGATATCAGAGTTCAGACGAGACAGGAGTATATCAGAGTTCAGATGAGAGAGGAGGATATCAGAGTTCAGACGAGACAGGAGGATATCAGAGTTCAGGCGAGACAGGAGGGAATCAGAGTTCAGACGAGAGAGGAGGATCCCAGAGTTCAGACGACACAGGAGGATATCAGAGTTCATACCAGAGAGGAGGATGTCAGAGTGCAGACGAGACAGGAGGATCCCAGAGTTCAGACGAGACAGGAGGATCCCAGAGTTCAGACGAGACAGGAGGATATCAGAGATCAGACGAGACAGGAGGATATCAGAGTGCAGATGAGGCAGGAGGATATCAGAGTTCAGATGAGACAGGAGGATCCCAGAGTTCAGGCGAGACAGGAGGATATCAGAGTTCAGATGAGACAGGAGGATCCCAGAGATCAGACGAGACAGGAGGATATCAGAGATTAGACGAGACAGGAGGATATCAGAGTGCAGATGAGGCAGGAGGATATCAGAGTGCAGACGAGACAGGAGGATCGCAGAGTTCAGGAGAGGCAGGAGGATATCAGAGTTCAGACGAAACAGGAGGATATCAGAGTTCAGACGAGACAGGAGGATATCAGAGTTCAGGCGAGACAGGAGGATATCAGAATTCAGACGAGACAGGAGGATCCCAGAGTTCAGACGAGACAGGATGATACCAGAGAACAGACAAAAACAGGAGGATGTCAGAGTACAGACGAGACAGGAGGATCCCAGAGTTCAGACGAGACACGAGGATACCAGAGTTCAGATGAGACAGGAGGATCCCAGAGTTCAGAAGAGACAGGAGGATATCAGAGTCAGACGAGACAGGAGGATATCAGAGTGCAGACGAGACAGGCGGATATCACACTGCAGATGAGACAGGAGGATATCAGAGTTCAGACGAGACAGCAGGATATCAGACTTCAGGCGAGACAGAAGGATATCAGAGTTCAGACGAGACAGGAGGATATCAGAGTGCAGACGAGGCAGGAGGATAACAGGTGCAGACAAAACAGGAGGATATCAGAGTTCAGACGTGACAGGTGGATATCAGAGTTCAGATGAGACAGGAGGATCCCAGAGTGCAGACGAGACAGGAGGATATCAGAGCTCAGACGAGGCAGGAGGATATCAGAGTGCAGACGAGACAGGAGGATATCAGAGTGCAGACGAGACAGGAGGATATCAGAGTGCAGACGAGGCAGCAGGATATCAGAGTGGAGACGAGACAGCAGGATATCAGAGTTCAGACGAGGCAGGAGCATATCAGAGTGTAGACGAGACAGGAGGATATCAGAGTTCAGACAAGGCAGGAGGATATCAGAGTGCAGACAAGACAGGAGGATATCAGTCTTCAGGCGAGACAGGAGGATATCAGAGTTCAGACGAGACAGGAGGATCCCAGAGTTCAGGCGAGACAGGAGGATATCAGTGTTCAGACGAGACAGGAGGATATCAGAGTGCAGACGAGACATGAGAATCCCAGAGTTCAGGCGAGACAGGAGGATATCAGAGTGCAGACGAGAAAGGAGGATCCCAGTCTTCAGGCGAGACAGGAGGATATCAGAGTTCAGACGAGAAAGGAGGATATCAGAGTGCAGACGAGACAGGAGTATCCCAGAGTTCAGCCGAGACAGGAGGATATCAGAGTGCAGACGAGACAGGAGGATCCCAGAGTTCAGATGAGACAGGAGGATATCAGAGTGCAGATGAGGCACGAGGATATCAGAATTCAGACGAGACAGGGTGATATCAGAGTTCAGATGAGAGAGGAGGATATCAGAGTTCAGACGAGACAGGAGGATATCAGAGTTCAGGCGAGACAGGAGGGAATCAGAGTTCAGACGAGAGAGGAGGATCCCAGAGTTCAGACGACACAGGAGGATATCAGAGTTCATACCAGAGAGGAGGATGTCAGAGTGCAGACGAGACAGGAGTATCCCAGAGTTCAGACGAGACAGGAGGATCCCAGAGTTCAGACGAGACAGGAGGATATCAGAGATCAGACGAGACAGGAGGATATCAGAGTGCAGATGAGGCAGGAGGATATCAGAGTTCAGACGAGACAGGAGGATCCCAGAGTTCAGGCGAGACAGGAGGACATCAGAGTTCAGATGAGACAGGAGGATCCCAGAGATCAGACGAGACAGGAGGATATCAGAGATTAGACGAGACAGGAGGATATCAGAGTACAGATGAGGCAGGAGGATATCAGAGTGCAGACGAGACAGGAGGATCGCAGAGTTCAGGAGAGGCAGGAGGATATCAGAGTTCAGACGAAACAGGAGGATATCAGAGTTCAGACGAGACAGGAGGATATCAGAGTTCAGGCGAGACAGGAGGATATCAGAGTTCAGACGAGACAGGAGGATCCCAGAGTTCAGACGAGACAGGATGATACCAGAGAACAGACCAAAACAGGAGGATGTCAGAGTACAGACGAGACAGGAGGATCCCAGAGTTCAGACGAGACACGAGGATACCAGAGTTCAGATGAGACAGGAGGATCCCAGAGTTCAGAAGAGACAGGAGGATATCAGAGTCAGACGAGACAGGAGGATATCAGAGTGCAGACGAGACAGGCGGATATCACACTGCAGATGAGACAGGAGGATATCAGAGTTCAGACGAGACAGCAGGATATCAGACTTCAGGCGAGACAGAAGGATATCAGAGTTCAGACGAGACAGGAGGATATCAGAGTGCAGACGAGGCAGGAGGATAACAGGTGCAGACAAAACAGTAGGATATCAGAGTTCAGACGTGACAGGTGGATATCAGAGTTCAGATGAGACAGGAGGATCCCAGAGTGCAGACGAGACAGGAGGATATCAGAGCTCAGACGAGGCAGGAGGATATCAGAGTGCAGACGAGACAGGAGGATATCAGAGTGCAGACGAGACAGGAGGATATCAGAGTGCAGACGAGGCAGCAGGATATCAGAGTGGAGACGAGACAGCAGGATATCAGAGTTCAGACGAGGCAGGAGCATATCAGAGTGTAGACGAGACAGGAGGATATCAGAGTTCAGACAAGGCAGGAGGATATCAGAGTGCAGACAAGACAGGAGGATATCAGTCTTCAGGCGAGACAGGAGGATATCAGAGTTCAGACGAGACAGGAGGATCCCAGAGTTCAGGCGAGACAGGAGGATATCAGTGTTCAGACGAGACAGGAGGATATCAGAGTGCAGACGAGACATGAGAATCCCAGAGTTCAGGCGAGACAGGAGGATATCAGAGTGCAGACAAGAAAGGAGGATCCCAGTCTTCAGGCGAGACAGGAGGATATCAGAGTTCAGACGAGAAAGGAGGATATCAGAGTGCAGACGAGACAGGAGTATCCCAGAGTTCAGCCGAGACAGGAGGATATCAGAGTGCAGACGAGACAGGAGGATCCCAGAGTTCAGATGAGACAGGAGGATATCAGAGTGTAGATGAGGCACGAGGATATCAGAATTCAGACGAGACAGGGTGATATCAGAGTTCAGATGAGACAGGAGGATCCCAGAGTTCAGGCGAGACAGGAGGATAACAGAGTTCAGATGAGACAGGAGGATCCCAGACATCAGACGAGACAGGAGGATATCAGAGATTAGACGAGACAGGAGGATATCAGAGTGCAGATGAGGCAGGAGGATATCAGAGTGCAGACGAGACAGGAGGATCGCTGATTTCAGGAGAGGCAGGTGGATATCAGAGTTCAGACGAGACAGGAGGATCCCAGAGTTCAGATGAGACAGGAGGATATCAGAGTTCAGACGAGACAGGAGGATCCCAGAGAGCAGACGAGGCAGGAGGATAACAGAGTGCAGACGAGAAAGGAGGATGTCAGAGTTCAGACGAGACAGGCGGATATCAGAGTTCAGATGAGACAGGAGGATCCCAGAGTGCAGACGAGACAGGAGGATATCAGAGTTCAGACGAGGCAGGAGGATATCAGAGTATAGACGAGACAGGAGGATATCAGAGTGCAGACGAGGCAGCAGGATATCAGAGTGCAGACGAGACAGCAGGATATCAGCGTTCAGACGAGGCAGGAGGATATCAGAGGGCAGACGAGGCAGGAGGATATCAGAGTGCAGACGAGACAGGAGGATATCAGAGTGCAGACGAGACAGGAGGATATCAGAGTGCAGACGAGGCAGCAGGATATCAGAGTGGAGACGAGACAGCAGGATATCAGAGTTCAGACGAGGCAGGAGCATATCAGAGTGTAGACGAGACAGGAGGATATCAGAGTTCAGACAAGGCAGGAGGATATCAGAGTGCAGACAAGACAGGAGGATATCAGTCTTCAGGCGAGACAGGAGGATATCAGAGTTCAGACGAGACAGGAGGATCCCAGAGTTCAGGCGAGACAGGAGGATATCAGTGTTCAGACGAGACAGGAGGATATCAGAGTGCAGACGAGACATGAGAATCCCAGAGTTCAGGCGAGACAGGAGGATATCAGAGTGCAGACGAGAAAGGAGGATCCCAGTCTTCAGGCGAGACAGGAGGATATCAGAGTTCAGACGAGAAAGGAGGATATCAGAGTGCAGACGAGACAGGAGTATCCCAGAGTTCAGCCGAGACAGGAGGATATCAGAGTGCAGACGAGACAGGAGGATCCCAGAGTTCAGATGAGACAGGAGGATATCAGAGTGCAGATGAGGCACGAGGATATCAGAATTCAGACGAGACAGGGTGATATCAGAGTTCAGATGAGAGAGGAGGATATCAGAGTTCAGACGAGACAGGAGGATATCAGAGTTCAGGCGAGACAGGAGGTAATCAGAGTTCAGACGAGAGAGGAGGATCCCAGAGTTCAGACGACACAGGAGGATATCAGAGTTCATACCAGAGAGGAGGATGTCAGAGTGCAGACGAGACAGGAGGATCCCAGAGTTCAGACGAGACAGGAGGATCCCAGAGTTCAGACGAGACAGGAGGATATCAGAGATCAGACGAGACAGGAGGATATCAGAGTGCAGATGAGGCAGGAGGATATCAGAGTTCAGACGAGACAGGAGGATCCCAGAGTTCAGATGAGACAGGAGGATATCAGAGTGCAGATGAGGCACGAGGATATCAGAATTCAGACGAGACAGGGTGATATCAGAGTTCAGATGAGACAGGAGGATCCCAGAGTTCAGGCGAGACAGGAGGATAACAGAGTTCAGATGAGACAGGAGGATCCCAGACATCAGACGAGACAGGAGGATATCAGAGATTAGACGAGACAGGAGGATATCAGAGTGCAGATGAGGCAGGAGGATATCAGAGTGCAGACGAGACAAGAGGATCGCTGATTTCAGGAGAGGCAGGTGGATATCAGAGTTCAGACGAGACAGGAGGATCCCAGAGTTCAGATGAGACAGGAGGATATCAGAGTTCAGACGAGACAGGAGGATCCCAGAGTGCAGACGAGGCAGGAGGATAACAGAGTGCAGACGAGAAAGGAGGATGTCAGAGTTCAGACGAGACAGGCGGATATCAGAGTTCAGATGAGACAGGAGGATCCCAGAGAGCAGACGAGACAGGAGGATATCAGAGTTCAGACGAGGCAGGAGGATATCAGAGTGTAGACGAGACAGGAGGATATCAGAGTGCAGAGGAGGCAGCAGGATATCAGAGTTCAGACGAGACAGCAGGATATCAGCGTTCAGACGAGGCAGGAGGATATCAGAGGGCAGACGAGACAGGAGGATATCAGAGTTCAGACAAGGCAGGAGTATATCAGAGTGCAGACGAGACAGGAGGATATCAGAGTGCAGACGAGACAGGAGGATATCAGAGTCCAGACGAAGCAGGAGGATATCAGAGTGCAGACGAGCCAGGAGGATATCAGAGTTCAGTCGAGACAGGAGGATCCCAGAGTTCAGACGAGACAGGATGATACCAGAGTACAGACCAAAACAGGAGGATGTCAGAGTACAGACGAGACAGGAGGATCCCAGAGTTCAGACGAGACACGAGGATCCCAGAGTTCAGATGAGACAGGAGGATCCCAGAGTTCAGAAGAGACAGGAGGATATCAGAGTCAGACGAGACAGGAGGATATCAGAGTGCAGACGAGACAGGCGGATATCACACTGCAGATGAGACAGGAGGATATCAGAGTTCAGACGAGACAGCAGGATATCAGACTTCAGGCGAGACAGAAGGATATCAGAGTTCAGACGAGACAGGAGGATATCAGAGTGCAGACGAGGCAGGAGGATAACAGAGTGCAGACAAAACAGGAGGATATCAGAGTTCAGACGTGACAGGTGGATATCAGAGTTCAGATGAGACAGGAGGATCCCAGAGTGCAGACGAGACTGGAGGATATCAGAGGGCAGACGAGACAGGAGGATATCAGAGTTCAGACAAGGGAGAAGGATATCAGAGTGCAGACAAGACAGGAGGATATCAGTCTTCAGGCGAGACAGGAGGATATCAGAGTTCAGACGAGACAGGAGGATATCAGAGTGCAGACGAGACATGAGAATCCCAGAGTTCAGGCGAGACAGGAGGATATCAGAGTGCAGACGAGAAAGGAGGATCCCAGTCTTCAGGCGAGACAGGAGGATATCGAAGTTCAGACGAGAAAGGAGGATATCAGAGTGCAGACGAGACAGGAGTATCCCAGAGTTCAGCCGAGACAGGAGGATATCAGAGTGCAGACGAGACAGGAGGATCCCAGAGTTCAGATGAGACAGGAGGATATCAGAGTGCAGATGAGGCACGAGGATATCAGAATTCAGACGAGACAGGGTGATATCAGAGTTCAGATGAGACAGGAGGATCCCAGAGTTCAGGCGAGACAGGAGGATAACAGAGTTCAGATGAGACAGGAGGATCCCAGACATCAGACGAGACAGGAGGATATGAGAGTTTAGACGAGACAGGAGGATATTAGAGTTCAGTCGAGAGAGGAGGACATCAGAGCGCAGATGAGGCAGGAGGATATCAGAGTGCAGACGAGACAGGAGGATCACTGATTTCAGGAGAGGCAGGAGGATATCAGAGTTCAGACGAGACAGGAGGATCCCAGAGTTCAGATGAGACAGGAGGATATCAGAGTTCAGACGAGACAGGAGGATCCCAGAGTGCAGACGAGGCAGGAGGATAACAGAGTGCAGACGAGAAAGGAGGATGTCAGAGTTCAGATGAGACATGCGGATATCAGAATGCAGACGAGACAGGAGTATCCCAGAGTTCAGCCGAGACAGGAGGATATCAGAGTGCAGACGAGACAGGAGGATCCCAGAGTTCAGATGAGACAGGAGGATATCAGAGTGCAGATGAGGCACGAGGATATCAGAATTCAGACGAGACAGGGTGATATCAGAGTTCAGATGAGACAGGAGGATCCCAGAGTTCAGGCGAGACAGGAGGATAACAGAGTTCAGATGAGACAGGAGGATCCCAGACATCAGACGAGACAGGAGGATATGAGAGTTTAGACGAGACAGGAGGATATTAGAGTTCAGTCGAGAGAGGAGGACATCAGAGCGCAGATGAGGCAGGAGGATATCAGAGTGCAGACGAGACAGGAGGATCGCTGATTTCAGGAGAGGCAGGAGGATATCAGAGTTCAGACGAGACAGGAGGATCCCAGAGTTCAGATGAGACAGGAGGATATCAGAGTTCAGACGAGACAGGAGGATCCCAGAGTGCAGACGAGGCAGGAGGATAACAGAGTGCAGACGAGAAAGGAGGATGTCAGAGTTCAGACGAGACATGCGGATATCAGAGTTCAGATGAGACAGGAGGATCCCAGAGTGCAGACGAGACAGGAGGATATCAGAGTTCAGACGAGGCAGGAGGATATCAGAGTGCAGACGAGACAGGAGGATATCAGAGTGCAGACGAGGCAGCAGGATATCAGAGTGCAGACGAGACAGCAGGATATCAGCGTTCAGACGAGGCAGGAGGATATCAGAGGGCAGACGAGACAGGAGGATATCAGAGTTCAGACAAGGCAGGAGTATATCAGAGTGCAGACGAGACAGGAGGATATCAGAGTGCAGACGAGACAGGAGGATATCAGAGTCCAGACGAAGCAGGAGGATATCAGAGTGCAGACGAGCCAGGAGGATATCAGAGTTCAGTCGAGACAGGAGGATCCCAGAGTTCAGACGAGACAGGATGATACCAGAGTACAGACCAAAACAGGAGGATGTCAGAGTACAGACGAGACAGGAGGATCCCAGAGTTCAGACGAGACACGAGGATCCCAGAGTTCAGATGAGACAGGAGGATCCCAGAGTTCAGAAGAGACAGGAGGATATCAGAGTCAGACGAGACAGGAGGATATCAGAGTGCAGACGAGACAGGCGGATATCACACTGCAGATGAGACAGGAGGATATCAGAGTTCAGACGAGACAGCAGGATATCAGACTTCAGGCGAGACAGAAGGATATCAGAGTTCAGACGAGACAGGAGGATATCAGAGTGCAGACGAGGCAGGAGGATAACAGAGTGCAGACAAAACAGGAGGATATCAGAGTTCAGTCGTGACAGGTGGATATCAGAGTTCAGATGAGACAGGAGGATCCCAGAGTGCGGACGAGACAGGAGGATATCAGAGGGCAGACGAGACAGGAGGATATCAGAGCTCAGACGAGGCAGGAGGATATCAGAGTGCAGACGAGACAGGAGGATATCAGAGTGCAGACGAGGCAGCAGGATATCAGAGTGGAGACGAGACAGCAGGATATCAGAGTTCAGACGAGGCAGGAGCATATCAGAGTGTAGACGAGACAGGAGGATATCAGAGTTCAGACAAGGCAGGAGGATATCAGAGTGCAGACAAGACAGGAGGATATCAGTCTTCAGGCGAGACAGGAGGATATCAGAGTTCAGACGAGACAGGAGGATCCCAGAGTTCAGGCGAGACAGGAGGATATCAGAGTGCAGACGAGACATGAGAATCCCAGTGTTCAGGCGAGACAGGAGGATATCAGAGTGCAGACGAGAAAGGAGGATCCCAGTCTTCAGGCGAACAGGAGGATATCAGAGTTCAGACGAGTAAGGAGGATATCAGAGTGCAGACGAGACAGGAGTATCCCAGAGTTCAGCCGAGACAGGAGGATATCAGAGTGCAGACGAGACAGGAGGATCCCAGAGTTCAGATGAGGCTCGAGGATATCAGAATTCAGACGAGACAGGGTGATATCAGAGTTCAGATGAGACAGGAGGATCCCAGAGTTCAGGCGAGACAGGAGGAAAACAGAGTTCAGATGAGACAGGAGGATCCCAGACATCAGACGAGACAGGAGGATATGAGAGTTTAGACGAGACAGGAGGATATTAGAGTTCAGACGAGAGAGGAGGATATCAGAGCGCAGATGAGGCAGGAGGATATCAGAGTGCAGACGAGACAGGAGGATCGCAGATTTCAGGAGAGGCAGGAGGATATCAGAGTTCAGACGAGTCAGGAGGATCCCAGAGTTCAGATGAGACAGGAGGATATCAGAGTTCAGACGAGACAGGAGGATCCCAGAGTGCAGATGAGGCAGGAGGATAACAGAGTGCAGACGAGAAAGGAGGATGTCAGAGTTCAGACGAGACAGGCGGATATCAGAGTTCAGATGAGACACGAGGATCCCAGAGTGCAGACGAGACAGGAGGATATCAGAGTTCAGACGAGGCAGGAGGATATCAGAGTGCAGACGAGACAGGAGGATATCAGAGTGCAGACGAGGCAGCAGGATATCAGAGTGCAGACGAGACAGCAGGATATCAGCGTTCAGACGAGGCAGGAGGATATCAGAGGGCAGACGAGACAGGAGGATATCAGAGTTCAGACAAGGCAGGAGTATATCAGAGTGCAGACGAGACAGGAGGATATCAGAGTGCAGACGAGACAGGAGGATATCAGAGTCCAGACGAAGCAGGAGGATATCAGAGTGCAGACGAGCCAGGATGATCCCAGAGTTCAGGCGAGACAGTAGGGTATCAGACTGCAGACAAGACAGGAGTATACCAGAGTTCAGGCGAGACAGGAGGATATCAGAGTTCAGACGAGACAGGAGGATCCCAGAGTTCAGGCGAGACAGGAGGATATCAGAGTTCAGATGAGACAGGAGGATCCCAGAGTTCAGACGAGACAGGAGGATATCAGAGTTTAGACGAGACACGAGGATATTAAAGTTCAGACGAGACAGGAGGATATCAGAGTGCAGATGAGGCAGGAACATATCAGAGTGCAGGCGAGACAGGAGGATATCAGAGTTCAGACGAGACAGGAGTATATCAGAGTTCAGATGAGAGAGGAGGATATCAGAGTTCAGACGAGACAGGAGGATATCAGAGTTCAGGCGAGACAGGAGGGAATCAGAGTTCAGACGAGACAGGAGGATATCAGAGTGCAGACGAGACAGGAGGATCCCAGAGTTCAGATGAGACAGGAGGATATCAGAGTGCAGATGAGGCACGAGGATATCAGAATTCAGACGAGACAGGGTGATATCAGAGTTCAGATGAGACAGGAGGATCCCAGAGTTCAGGCGAGACAGGAGGATAACAGAGTTCAGATGAGACAGGAGGATCCCAGACATCAGACGAGACAGGAGGATATGAGAGTTTAGACGAGACAGGAGGATATTAGAGTTCAGTCGAGAGAGGAGGACATCAGAGCGCAGATGAGGCAGGGGGATATCAGAGTGCAGACGAGACAGGAGGATCGCTGATTTCAGGAGAGGCAGGAGGATATCAGAGTTCAGACGAGACAGGAGGATCCCAGAGTGCAGACGAGGCAGGAGGATAACAGAGTGCAGACGAGAAAGGAGGATGTCAGAGTTCAGACGAGACAGGCGGATATCAGAGTTCAGATGAGACAGGAGGATCCCAGAGTGCAGACGAGACAGGAGGATATCAGAGTTCAGACGAGGCAGGAGGATATCAGAGTGCAGACGAGACAGGAGGATATCAGAGTGCAGACGAGGCAGCAGGATATCAGAGTGCAGACGAGACAGCAGGATATCAGCGTTCAGAAGAGGCAGGAGGATATCAGAGGGCAGACGAGACAGGAGGATATCAGAGTTCAGAGAAGGCAGGAGTATATCAGAGTGCAGACGAGACAGGAGGATATCAGAGTGCAGACGAGACAGGAGGATATCAGAGTCCAGACGAAGCAGGAGGATATCAGAGTGCAGACGAGCCAGGAGGATATCAGAGTTCAGTCGAGACAGGAGGATCCCAGAGTTCAGACGAGACAGGATGATACCAGAGTACAGACCAAAACAGGAGGATGTCAGAGTACAGACGAGACAGGAGGATCCCAGAGTTCAGACGAGACACGAGGATCCCAGAGTTCAGATGAGACAGGAGGATCCCAGAGTTCAGAAGAGACAGGAGGATATCAGAGTCAGACGAGACAGGAGGATATCAGAGTGCAGACGAGACAGGCGGATATCACACTGCAGATGAGACAGGAGGATATCAGAGTTCAGACGAGACAGCAGGATATCAGACTTCAGGCGAGACAGAAGGATATCAGAGTTCAGACGAGACAGGAGGATATCAGAGTGCAGACGAGGCAGGAGGATAACAGAGTGCAGACAAAACAGGAGGATATCAGAGTTCAGTCGTGACAGGTGGATATCAGAGTTCAGATGAGACAGGAG
Organism: Hypanus sabinus; assembly: GCF_030144855.1. Lineage (NCBI taxonomy): Eukaryota > Metazoa > Chordata > Chondrichthyes > Myliobatiformes > Dasyatidae > Hypanus > Hypanus sabinus. Next base: position 99,436,581 of record NC_082717.1, on the reverse strand, counting down.
GATCCCAGAGTGCAGACGAGACAGGAGGATATCAGAGGGCAGACGAGACAGGAGGATATCAGAGCTCAGACGAGGCAGGAGGATATCAGAGTGCAGACGAGACAGGAGGATATCAGAGTGCAGACGAGGCAGCAGGATATCAGAGTGGAGACGAGACAGCAGGATATCAGAGTTCAGACGAGGCAGGAGCATATCAGAGTGTAGACGAGACAGGAGGATATCAGAGTTCAGACAAGGCAGGAGGATATCAGAGTGCAGACAAGACAGGAGGATATCAGTCTTCAGGCGAGACAGGAGGATATCAGAGTTCAGACGAGACAGGAGGATCCCAGAGTTCAGGCGAGACAGGAGGATATCAGAGTGCAGACGAGACATGAGAATCCCAGTGTTCAGGCGAGACAGGAGGATATCAGAGTGCAGACGAGAAAGGAGGATCCCAGTCTTCAGGCGAACAGGAGGATATCAGAGTTCAGACGAGTAAGGAGGATATCAGAGTGCAGACGAGACAGGAGTATCCCAGAGTTCAGCCGAGACAGGAGGATATCAGAGTGCAGACGAGACAGGAGGATCCCAGAGTTCAGATGAGGCACGAGGATATCAGAATTCAGACGAGACAGGGTGATATCAGAGTTCAGATGAGACAGGAGGATCCCAGAGTTCAGGCGAGACAGGAGGAAAACAGAGTTCAGATGAGACAGGAGGATCCCAGACATCAGACGAGACAGGAGGATATGAGAGTTTAGACGAGACAGGAGGATATTAGAGTTCAGACGAGAGAGGAGGATATCAGAGCGCAGATGAGGCAGGAGGATATCAGAGTGCAGACGAGACAGGAGGATCGCAGATTTCAGGAGAGGCAGGAGGATATCAGAGTTCAGACGAGTCAGGAGGATCCCAGAGTTCAGATGAGACAGGAGGATATCAGAGTTCAGACGAGACAGGAGGATCCCAGAGTGCAGATGAGGCAGGAGGATAACAGAGTGCAGACGAGAAAGGAGGATGTCAGAGTTCAGACGAGACAGGCGGATATCAGAGTTCAGATGAGACAGGAGGATCCCAGAGTGCAGACGAGACAGGAGGATATCAGAGTTCAGACGAGGCAGGAGGATATCAGAGTGCAGACGAGACAGGAGGATATCAGAGTGCAGACGAGGCAGCAGGATATCAGAGTGCAGACGAGACAGCAGGATATCAGCGTTCAGACGAGGCAGGAGGATATCAGAGGGCAGACGAGACAGGAGGATATCAGAGTTCAGACAAGGCAGGAGTATATCAGAGTGCAGACGAGACAGGAGGATATCAGAGTGCAGACGAGACAGGAGGATATCAGAGTCCAGACGAAGCAGGAGGATATCAGAGTGCAGACGAGCCAGGATGATCCCAGAGTTCAGGCGAGACAGTAGGGTATCAGACTGCAGACAAGACAGGAGTATACCAGAGTTCAGGCGAGACAGGAGGATATCAGAGTTCAGACGAGACAGGAGGATCCCAGAGTTCAGGCGAGACAGGAGGATATCAGAGTTCAGATGAGACAGGAGGATCCCAGAGTTCAGACGAGACAGGAGGATATCAGAGTTTAGACGAGACACGAGGATATTAAAGTTCAGACGAGACAGGAGGATATCAGAGTGCAGATGAGGCAGGAACATATCAGAGTGCAGGCGAGACAGGAGGATATCAGAGTTCAGACGAGACAGGAGTATATCAGAGTTCAGATGAGAGAGGAGGATATCAGAGTTCAGACGAGACAGGAGGATATCAGAGTTCAGGCGAGACAGGAGGGAATCAGAGTTCAGACGAGACAGGAGGATCCCAGAGTTCAGACGACACAGGAGGATATCAGAGTTCATACCAGAGAGGAGGATGTCAGAGTGCAGACGAGACAGGAGGATCCCAGAGTTCAGACGAGACAGGAGGATCCCAGAGTTCAGACGAGACAGGAGGATATCAGAGTTCATACGAGACAGGAGGATATCAGAGTGCAGATGAGGCAGGAGGATATCAGAGTTCAGACGAGACAGGAGGATCCCAGAGTTCAGGCGAGACAGGAGGATAACAGAGTTCAGATGAGACAGGAGGATCCCAGACATCAGACGAGACAGGAGAATATGAGAGTTTAGACGAGACAGGAGGATATTAGAGTTCAGACGAGAGAGGAGGATATCAGAGCGCAGATGAGGCAGGAGGATATCAGAGTGCAGACGAGACAGGAGGATCGCAGATTTCAGGAGAGGCAGGAGGATATCAGAGTTCAGACGAGACAGGAGGATCCCAGAGTTCAGATGAGACAGGAGGATATCAGAGTTCAGACGAGACAGGAGGATCCCAGAGTGCAGACGAGGCAGGAGGATAACAGAGTGCAGACGAGAAAGGAGGATGTCAGAGTTCAGACGAGACAGGCGGATATCAGAGTTCAGATGAGACAGGAGGATCCCAGAGTGCAGACGAGACAGGAGGATATCAGAGTTCAGACGAGGCAGGAGGATATCAGAGTGCAGACGAGACAGGAGGATATCAGAGTGCAGACGAGGCAGCAGGATATCAGAGTGCAGACGAGACAGCAGGATATCAGCGTTCAGACGAGGCAGGAGGATATCAGAGGGCAGACGAGACAGGAGGATATCAGAGTTCAGACAAGGCAGGAGTATATCAGAGTGCAGACGAGACAGGAGGATATCAGAGTGCAGACGAGACAGGAGGATATCAGAGTGCAGACGAGACAGGATGATCCCAGAGTTCAGGCGAGACAGTAGGGTATCAGAGTGCAGACAAGACAGGAGGATCCCAGAGTTCAGGCGAGACAGGAGGATATCAGAGTTCAGACGAGACAGGAGGATACCAGAGTTCAGGCGAGACAGGAGGATATCAGAGTTCAGATGAGACAGGAGGATCCCAGAGTTCAGACGAGACAGGAGGATATCAGAGTTTAGACGAGACACGAGGATATTAGAGTTCAGACGAGACAGGAGGATATCAGAGTGCAGATGAGGCAGGAACATATCAGAGTGCAGGCGAGACAGGAGGACATCAGAGTTCAGACGAGACAGGAGTATATCAGAGTTCAGATGAGAGAGGAGGATATCAGAGTTCAGACGAGACAAGAGGATATCAGAGTTCAGGCGAGACAGGAGGGAATCAGAGTTCAGACGAGACAGGAGGATCCCAGAGTTCAGACGACACAGGAGGATATCAGAGTTCATACCAGAGAGGAGGATGTCAGAGTGCAGATGAGACAGGAGGATCCCAGAGTTCAGACGAGACAGGAGGATCCCAGAGTTCAGACGAGACAGGAGGATATCAGAGTTCAGACGAGACAGGAGGATATCAGAGTGCAGATGAGGCAGGAGGATATCAGAGTTCAGACGAGACAGGAGGATCCCAGAGTTCAGGCGAGACAGGAGGATATCAGAGTTCAGATGAGACATGAGGATCCCAGAGATCAGACGAGACAGGAGGATATCAGAGATTAGACGAGACAGGAGGATATCAGAATGCAGATGAGGCAGGAGGATATCAGAGTGCAGACGAGACAGGAGGATCGCAGAGTTCAGGAGAGGCAGGAGGATATCAGAGTTCAGACGAAACAGGAGGATATCAGAGTTCAGACGAGACAGGAGGATATCAGAGTTCAGGCGAGACAGGAGGATATCAGTGTTCAGACGAGACAGGAGGATCCCAGAGTTCAGACGAGACAGGATGATACCAGAGTACAGACCAAAACAGGAGGATGTGAGAGTACAGACGAGACAGGAGGATCCCAGAGTTCAGACGAGACACGAGGATCCCAGAGTTCAGATGAGATAGGAGGATCCCAGAGTGCAGACGAGACAGGAGATATCAGAGCTCAGACGAGGCAGGAGGATATCAGAGTGCAGACGAGACAGGAGGATATCAGAGTGCAGACGAGACAGGAGGATATCAGAGTGCAGATGAGGCAGCAGGATATCAGAGTGCAGACGAGACAGCAGGATATCAGAGTTCAGACGAGGCAGGAGCATATCAGAGTGTAGACGAGACAGGAGGATATCAGAGTTCAGACAAGGCAGGAGGATATCAGAGTGCAGACAAGACAGGAGGATATCAGTCTTCAGGCGAGACAGGAGGATATCAGAGTTCAGACGAGACAGGAGGATCCCAGAGTTCAGGCGAGACAGGAGGATATCAGAGTGCAGACGAGAAAGGAGGATCCCAGTCTTCAGGCGAGACAGGCGGATATCAGAGTTCAGACGAGACAGGAGGATATCAGAGTGCAGACGAGACAGGAGGATATCAGAGTGCAGACGAGACAGGAGGATCCCAGAGTTCAGATGAGACAGGAGGATATCAGAGTACAGACGATCAGGCGGATATCAGAGTTCAGATGAGACCGGAGGATATCAGAGTTCAGGCGATACAGGAGGATATCAGAGTGCAGACGAGACAGGAGGATATCAGAGTGCAGACAAGACAGGAGGATATCAGAGTTCAGACGATCAGGCGGATATCAGAGTGCAGATGAGACAGGAGGATCCCATTGTGCAGACGAGGCAGCAGGATAGCAGAGTGCAGATGAGACAGCAGTATAACAGAGTTCAGACGAGGCAGGAGGATCCCAGAGTTCAGGCGAGACAGGAGGATAACAGAGTTCAGATGAGACAGGAGGATCCCTGACATCAGACGAGACAGGAGGATATGAGAGTTTAGACGAGACAGGAGGATATTAGAGTTCAGACGAGAGAGGAGGATATCAGAGCGCAGATGAGGCAGGAGGATATCAGAGTGCAGACGAGACAGGAGGATCCCAGAGCTCAGGCGAGACAGGAGGATATCAGAGTGCAGACGAGAAAGGAGGATCCCAGACTTCAGGCGAGACAGGAGGATATCAGAGTTCAGACGCGGCAGGAAGATATCAGAGTGCAGACGAGGCAGGAGGATATCTGAGTGCAGACGAGGCAGCAGGAAATCAGAGTGCAGATGAGACAGCAGTATATCAGAGTTCAGACGAGGCAGGAGGATATCAGAGTGCAGACGAGACAGGAGGATATCAGAGTTCAGACTAGGCACGAGGATATCAGAGTGCAGACGAGACAGGAGGATATCAGAGTGCAGATGAGACAGGAGGATATCAGAGTGCAGACGAGACAGGGTGATATCAGAGTTCAGATGAGACAGGAGGATCCCAGAGTTCAGGCGAGACAGGAGGATAACAGAGTTCAGATGAGACAGGAGGATCCCAGACATCAGACGAGACAGGAGGATATGAGAGTTTAGACGAGACAGGAGGATATTAGAGTTCAGACGAGCGAGGAGGATATCAGAGCGCAGATGAGGCAGGAGGATATCAGAGTGCAGACGAGACAGGAGGATCGCAGAGTTCAGGAGAGGCAGGAGGATATCAGAGTTCAGACGAGACAGGAGGATCCCAGAGTTCAGATGAGACAGGAGGATATCAGAGTACAGACGAGACAGGAGGATCCCAGAGTGCAGACGAGGCAGGAGGATAACAGAGTGCAGACGAGACAGGAGGATGTCAGAGTTCAGACGAGACAGGCGGATATCAGAGTTCAGATGAGACAGGAGGATATCAGAGTGCAGACGAGGCAGCAGGATATCAGAGTGCAGACGAGACAGCAGGATATCAGCGTTCAGACGAGGCAGGAGGATATCAGAGGGCAGACGAGACAGGAGGATATCAGAGTTCAGACAAGGCAGGAGTATATCAGAGTGCAGACGAGACAGGAGGATATCAGAGTGCAGACGAGACAGGAGGATATCAGAGTCCAGACGAGGCAGGAGGATATCAGAGTGCAGACGAGCCAGGAGGATATCAGAGTGCAGACGAGACAGGAGGATATCAGAGTGCAGACGAGACAGGATGATCCCAGAGTTCAGGCGAGACAGAAGGGTATCAGAGTGCAGACAAGACAGGAGGATCCCAGAGTTCAGGCGAGACAGGAGGATATCAGAGTTCAGACGAGACAGGAGGATCCCAGAGTTCAGGCGAGACAGGAGGATATCAGAGTTCAGATGAGACAGGAGGATCCCAGAGTTCAGACGAGACAGAAGGATATCAGAGTTTAGACGAGACAGGAGGATATTAGAGTTCAGACGAGACAGGAGGATATCAGAGTGCAGATGAGGAAGAACATATCAGAGTGCAGGCGAGACTGGAGGATATCAGAGTTCAGACGAGACAGGAGTATATCAGAGTTCAGATGAGAGAGGAGGATATCAGAGTTCAGACGAGACAGGAGGATATCAGAGTTCAGGCGAGACAGGAGGGAATCAGAGTTCAGACGACACAGGAGGATATCAGAGTTCATACCAGAGAGGAGGATGTCAGAGTGCAGACGAGACAGGAGGATCCCAGAGTTCAGACGAGACAGGAGGATCCCAGAGTTCAGACGAGACAGGAGGATCCCAGAGTTCAGGCGAGACAGGAGGATATCAGAGTTCAGATGAGACAGGAGGATCCCAGAGATCAGACGAGACAGGAGGATATCAGAGATTAGACGAGACAGGAGGATATCAGAGTGCAGATGAGGCAGGAGGATATCAGAGTGCAGACGAGACAGGAGGATCGCAGAGTTCAGGAGAGGCAGGAGGATATCAGAGTTCAGACGAAACAGGAGGATATCAGAGTTCAGACGAGACAGGAGGATATCAGAGTTCAGACGAGACAGGAGGATCCCAGAGTTCAGACGAGACAGGATGATACCAGAGTACAGACCAAAACAGGAGGATGTCAGAGTACAGACGAGACAGGAGGATCCCCGAGTTCAGACGAGACACGAGGATCCCAGAGTTCAGATGAGACAGGAGGATCCCAGAGTTCAGACGAGACAGGAGGATATCAGAGTCAGGCGAGACAGGAGGGAATCAGAGTTCAGATGACACAGGAGGATATCAGATTTCATACCAGAGAGGAGGATGTCAGAGTGCAGACGAGACAGGAGGATCCCAGAGTTCAGACGAGACAGGAGGATCCCAGAGTTCAGACGAGACAGGAGGATCCCAGAGTTCAGGCGAGACAGGAGGATATCAGAGTTCAGATGAGACAGGAGGATCCCAGAGATCAGACGAGACAGGAGGATATCAGAGATTAGACGAGACAGGAGGATATCAGAGTGCAGATAAGGCAGGAGGATATCAGAGTGCAGACGAGACAGGAGGATCGCAGAGTTCAGGAGAGGCAGGAGGATATCAGAGTTCAGACGAAACAGGAGGATATCAGAGTTCAGACGAGACAGGAGGATATCAGAGTTCAGACGAGACAGGAGGATCCCAGAGTTCAGACGAGACAGGATGATACCAGAGTACAGACCAAAACAGGAGGATGTCAGAGTACAGACGAGACAGGAGGATCCCCGAGTTCAGACGAGACACGAGGATCCCAGAGTTCAGATGAGACAGGAGGATCCCAGAGTTCAGACGAGACAGGAGGATATCAGAGTCAGACGAGACAGGAGGATATCAGAGTGCAGACGAGACAGGCGGATATCACACTGCAGATGAGACAGGAGGATATCAGAGTTCAGACGAGACAGCAGGATATCAGACTTCAGGCGAGACAGAAGGATATCAGAGTTCAGACGAGACAGGAGGATATCAGAGTGCAGACGAGGCAGGAGGATAACAGAGTGCAGACAAGACAGGAGGATATCAGAGTTCAGACGTGACAGGTGGATATCAGAGTTCAGATAAGACAGGAGGATCCCAGAGTGCAGACGAGACAGGAGGATATCAGAGCTCAGACGAGGCAGGAGGATATCAGAGTGCAGACGAGACAGGAGGATATCAGAGTGCAGACGAGACAGCAGGATATCAGCGTTCAGACGAGGCAGGAGGATATCAGAGGGCAGACGAGACAGGAGGATATCAGAGTTCAGACAAGGCAGGAGTATATCAGAGTGCAGACGAGACAGGAGGATATCAGAGTGCTGACAAGACAGGAGGATATCAGAGTCCAGACGAAGCAGGAGGATATCAGAGTGCAGACGAGCCAGGAGGATATCAGAGTGCAGACGAGACAGGAGGATATCAGAGTGCAGACGAGACAGGATGATCCCAGAGTTCAGGCGAGACAGTAGGGTATCAGAGTGCAGAGAAGACAGGAGGATCCCAGAGTTCAGGCGAGACAGGAGGATATCAGAGTTCAGACGAGACAGGAGGATCCCAGAGTTCAGGCGAGACAGGAGGATATCAGAGTTCAGATGAGACAGGAGGATCCCAGAGTTCAGACGAGACAGGAGGATATCAGAGTTTAGACGAGACACGAGGATATTAGAGTTCAGACGAGACAGGAGGATATCACAGTGCAGATGAGGCAGGAACATATCAGAGTGCAGGCGAGACAGGAGGATATCAGAGTTCAGACGAGGCAGGAGTATATCAGAGTTCAGATGAGAGAGGAGGATATCAGAGTTCATACGAGACAGGAGGATATCAGAGTTCAGGCGAGACAGGAGGGCATCAGAGTTCAGACGAGACAGGAGGATCCCAGTGTTCAGATGACACAGGAGGATATCAGAGTTCATACCAGAGAGGAGGATGTCAGAGGGCAGACGAGACAGGAGGATCCCAGAGTTCAGACGAGACAGGAGGATCCCAGAGTTCAGACGAGACAGGAGGATATCAGAGTTCAGACGAGACAGGAGGATATCAGAGTGCAGATGAGGCAGGAGGATATCAGAGTTCAGACGAGACAGGAGGATCCCAGAGTTCAGGCGAGACAGGGGGATATCAGAGTTCAGATGAGACAGGAGGATCCCAGAGATCAGACGAGACAGGAGGATATCAGAGATTAGACGAGACAGGAGGATATCAGAGTGCAGATGAGGCAGGAGGATATCAGAGTGCAGACGAGACAGGAGGATCGCAGAGTTCAGGAGAGGCAGGAGGATATCAGAGTTCAGACGAAACAGGAGGATATCAGAGTTCAGATGAGACAGGAGGATATCAGAGTTCAGGCGAGACAGGAGGATATCAGAGTTCAGACGAGACAGGAGGATCCCAGAGTTCAGACGAGACAGGATGATACCAGAGTACAGACCAAAACAGGAGGATGTCAGAGTACAGACGAGACAGGAGAATCCCAGAGTTCAGACGAGACACGAGGATCCCAGAGTTCAGATGAGACAGGAGGATCCCAGAGTTCAGACGAGACAGGAGGATATCAGAGTCAGATGAGACAGGAGGATATCAGAGTGCAGACGAGACAGGCGGATATCACACTGCAGACGAGACAGGAGGATATCAGAGTTCAGACGAGACAGCAGGATATCAGACTTCAGGCGAGACAGAAGGATATCAGAGTTCAGACGAGACAGGAGGATATCAGAGTGCAGACGAGGCAGGAGGATAACAGAGTGCAGACAAGACAGGAGGATATCAGAGTTCAGACGAGACAGGTGGATATCAGAGTTCAGATGAGACAGGAGGATCCCAGAGTGCAGACGAGACAGGAGATATCAGAGCTCAGACGAGGGAGGAGGATATTAGAGTGCAGACGAGACAGGAGGATATCAGAGTGCAGACGAGACAGGAGGATATCAGAGTGCAGACGAGGCAGCAGGATATCAGAGTGCAGATGAGACAGCAGGATATCAGAGTTCAGACGAGGCAGGAGCATATCAGAGTGTAGACGAGACAGGAGGATATCAGAGTTCAGACAAGGCAGGAGGATATCAGAGTGCAGACGAGACAGGAGGATATCAGTCTTCAGGCGAGACAGGAGGATATCAGAGTTCAGACGAGACAGGAGAATCCCAGAGTTCAGGCGAGACAGGAGGATATCAGAGTGCAGACGAGAAAGGAGGATCCCAGTCTTCAGGCGAGACAGGAGGATATCAGAGTTCAGACGAGACAGGAGGATATCAGAGTGCAGACGAGACAGGAGTATCCCAGAGTTCAGGGGAGACAGGAGGATATCAGAGTGCAGACGAGACAGGAGGATCCCAGAATTCAGATGAGACAGGAGGATATCAGAGTGCAGACGATCAGGCGGATATCAGAGTTCAGATGAGACCGGAGGATATCAGAGTTCAGGCGAGACCGGAGGATATCAGAGTGCAGACGAGACAGGAGGATATCAGAGTGCAGACAAGACAGGAGGATATCAGAGTTCAGACGATCAGGCGGATATCAGAGTGCAGATGAGACAGGAGGATCCCAGAGTGCAGACGAGGCAGCAGGATATCAGAGTGCAGATGAGACAGCAGTATATCAGAGTTCAGACGAGGCAGGAGGATCCCAGAGTTCAGGCGAGACAGGAGGATAACAGAGTTCAGATGAGACAGGAGGATCCCTGACATCAGACGAGACAGGAGGATATGAGAGTTTAGACGAGACAGGAGGATATTAGAGTTCAGATGAGAGAGGAGGATATCAGAGCGCAGATGAGGCAGGAGGATATCAGAGTGCAGACGAGACAGGAGGATCCCAGAGCTCTGGCGAGACAGGAGGATATCAGAGTGCAGACGAGAAAGGAGGATCCCAGACTTCAGGCGAGACAGGAGGATATCAGAGTTCAGACGCGGCAGGAAGATATCAGAGTGCAGACGAGGCAGGAGGATATCTGAGTGCAGACGAGGCAGCAGGATATCAGAGTGCAGATGAGACAGCAGTATATCAGTGTTCAGACGAGGCAGGAGGATATCAGAGTGCAGACGAGACAGGAGGATATCAGAGTTCAGACAAGGCAGGAGGATATCAGAGTGCAGACGAGACAGGAGGATATCAGAGTGCAGATGAGACAGGAGAATATCAGAGTTCAGACGAGGCAGGAGGATATCAGAGTGCAGATTAGACAGGAGGATATCAGAGTGCAGACGAGACAGGGTGATATCACAGTTCAGATGAGACAGGAGGATCCCAGAGTTCAGGCGAGACAGGAGGATAACAGAGTTCAGATGAGACAGGAGGATCCCAGACATCAGACGAGACAGGAGGATATGAGTGTTTAGACGAGACAGGAGGATATTAGAGTTCAGACGAGAGAGGAGGATATCAGAGCGCAGATGAGGCAGGAGGATATCAGAGTGCAGACGAGACAGGAGGATCGCAGAGTTCAGGAGAGGCAGGAGGATATCAGAGTTCAGACGAGACAGGAGGATCCCAGAGTTCAGATGAGACAGGAGGATATCAGAGTACAGACGAGACAGGAGGATCCCAGAGTGCAGACGAGGCAGGAGGATAACAGAGTGCAGACGAGACAGGAGGATGTCAGAGTTCAGACGAGACAGGCGGATATCAGAGTTCAGATGAGACAGGAGGATCCCAGAGTGCAGACGAGACAGGAGGATGTCAGAGTTCAGACGAGGCAGGAAGATATCAGAGTGCAGACGAGACAGGAGGATATCAGTGTGCAGACGAGGCAGCAGGATATCAGAGTGCAGACGAGACAGCAGGATATCAGCGTTCAGACGAGGCAGGAGGATATCAGAGGGCAGACGAGACAGGAGGATATCAGAGTTCAGACAAGGCAGGAGTATATCAGAGTGCAGACGAGACAGGAGGATATCAGAGTGCAGACGAGACAGGAGGATATCAGAGTCCAGACGAGGCAGGAGGATATCAGAGTGCAGACGAGCCAGGAGGATATCAGAGTTCAGGCGAGACAGGAGGATATCAGAGTTCAGACGAGACAGGAGGATCCCAGAGTTCAGGCGAGACAGGAGGATATCAGAGTTCAGATGAGACAGGAGGATCCCAGAGTTCAGACGAGACAGGAGGATATCAGAGTTTAGACGAGACACGAGGATATTAGAGTTCAGACGAGACAGGAGGATATCACAGTGCAGATGAGGCAGGAACATATCAGAGTGCAGGCGAGACAGGAGGATATCAGAGTTCAGACGAGACAGGAGTATATCAGAGTTCTGATGAGAGAGGAGGATATCAGAGTTCATACGAGACAGGAGGATATCAGAGTTCAGGCGAGACAGGAGGGCATCAGAGTTCAGACGAGACAGGAGGATCCCAGTGTTCAGATGACACAGGAGGATATCAGAGTTCATACCAGAGAGGAGGATGTCAGAGGGCAGACGAGACAGGAGGATCCCAGAGTTCAGACGAGACAGGAGGATCCCAGAGTTCAGACGAGACAGGAGGATATCAGAGTTCAGACGAGACAGGAGGATATCAGAGTGCAGATGAGGCAGGAGGATATCAGAGTTCAGACGAGACAGGAGGATCCCAGAGTTCAGGCGAGAAAGGGGGATATCAGAGTTCAGATGAGACAGGAGGATCCCAGAGATCAGACGAGACAGGAGGATATCAGAGATTAGACGAGACAGGAGGATATCAGAGTGCAGATGAGGCAGGAGGATATCAGAGTGCAGACGAGACAGGAGGATCGCAGAGTTCAGGAGAGGCAGGAGGATATCAGAGTTCAGACGAAACAGGAGGATATCAGAGTTCAGATGAGACAGGAGGATATCAGAGTTCAGGCGAGACAGGAGGATATCAGAGTTCAGACGAGACAGGAGGATCCCAGAGTTCAGACGAGACAGGATGATACCAGAGTACAGACCAAAACAGGAGGATGTCAGAGTACAGACGAGACAGGAGAATCCCAGAGTTCAGACGAGACACGAGGATCCCAGAGTTCAGATGAGACAGGAGGATCCCAGAGTTCAGACGAGACAGGAGGATATCAGAGTCAGATGAGACAGGAGGATATCAGAGTGCAGACGAGACAGGCGGATATCACACTGCAGACGAGACAGGAGGATATCAGAGTTCAGACGAGACAGCAGGATATCAGACTTCAGGCGAGACAGAAGGATATCAGAGTTCAGACGAGACAGGAGGATATCAGAGTGCAGACGAGGCAGGAGGATAACAGAGTGCAGACAAGACAGGAGGATATCAGAGTTCAGACGAGACAGGTGGATATCAGAGTTCAGATGAGACAGGAGGATTCCAGAGTGCAGACGAGACAGGAGATATCAGAGCTCAGACGAGGGAGGAGGATATTAGAGTGCAGACGAGACAGGAGGATATCAGAGTGCAGACGAGACAGGAGGATATCAGAGTGCAGACGAGGCAGCAGGATATCAGAGTGCAGACGAGACAGCAGGATATCAGAGTTCAGACGAGGCAGGAGCATATCAGAGTGTAGACGAGACAGGAGGATATCAGAGTTCAGACAAGGCAGGAGGATATCAGAGTGCAGACGAGACAGGAGGATATCAGTCTTCAGGCGAGACAGGAGGATATCAGAGTTCAGACGAGACAGGAGGATCCCAGAGTTCAGGCGAGACAGGAGGATATCAGTGTTCAGACGAGACAGGAGGATATCAGAGTGCAGACTAGACAGGAGAATCCCAGAGTTCAGGCGAGACAAGAGGATATCAGAGTGCAGACGAGAAAGGAGGATCCCAGTCTTCAGGCGAGACAGGAGGATATCAGAGTTCAGACGAGACAGGAGGATATCAGAGTGCAGACGAGACAGGAGTATCCCAGAGTTCAGGGGAGACAGGAGGATATCAGAGTGCAGACGAGACAGGAGGATCCCAGAGTTCAGATGAGACAGGAGGATATCAGAGTGCAGACGATCAGGCGGATATCAGAGTTCAGATGAGACCGGAGGATATCAGAGTTCAGGCGAGACCGGAGGATATCAGAGTGCAGACGAGACAGGAGGATATCAGAGTGCAGACAAGACAGGAGGATATCAGAGTTCAGACGATCAGGCGGATATCTGAGTGCAGATGAGACAGGAGGATCCCAGAGTGCAGACGAGGCAGCAGGATATCAGAGTGCAGATGAGACAGCAGTATATCAGAGTTCAGACGAGGCAGGAGGATCCCAGAGTTCAGGCGAGACAGGAGGATAACAGAGTTCAGATGAGACAGGAGGATCCCTGACATCAGACGAGACAGGAGGATATGAGAGTTTAGACGAGACAGGAGGATATTAGAGTTCAGATGAGAGAGGAGGATATCAGAGCGCAGATGAGGCAGGAGGATATCAGAGTGCAGACGAGACAGGAGGATCCCAGAGCTCAGGCGAGACAGGAGGATATCAGAGTGCAGACGAGAAAGGAGGATCCCAGACTTCAGGCGAGACAGGAGGATATCAGAGTTCAGACGCGGCAGGAAGATATCAGAGTGCAGACGAGGCAGGAGGATATCTGAGTGCAGACGAGGCAGCAGGATATCAGAGTGCAGATGAGACAGCAGTATATCAGTGTTCAGACGAGGCAGGAGGATATCAGAGTGCAGACGAGACAGGAGGATATCAGAGTTCAGACAAGGCAGGAGGATATCAGAGTGCAGACGAGACAGGAGGATATCAGAGTGCAGATGAGACAGGAGAATATCAGAGTTCAGACGAGGCAGGAGGATATCAGAGTGCAGATTAGACAGGAGGATATCAGAGTGCAGACGAGACAGGGTGATATCACAGTTCAGATGAGACAGGAGGATCCCAGAGTTCAGGCGAGACAGGAGGATAACAGAGTTCAGATGAGACAGGAGGATCCCAGACATCAGACGAGACAGGAGGATATGAGTGTTTAGACGAGACAGGAGGATATTAGAGTTCAGACGAGAGAGGAGGATATCAGAGCGCAGATGAGGGAGGAGGATATCAGAGTGCAGACGAGACAGGAGGATCGCAGAGTTCAGGAGAGGCAGGAGGATATCAGAGTTCAGACGAGACAGGAGGATCCCAGAGTTCAGATGAGACAGGAGGATATCAGAGTACAGACGAGACAGGAGGATCCCAGAGTGCAGACGAGGCAGGAGGATAACAGAGTGCAGACGAGACAGGAGGATGTCAGAGTTCAGACGAGACAGGCGGATATCAGAGTTCAGATGAGACAGGAGGATCCCAGAGTGCAGACGAGACAGGAGGATGTCAGAGTTCAGACGAGGCAGGAAGATATCAGAGTGCAGACGAGACAGGAGGATATCAGTGTGCAGACGAGGCAGCAGGATATCAGAGTGCAGACGAGACAGCAGGATATCAGCGTTCAGACGAGGCAGGAGGATATCAGAGGGCAGACGAGACAGGAGGATATCAGAGTTCAGACAAGGCAGGAGTATATCAGAGTGCAGACGAGACAGGAGGATATCAGAGTGCAGACGAGACAGGAGGATATCAGAGTCCAGACGAGGCAGGAGGATATCAGAGTGCAGACGAGCCAGGAGGATATCAGAGTGCAGACGAGACAGGAGGATATCAGAGTGCAGACGAGACAGGATGATCCCAGAGTTCAGGCGAGACAGAAGGGTATCAGAGTGCAGACAAGACAGGAGGATCCCAGAGTTCAGGCGAGACAGGAGGATATCAGAGTTCAGACGAGACAGGAGGATCCCAGAGTTCAGGCGAGACAGGAGGATATCAGAGATTAGACGAGACAGGAGGATATCAGATTGCAGATGAGGCAGGAGGATATCAGAGTGCAGACGAGACAGGAGGATCGCAGAGTTCAGGAGAGGCAGGAGGATATCAGAGTTCAGACGAAACAGGAGGATATCAGAGTTCAGACGAGACAGGAGGATATCACAGTTCAGGCGAGACAGGAGGATATCAGAGTTCAGACGAGACAGGAGGATCCCAGAGTTCAGACGAGACAGGATGATACCAGAGTACAGACGAGACAGGCGGATATCACACTGCAGATGAGACAGGAGGATATCAGAGTTCAGACGAGACAGCAGGATATCAGACTTCAGGCGAGACAGAAGAATATCAGAGTTCAGACGAGACAGGAGGATATCAGAGTGCAGACGAGGCAGGAGGATAACAGAGTGCAGACAAGACAGGAGGATATCAGAGTTCAGACGTGACAGGTGGATATCAGAGTTCAGATGAGACAGGAGGATCCCAGAGTGCAGACGAGACAGGAGGATATCAGAGCTCAGACGAGGCAGGAGGATATCAGAGTGCAGACGAGACAGGAGGATATCAGAGGGCAGACGAGACTGGAGGATATCAGAGTGCAGACGAGGCAGCAGGATATCAGAGTGCAGACGAGACAGCAGGACATCAGAGTTCAGACGAGGCAGGAGCATATCAGAGTGTAGACGAGACAGGAGGATATCAGAGTTCAGACAAGGCAGGAGGATATCAGAGTGCAGACAAGACAGGAGGATATCAGTCTTCAGGCGAGACAGGAGGATATCAGAGTTCAGACGAGACAGGAGGATCCCAGAGTTCAGGCGAGACAGGAGGATATCAGTGTTCAGACGAGACAGGAGGATATCAGAGTGCAGACGAGACATGAGAATCCCAGAGTTCAGGCGAGACAGGAGGATATCAGAGTGCAGACGAGAAAGGAGGATCCCAGTCTTCAGGCGAGACAGGAGGATATCAGAGTTCAGACGAGAAAGGAGGATATCAGAGTGCAGACGAGACAGGAGTATCCCAGAGTTCAGCCGAGACAGGAGGATATCAGAGTGCAGACGAGACAGGAGGATAACAGAGTTCAGATGAGACAGGAGGATATCAGAGTGCAGATGAGGCACGAGGATATCAGAATTCAGACGAGACAGGAGGATATCAGAGTTCAGATGAGACCGGAGGATATCAGAGTTCAGGCGAGACAGGAGGATATCAGAGTGCAGACGAGACAGGAGGATATCAGAGTGCAGATGAGGCAGGAGGATATCAGAGTGCAGACGAGACAGGAGGATCGCAGAGTTCAGGAGAGGCAGGAGGATATCAGAGTTCAGACGAAACAGGAGGATATCAGAGTTCAGACGAGACAGGAGGATATCAGAGTTCAGACGAGACAGGAGGATCCCAGAGTTCAGACGAGACAGGATGATACCAGAGTACAGACCAAAACAGGAGGATGTCAGAGTACAGACGAGACAGGAGGATCCCCGAGTTCAGACGAGACACGAGGATCCCAGAGTTCAGATGAGACAGGAGGATCCCAGAGTTCAGAGGAGACAGGAGGATATCAGAGTCAGACGAGACAGGAGGATATCAGAGTGCAGACGAGACAGGCGGATATCACACTGCAGATGAGACAGGAGGATATCAGAGTTCAGACGAGACAGCAGGATATCAGACTTCAGGCGAGACAGAAGGATATCAGAGTTCAGACGAGACAGGAGGATATCAGAGTGCAGACGAGGCAGGAGGATAACAGAGTGCAGACAAGACAGGAGGATATCAGAGTTCAGACGTGACAGGTGGATATCAGAGTTCAGATAAGACAGGAGGATCCCGGAGTGCAGACGAGACAGGAGGATATCAGAGCTCAGACGAGGCAGGAGGATATCAGAGTGCAGACGAGACAGGAGGATATCAGAGTGCAGACGAGACAGCAGGATATCAGCGTTCAGACGAGGCAGGAGGATATCAGAGGGCAGACGAGACAGGAGGATATCAGAGTTCAGACAAGGCAGGAGTATATCAGAGTGCAGACGAGACAGGAGGATATCAGAGTGCTGACAAGACAGGAGGATATCAGAGTCCAGACGAAGCAGGAGGATATCAGAGTGCAGACGAGCCAGGAGGATATCAGAGTGCAGACGAGACAGGAGGATATCAGAGTGCAGACGAGACAGGATGATCCCAGAGTTCAGGCGAGACAGTAGGGCATCAGAGTTCAGACGAGACAGGAGGATCCCAGTGTTCAGATGACACAGGAGGATATCAGAGTTCATACCAGAGAGGAGGATGTCAGAGGGCAGACGAGACAGGAGGATCCCAGAGTTCAGACGAGACAGGAGGATCCCAGAGTTCAGACGAGACAGGAGGATATCAGAGTTCAGACGAGACAGGAGGATATCAGAGTGCAGATGAGGCAGGAGGATATCAGAGTTCAGACGAGACAGGAGGATCCCAGAGTTCAGGCGAGACAGGGGGATATCAGAGTTCAGATGAGACAGGAGGATCCCAGAGATCAGACGAGACAGGAGGATATCAGAGATTAGACGAGACAGGAGGATATCAGAGTTCAGGCGAGACAGGAGGGCATCAGAGTTCAGACGAGACAGGAGGTTCCCAGTGTTCAGATGACACAGGAGGATATCAGAGTTCATACCAGAGAGGAGGATGTCAGAGGGCAGACGAGACAGGAGGATCCCAGAGTTCAGACGAGACAGGAGGATCCCAGAGTTCAGACGAGACAGGAGGATATCAGAGTTCAGACGAGACAGGAGGATATCAGAGTGCAGATGAGGCAGGAGGATATCAGAGTTCAGACGAGACAGGAGGATCCCAGAGTTCAGGCGAGACAGGGGGATATCAGAGTTCAGATGAGCCAGGAGGATCCCAGAGATCAGACGAGACACGAGGATATCAGAGATTAGACGAGACAGGAGGATATCAGAGTTCAGGCGAGACAGGAGGGCATCAGAGTTCAGACGAGACAGGAGGATCCCAGTGTTCAGATGACACAGGAGGATATCAGAGTTCATACCAGAGAGGAGGATGTCAGAGGGCAGACGAGACAGGAGGATCCCAGAGTTCAGACGAGACAGGAGGATCCCAGAGTTCAGACGAGACAGGAGGATATCAGAGTTCAGACGAGACAGGAGGATATCAGAGTGCAGATGAGGCAGGAGGATATCAGAGTTCAGACGAGACAGGAGGATCCCAGAGTTCAGGCGAGACAGGGGGATATCAGAGTTCAGATGAGACAGGAGGATCCCAGAGATCAGACGAGACAGGAGGATATCAGAGATTAGACGAGACAGGAGGATATCAGAGTGCAGATGAGGCAGGAGGATATCAGAGTGCAGACGAGACAGGAGGATCGCAGAGTTCAGGAGAGGCAGGAGGATATCAGAGTTCAGACGAAACAGGAGGATATCAGAGTTCAGATGAGACAGGAGGATATCAGAGTTCAGGCGAGACAGGAGGATATCAGAGTTCAGACGAGACAGGAGGATCCCAGAGTTCAGACGAGACAGAATGATACCAGAGTACAGACCAAAACAGGAGGATGTCAGAGTACAGACGAGACAGGAGAATCCCAGAGTTCAGACGAGACACGAGGATCCCAGAGTTCAGATGAGACAGGAGGATCCCAGAGTTCAGACGAGACAGGAGGATATCAGAGTCAGATGAGACAGGAGGATATCAGAGTGCAGACGAGACAGGCGGATATCACACTGCAGACGAGACAGGAGGATATCAGAGTTCAGACGAGACAGCAGGATATCAGACTTCAGGCGAGACAGAAGGATATCAGAGTTCAGACGAGACAGGAGGATATCAGAGTGCAGACGAGGCAGGAGGATAACAGAGTGCAGACAAGACAGGAGGATATCAGAGTTCAGACGAGACAGGTGGATATCAGAGTTCAGATGAGACAGGAGGATCCCAGAGTGCAGACGAGACAGGAGATATCAGAGCTCAGACGAGGGAGGAGGATATTAGAGTGCAGACGAGACAGGAGGATATCAGAGTGCAGACGAGACAGGAGGATATCAGAGTGCAGACGAGGCAGCAGGATATCAGAGTGCAGACGAGACAGCAGGATATCAGAGTTCAGACGAGGCAGGAGCATATCAGAGTGTAGACGAGACAGGAGGATATCAGAGTTCAGACAAGGCAGGAGGATATCAGAGTGCAGACGAGACAGGAGGATATCAGTCTTCAGGCGAGACAGGAGGATATCAGAGTTCAGACGAGACAGGAGGATCCCAGAGTTCAGGCGAGACAGGAGGATATCAGTGTTCAGACGAGACAGGAGGATATCAGAGTGCAGACGAGACAGGAGAATCCCAGAGTTCAGGCGAGACAGGAGGATATCAGAGTGCAGACGATCAGGCGGATATCAGAGTTCAGATGAGACCGGAGGATATCAGAGTTCAGGCGAGACCGGAGGATATCAGAGTGCAGACGAGACAGGAGGATATCAGAGTGCAGACAAGACAGGAGGATATCAGAGTTCAGACGATCAGGCGGATATCAGAGTGCAGATGAGACAGGAGGATCCCAGAGTTCAGACGAGACAGGAGGATATCAGAGTTCAGACGAGACAGGAGGATATCAGAGTGCAGATGAGGCAGGAGGATATCAGAGTTCAGACGAGACAGGAGGATCCCAGAGTTCAGACGAGACAGGAGGATCCCAGAGTTCAGACGAGACAGGAGGATATCAGAGTTCAGACGAGACAGGAGGATATCAGAGTGCAGATGAGGCAGGAGGATATCAGAGTTCAGACGAGACAGGAGGATCCCAGAGTTCAGGCGAGACAGGGGGATATCAGAGTTCAGATGAGACAGGAGGATCCCAGAGATCAGACGAGACAGGAGGATATCAGAGATTCGACGAGACAGGAGGATATCAGAGTTCAGGCGAGACAGGAGGGCATCAGAGTTCAGACGAGACAGGAGGATCCCAGTGTTCAGATGACACAGGAGGATATCAGAGTTCATACCAGAGAGGAGGATGTCAGAGGGCAGACGAGACAGGAGGATCCCAGAGTTCAGACGAGACAGGAGGATCCCAGAGTTCAGACGAGACAGGAGGATATCAGAGTTCAGACGAGACAGGAGGATATCAGAGTTCAGACGAGACAGGAGGATCCCAGAGTTCAGGCGAGACAGGGGGATATCAGTGTTCAGACGAGACAGGAGGATATCAGAGTGCAGACGAGACAGGAGAATCCCAGAGTTCAGGCGAGACAGGAGGATATCAGAGTGCAGACGAGAAAGGAGGATCCCAGTCTTCAGGCGAGACAGGAGGATATCAGAGTTCAGACGAGACAGGCGGATATCAGAGTGCAGATGAGGCAGGATGATATCAGAGTTCAGACGAGACAGGAGGATCCCAGAGTTCAGACGAGACAGGAGGATATCAGTGTTCAGACGAGACAGGAGGATATCAGAGTGCAGACGAGACAGGAGAATCCCAGAGTTCAGGCGAGACAGGAGGATATCAGAGTGCAGACGAGAAAGGAGGATCCCAGTCTTCAGGCGAGACAGGAGGATATCAGAGTTCAGAAGAGACAGGAGGATATCAGAGATTAGACGAGACAGGAGGATATCAGAGTGCAGATGAGACAGGAGGATATCAGAGTGCAGACGAGACAGGAGGATCGCAGAGTTCAGGAGAGGCAGGAGGATATCAGAGTTCAGACGAAACAGGAGGATATCAGAGTTCAGATGAGACAGGAGGATATCAGAGTTCAGGCGAGACAGGAGGATATCAGAGTTCAGACGAGACAGGAGGATCCCAGAGTTCAGACGAGACAGGATGATACCAGAGTACAGACCAAAACAGGAGGATGTCAGAGTACAGACGAGACAGGAGAATCCCAGAGTTCAGACGAGACACGAGGATCCCAGAGTTCAGATGAGACAGGAGGATCCCAGAGTTCAGACGAGACAGGAGGATATCAGAGTCAGATGAGACAGGAGGATATCAGAGTGCAGACGAGACAGGCGGATATCACACTGCAGACGAGACAGGAGGATATCAGAGTTCAGACGAGACAGCAGGATATCAGACTTCAGGCGAGACAGAAGGATATCAGAGTTCAGACGAGACAGGAGGATATCAGAGTGCAGACGAGGCAGGAGGATAACAGAGTGCAGACAAGACAGGAGGATATCAGAGTTCAGACGAGACAGGTGGATATCAGAGTTCAGATGAGACAGGAGGATCCCAGAGTGCAGACGAGACAGGAGATATCAGAGCTCAGACGAGGGAGGAGGATATTAGAGTGCAGACGAGACTGAGGATATCAGAGTGCAGACGAGACAGGAGGATATCAGAGTGCAGACGAGGCAGCAGGATATCAGAGTGCAGACGAGACAGCAGGATATCAGAGTTCAGACGAGGCAGGAGCATATCAGAGTGTAGACGAGACAGGAGGATATCAGAGTTCAGACAAGGCAGGAGGATATCAGAGTGCAGACGAGACAGGAGGATATCAGTCTTCAGGCGAGACAGGAGGATATCAGAGTTCAGACGAGACAGGAGGATCCCAGAGTTCAGGCGAGACAGGAGGATATCAGTGTTCAGACGAGACAGGAGGATATCAGAGTGCAGACGAGACAGGAGAATCCCAGAGTTCAGGCGAGACAGGAGGATATCAGAGTGCAGACGAGAAAGGAGGATCCCAGTCTTCAGGCGAGACAGGAGGATATCAGAGTTCAGACGAGACAGGAGGATATCAGAGTGCAGACGAGACAGGAGTATCCCAGAGTTCAGGGGAGACAGGAGGATATCAGAGTGCAGACGAGACAGGAGGATCCCAGAGTTCAGATGAGACAGGAGGATATCAGAGTGCAGACGATCAGGCGGATATCAGAGTTCAGATGAGACCGGAGGATATCAGAGTTCAGGCGAGACCGGAGGATATCAGAGTGCAGACGAGACAGGAGGATATCAGAGTGCAGACAAGACAGGAGGATATCAGAGTTCAGACGATCAGGCGGATATCAGAGTGCAGATGAGACAGGAGGATCCCAGAGTGCAGACGAGGCAGCAGGATATCAGAGTGCAGATGAGACAGCAGTATATCAGAGTTCAGACGAGGCAGGAGGATCCCAGAGTTCAGGCGAGACAGGAGGATAACAGAGTTCAGATGAGACAGGAGGATCCCTGACATCAGACGAGACAGGAGGATATGAGAGTTTAGACGAGACAGGAGGATATTAGAGTTCAGATGAGAGAGGAGGATATCAGAGCGCAGATGAGGCAGGAGGATATCAGAGTGCAGACGAGACAGGAGGATCCCAGAGCTCAGGCGAGACAGGAGGATATCAGAGTTCAGATGAGACAGGAGGATCCCAGAGTTCAGACGAGACAGAAGGATATCAGAGTTTAGACGAGACAGGAGGATATTAGAGTTCAGACGAGACAGGAGGATATCAGAGTGCAGATGAGGCAGGAACATATCAGAGTGCAGGCGAGACTGGAGGATATCAGAGTTCAGACGAGACAGGTGTATATCAGAGTTCAGATGAGAGAGGAGGATATCAGAGTTCAGACGAGACAGGAGGATATCAGAGTTCAGGCGAGACAGGAGGGAATCAGAGTTCAGACGACACAGGAGGATATCAGAGTTCATACCAGAGAGGAGGATGTCAGAGTGCAGACGAGACAGGAGGATCCCAGAGTTCAGACGAGACAGGAGGAACCCAGAGTTCAGACGAAACAGGAGGATCCCAGAGTTCAGGCGAGACAGGAGGATATCAGAGTTCAGATGAGACAGGAGGATCCCAGAGATCAGACGAGACAGGAGG
Source organism: Hypanus sabinus (assembly GCF_030144855.1). Lineage (NCBI taxonomy): Eukaryota > Metazoa > Chordata > Chondrichthyes > Myliobatiformes > Dasyatidae > Hypanus > Hypanus sabinus. Next base: position 99,413,431 of record NC_082717.1, on the reverse strand, counting down.
ATATCAGAGATTAGACGAGACAGGAGGATATCAGAGTGCAGATGAGGCAGGAGGATATCAGAGTGCAGACGAGACAGGAGGATCGCAGAGTTCAGGAGAGGCAGGAGGATATCAGAGTTCAGACGAAACAGGAGGATATCAGAGTTCAGACGAGACAGGAGGATATCAGAGTTCAGACGAGACAGGAGGATCCCAGAGTTCAGATGAGACAGGAGGATATCAGAGTACAGACGAGACAGGAGGATCCCAGAGTGCAGACGAGGCAGGAGGATAACAGAGTGCAGACGAGACAGGAGGATGTCAGAGTTCAGACGAGACAGGCGGATATCAGAGTTCAGATGAGACAGGAGGATATCAGAGTGCAGACGAGGCAGCAGGATATCAGAGTGCAGACGAGACAGCTGGATATCAGCGTTCAGACGAGGCAGGAGGATATCAGAGGGCAGACGAGACAGGAGGATATCAGAGTTCAGACAAGGCAGGAGTATATCAGAGTGCAGACGAGACAGGAGGATATCAGAGTGCAGACGAGACAGGAGGATATCAGAGTCCAGACGAGGCAGGAGGATATCAGAGTGCAGACGAGCCAGGAGGATATCAGAGTGCAGACGAGACAGGAGGATATCAGAGTGCAGACGAGACAGGATGATCCCAGAGTTCAGGCGAGACAGAAGGGTATCAGAGTGCAGACAAGACAGGAGGATCCCAGAGTTCAGGCGAGACAGGAGGATATCAGAGTTCAGACGAGACAGGAGGATCCCAGAGTTCAGGCGAGACAGGAGGATATCAGAGTTCAGATGAGACAGGAGGATCCCAGAGTTCAGACGAGACAGAAGGATATCAGAGTTTAGACGAGACAGGAGGATATTAGAGTTCAGACGAGACAGGAGGATATCAGAGTGCAGATGAGGCAGGAACATATCAGAGTGCAGGCGAGACAGGAGGATATCAGAGTTCAGACGAGACAGGAGTATATCAGAGTTCAGATGAGAGAGGAGGATATCAGAGTTCAGACGAGACAGGAGGATATCAGAGTTCAGGCGAGACAGGAGGGAATCAGAGTTCAGACGACACAGGAGGATATCAGAGTTCATACCAGAGAGGAGGATGTCAGAGTGCAGACGAGACAGGAGGATCCCAGAGTTCAGACGAGACAGGAGGATCCCAGAGTTCAGACGAGACAGGAGGATCCCAGAGTTCAGGCGAGACAGGAGGATATCAGAGTTCAGATGAGACAGGAGGATCCCAGAGATCAGACGAGACAGGAGGATATCAGAGATTAGACGAGACAGGAGGATATCAGAGTGCAGATGAGGCAGGAGGATATCAGAGTGCAGACGAGACAGGAGGATCGCAGAGTTCAGGAGAGGCAGGAGGATATCAGAGTTCAGACGAAACAGGAGGATATCAGAGTTCAGACGAGACAGGAGGATATCAGAGTTCAGACGAGACAGGAGGATCCCAGAGTTCAGACGAGACAGGATGATACCAGAGTACAGACCAAAACAGGAGGATGTCAGAGTACAGACGAGACAGGAGGATCCCCGAGTTCAGACGAGACACGAGGATCCCAGAGTTCAGATGAGACAGGAGGATCCCAGAGTTCAGACGAGACAGGAGGATATCAGAGTCAGGCGAGACAGGAGGGAATCAGAGTTCAGATGACACAGGAGGATATCAGAGTTCATACCAGAGAGGAGGATGTCAGAGTGCAGATGAGACAGGAGGATCCCAGAGTTCAGACGAGACAGGAGGATCCCAGAGTTCAGACGAGACAGGAGGATCCCAGAGTTCAGGCCAGACAGGAGGATATCAGAGTTCAGATGAGACAGGAGGATCCCAGAGATCAGACGAGACAGGAGGATATCAGAGATTAGACGAGACAGGAGGATATCAGAGTGCAGATGAGGCAGGAGGATATCAGAGTGCAGACGAGACAGGAGGATCGCAGAGTTCAGGAGAGGCAGGAGGATATCAGAGTTCAGACGAAACAGGAGGATATCAGAGTTCAGACGAGACAGGAGGATATCAGAGTTCAGACGAGACAGGAGGATCCCAGAGTTCAGACGAGACAGGATGATACCAGAGTACAGACCAAAACAGGAGGATGTCAGAGTACAGACGAGACAGGAGGATCCCCGAGTTCAGACGAGACACGAGGATCCCAGAGTTCAGATGAGACAGGAGGATCCCAGAGTTCAGACGAGACAGGAGGATATCAGAGTCAGACGAGACAGGAGGATATCAGAGTGCAGACGAGACAGGCGGATATCACACTGCAGATGAGACAGGAGGATATCAGAGTTCAGACGAGACAGCAGGATATCAGACTTCAGGCGAGACAGAAGGATATCAGAGTTCAGACGAGACAGGAGGATATCAGAGTGCAGACGAGGCAGGAGGATAACAGAGTGCAGACAAGACAGGAGGATATCAGAGTTCAGACGTGACAGGTGGATATCAGAGTTCAGATAAGACAGGAGGATCCCAGAGTGCAGACGAGACAGGAGGATATCAGAGCTCAGACGAGGCAGGAGGATATCAGAGTGCAGACGAGACAGGAGGATATCAGAGTGCAGACGAGACAGCAGGATATCAGCGTTCAGACGAGGCAGGAGGATATCAGAGGGCAGACGAGACAGGAGGATATCAGAGTTCAGACAAGGCAGGAGTATATCAGAGTGCAGACGAGACAGGAGGATATCAGAGTGCTGACAAGACAGGAGGATATCAGAGTCCAGACGAAGCAGGAGGATATCAGAGTGCAGACGAGCCAGGAGGATATCAGAGTGCAGACGAGACAGGAGGATATCAGAGTGCAGACGAGACAGGATGATCCCAGAGTTCAGGCGAGACAGTAGGGTATCAGAGTGCAGACAAGACAGGAGGATCCCAGAGTTCAGGCGAGACAGGAGGATATCAGAGTTCAGACGAGACAGGAGGATCCCAGAGTTCAGGCGAGACAGGAGGATATCAGAGTTCAGATGAGACAGGAGGATCCCAGAGTTCAGACGAGACAGGAGGATATCAGAGTTTAGACGAGACACGAGGATATTAGAGTTCAGACGAGACAGGAGGATATCACAGTGCAGATGAGGCAGGAACATATCAGAGTGCAGGCGAGACAGGAGGATATCAGAGTTCAGACGAGACAGGAGTATATCAGAGTTCAGATGAGAGAGGAGGATATCAGAGTTCAGACGAGACAGGAGGATATCAGAGTTCAGGCGAGACAGGAGGGCATCAGAGTTCAGACGAGACAGGAGGATCCCAGTGTTCAGATGACACAGGAGGATATCAGAGTTCATACCAGAGAGGAGGATGTCAGAGTGCAGACGAGACAGGAGGATCCCAGAGTTCAGGCGAGACAGGAGGATATCAGAGTTCAGACGAGACAGGAGGATCCCAGAGTTCAGGCGAGACAGGAGGATATCAGAGTTCAGATGAGACAGGAGGATCCCAGAGTTCAGACGAGACAGGAGGATATCACAGTGCAGATGAGGCAGGAACATATCAGAGTGCAGGCGAGACTGGAGGATATCAGAGTTCAGACGAGACAGGAGTATATCAGAGTTCAGATGAGAGAGGAGGATATCAGAGTTCAGACGAGACAGGAGGATATCAGAGTTCAGGCGAGACAGGAGGGAATCAGAGTTCAGACGACACAGGAGGATATCAGAGTTCATTCCAGAGAGGAGGATGTCAGAGTGCAGACGAGACAGGAGGATCCCAGAGTTCAGACGAGACAGGAGGATCCCAGAGTTCAGACGAGACAGGAGGATCCCAGAGTTCAGGCGAGACAGGAGGATATCAGAGTTCAGATGAGACAGGAGGATCCCAGAGATCAGACGAGACAGGAGGATATCAGAGATTAGACGAGACAGGAGGATATCAGAGTGCAGATGAGGCAGGAGGATATCAGAGTGCAGACGAGACAGGAGGATCGCAGAGTTCAGGAGAGGCAGGAGGATATCAGAGTTCAGACGAAACAGGAGGATATCAGAGTTCAGACGAGACAGGAGGATATCAGAGTTCAGACGAGACAGGAGGATCCCAGAGTTCAGATGAGACAGGAGGATATCAGAGTACAGACGAGACAGGAGGATCCCAGAGTGCAGACGAGGCAGGAGGATAACAGAGTGCAGACGAGACAGGAGGATGTCAGAGTTCAGACGAGACAGGCGGATATCAGAGTTCAGATGAGACAGGAGGATATCAGAGTGCAGACGAGGCAGCAGGATATCAGAGTGCAGACGAGACAGCAGGATATCAGCGTTCAGACGAGGCAGGAGGATATCAGAGGGCAGACGAGACAGGAGGATATCAGAGCTCAGACAAGGCAGGAGGATATCAGAGTGCAGACGAGCCAGGAGGATATCAGAGTGCAGACGAGACAGGAGGATATCAGAGTGCAGACGAGACAGGATGATCCCAGAGTTCAGGCGAGACAGAAGGGTATCAGAGTGCAGACAAGACAGGAGGATCCCAGAGTTCAGGCGAGACAGGAGGATATCAGAGTTCAGACGAGACAGGAGGATCCCAGAGTTCAGGCGAGACAGGAGGATATCAGAGTTCAGATGAGACAGGAGGAACCCAGAGTTCAGACGAGACAGAAGGATATCAGAGTTTAGACGAGACAGGAGGATATTAGAGTTCAGACGAGACAGGAGGATATCAGAGTGCAGATGAGGCAGGAACATATCAGAGTGCAGGCGAGACTGGAGGATATCAGAGTTCAGACGAGACAGGAGTATATCAGAGTTCAGATGAGAGAGGAGGATATCAGAGTTCAGACGAGACAGGAGGATATCAGAGTTCAGGCGAGACAGGAGGGAATCAGAGTTCAGACGACACAGGAGGATATCAGAGTTCATACCAGAGAGGAGGATGTCAGAGTGCAGACGAGACAGGAGGATCCCAGAGTTCAGACGAGACAGGAGGATCCCAGAGTTCAGACGAGGCAGGGGGATCCCAGAGTTCAGGCGAGACAGGAGGATATCAGAGTTCAGATGAGACAGGAGGATCCCAGAGATCAGACGAGACAGGAGGATATCAGAGATTAGACGAGACAGGAGGATATCAGAGTGCAGATGAGGCAGGAGGATATCAGAGTGCAGACGAGACAGGAGGATCGCAGAGTTCAGGAGAGGCAGGAGGATATCAGAGTTCAGACGAAACAGGAGGATATCAGAGTTCAGACGAGACAGGAGGATATCAGAGTTCAGACGAGACAGGAGGATCCCAGAGTTCAGACGAGACAGGATGATACCAGAGTACAGACCAAAACAGGAGGATGTCAGAGTACAGACGAGACAGGAGGATCCCCGAGTTCAGACGAGACACGAGGATCCCAGAGTTCAGATGAGACAGGAGGATCCCAGAGTTCAGACGAGACAGGAGGATATCAGAGTCAGATGAGACAGGAGGATATCAGAGTGCAGACGAGACAGGCGGATATCACACTGCAGACGAGACAGGAGGATATCAGAGTGCAGACGAGACAGGATGATCCCAGAGTTCAGGCGAGACAGAAGGGTATCAGAGTGCAGACAAGACAGGAGGATCCCAGAGTTCAGGCGAGACAGGAGGATATCAGAGTTCAGACGAGACAGGAGGATCCCAGAGTTCAGGCGAGACAGGAGGATATCAGAGTTCAGATGAGACAGGAGGATCCCAGAGTTCAGACGAGACAGAAGGATATCAGAGTTTAGACGAGACAGGAGGATATTAGAGTTCAGACGAGACAGGAGGATATCAGAGTGCAGATGAGGCAGGAACATATCAGAGTGCAGGCGAGACTGGAGGATATCAGAGTTCAGACGAGACAGGAGTATATCAGAGTTCAGATGAGAGAGGAGGATATCAGAGTTCAGACGAGACAGGAGGATATCAGAGTTCAGGCGAGACAGGAGGGAATCAGAGTTCAGACGACACAGGAGGATATCAGAGTTCATACCAGAGAGGAGGATGTCAGAGTGCAGACGAGACAGGAGGATCCCAGAGTTCAGACGAGACAGGAGGATCCCAGAGTTCAGACGAGACAGGAGGATCCCAGAGTTCAGGCGAGACAGGAGGATCCCAGAGTTCAGACGAGACAGGAGGATCCCAGAGTTCAGACGAGACAGGGGGATCCCAGAGTTCAGGCGAGACAGGAGGATATCAGAGTTCAGATGAGACAGGAGGATCCCAGAGATCAGACGAGACAGGAGGATATCAGAGATTAGACGAGACAGGAGGATATCAGAGTGCAGATGAGGCAGGAGGATATCAGAGTGCAGACGAGACAGGAGGATCGCAGAGTTCAGGAGAGGCAGGAGGATATCAGAGTTCAGACGAAACAGGAGGATATCAGAGTTCAGACGAGACAGGAGGATATCAGAGTTCAGACGAGACAGGAGGATCCCAGAGTTCAGACGAGACAGGATGATACCAGAGTACAGACCAAAACAGGAGGATGTCAGAGTACAGACGAGACAGGAGGATCCCCGAGTTCAGACGAGACACGAGGATCCCAGAGTTCAGATGAGACAGGAGGATCCCAGAGTTCAGACGAGACAGGAGGATATCAGAGTCAGATGAGACAGGAGGATATCAGAGTGCAGACGAGACAGGCGGATATCACACTGCAGACGAGACAGGAGGATATCAGAGTGCAGACGAGACAGGATGATCCCAGAGTTCAGGCGAGACAGAAGGGTATCAGAGTGCAGACAAGACAGGAGGATCCCAGAGTTCAGGCGAGACAGGAGGATATCAGAGTTCAGACGAGACAGGAGGATCCCAGAGTTCAGGCGAGACAGGAGGATATCAGAGTTCAGATGAGACAGGAGGATCCCAGAGTTCAGACGAGACAGAAGGATATCAGAGTTTAGACGAGACAGGAGGATATTAGAGTTCAGACGAGACAGGAGGATATCAGAGTGCAGATGAGGCAGGAACATATCAGAGTGCAGGCGAGACTGGAGGATATCAGAGTTCAGACGAGACAGGAGTATATCAGAGTTCAGATGAGAGAGGAGGATATCAGAGTTCAGACGAGACAGGAGGATATCAGAGTTCAGACGAAACAGGAGGATATCAGAGTTCAGACGAGACAGGAGGATATCAGAGTTCAGACGAGACAGGAGGATCCCAGAGTTCAGACGAGACAGGATGATACCAGAGTACAGACCAAAACAGGAGGATGTCAGAGTACAGACGAGACAGGAGGATCCCCGAGTTCAGACGAGACACGAGGATCCCAGAGTTCAGATGAGACAGGAGGATCCCAGAGTTCAGACGAGACAGGAGGATATCAGAGTCAGGCGAGACAGGAGGGAATCAGAGTTCAGATGACACAGGAGGATATCAGAGTTCATACCAGAGAGGAGGATGTCAGAGTGCAGACGAGACAGGAGGATCCCAGAGTTCAGACGAGACAGGAGGATCCCAGAGTTCAGACGAGACAGGAGGATCCCAGAGTTCAGGCGAGACAGGAGGATATCAGAGTTCAGATGAGACAGGAGGATCACAGAGATCAGACGAGACAGGAGGATATCAGAGATTAGACGAGTCAGGAGGATATCAGAGTGCAGATGAGGCAGGAGGATATCAGAGTGCAGACGAGACAGGAGGATCGCAGAGTTCAGGAGAGGCAGGAGGATATCAGAGTTCAGACGAAACAGGAGGATATCAGAGTTCAGACGAGACAGGAGGATATCAGAGTTCAGACGAGACAGGAGGATCCCAGAGTTCAGACGAGACAGGATGATACCAGAGTACAGACCAAAACAGGAGGATGTCAGAGTACAGACGAGACAGGAGGATCCCCGAGTTCAGACGAGACACGAGGATCCCAGAGTTCAGATGAGACAGGAGGATCCCAGAGTTCAGACGAGACAGGAGGATATCAGAGTCAGACGAGACAGGAGGATATCAGAGTGCAGACGAGACAGGCGGATATCACACTGCAGATGAGACAGGAGGATATCAGAGTTCAGACGAGACAGCAGGATATCAGACTTCAGGCGAGACAGAAGGATATCAGAGTTCAGACGAGACAGGAGGATATCAGAGTGCAGACGAGGCAGGAGGATAACAGAGTGCAGACAAGACAGGAGGATATCAGAGTTCAGACGTGACAGGTGGATATCAGAGTTCAGATAAGACAGGAGGATCCCAGAGTGCAGACGAGACAGGAGGATATCAGAGCTCAGACGAGGCAGGAGGATATCAGAGTGCAGACGAGACAGGAGGATATCAGAGTGCAGACGAGACAGCAGGATATCAGCGTTCAGACGAGGCAGGAGGATATCAGAGGGCAGACGAGACAGGAGGATATCAGAGTTCAGACAAGGCAGGAGTATATCAGAGTGCAGACGAGACAGGAGGATATCAGAGTGCTGACAAGACAGGAGGATATCAGAGTCCAGACGAAGCAGGAGGATATCAGAGTGCAGACGAGCCAGGAGGATATCAGAGTGCAGACGAGACAGGAGGATATCAGAGTGCAGACGAGACAGGATGATCCCAGAGTTCAGGCGAGACAGTAGGGTATCAGAGTGCAGACAAGACAGGAGGATCCCAGAGTTCAGGCGAGACAGGAGGATATCAGAGTTCAGACGAGACAGGAGGATCCCAGAGTTCAGGCGAGACAGGAGGATATCAGAGTTCAGATGAAACAGGAGGATCCCAGAGTTCAGACGAGACAGGATGATACCAGAGTACAGACCAAAACAGGAGGATGTCAGAGTACAGACGAGACAGGAGGATCCCCGAGTTCAGACGAGACACGAGGATCCCAGAGTTCAGATGAGACAGGAGGATCCCAGAGTTCAGACGAGACAGGAGGATATCAGAGTCAGGCGAGACAGGAGGGAATCAGAGTTCAGATGACACAGGAGGATATCAGAGTTCATACCAGAGAGGAGGATGTCAGAGTGCAGACGAGACAGGAGGATCCCAGAGTTCAGACGAGACAGGAGGATCCCAGAGTTCAGGCTAGACAGGAGGATATCAGAGTTCAGATGAGACAGGAGGATCCCAGAGATCAGACGAGACAGGAGGATATCAGAGATTAGACGAGTCAGGAGGATATCAGAGTGCAGATGAGGCAGGAGGATATCAGAGTGCAGACGAGACAGGAGGATCACAGAGTTCAGGAGAGGCAGGAGGATATCAGAGTTCAGACGAAACAGGAGGATATCAGAGTTCAGACGAGACAGGAGGATATCAGAGTTCAGACGAGACAGGAGGATCCCAGAGTTCAGACGAGACAGGATGATACCAGAGTACAGACCAAAACAGGAGGATGTCAGAGTACAGACGAGACAGGAGGATCCCCGAGTTCAGACGAGACACGAGGATCCCAGAGTTCAGATGAGACAGGAGGATCCCAGAGTTCAGACGAGACAGGAGGATATCAGAGTCAGACGAGACAGGAGGATATCAGAGTGCAGACGAGACAGGCGGATATCACACTGCAGATGAGACAGGAGGATATCAGAGTTCAGACGAGACAGCAGGATATCAGACTTCAGGCGAGACAGAAGGATATCAGAGTTCAGACGAGACAGGAGGATATCAGAGTGCAGACGAGGCAGGAGGATAACAGAGTGCAGACAAGACAGGAGGATATCAGAGTTCAGACGTGACAGGTGGATATCAGAGTTCAGATAAGACAGGAGGATCCCAGAGTGCAGACGAGACTGGAGGATATCAGAGCTCAGACGAGGCAGGAGGATATCAGAGTGCAGACGAGACAGGAGGATATCAGAGTGCAGACGAGACAGCAGGATATCAGCGTTCAGACGGGGCAGGAGGATATCAGAGGGCAGACGAGACAGGAGGATATCAGAGTTCAGACAAGGCAGGAGTATATCAGAGTGCAGACGAGACAGGAGGATATCAGAGTGCTGACAAGACAGGAGGATATCAGAGTCCAGACGAAGCAGGAGGATATCAGAGTGCAGACGAGCCAGGAGGATATCAGAGTGCAGACGAGACAGGAGGATATCAGAGTGCAGACGAGACAGGATGATCCCAGAGTTCAGGCGAGACAGTAGGGTATCAGAGTGCAGACAAGACAGGAGGATCCCAGAGTTCAGGCGAGACAGGAGGATATCAGAGTTCAGACGAGACAGGAGGATCCCAGAGTTCAGGCGAGACAGGAGGATATCAGAGTTCAGATGAGACAGGAGGATCCCAGAGTTCAGACGAGACAGGAGGATATCAGAGTTTAGACGAGACACGAGGATATTAGAGTTCAGACGAGACAGGAGGATATCACAGTGCAGATGAGGCAGGAACATATCAGAGTGCAGGCGAGACAGGAGGATATCAGAGTTCAGACGAGACAGGAGTATATCAGAGTTCAGATGAGAGAGGAGGATATCAGAGTTCAGACGAGACAGGAGGATATCAGAGTTCAGGCGAGACAGGAGGGCATCAGAGTTCAGACGAGACAGGAGGATCCCAGTGTTCAGATGACACAGGAGGATATCAGAGTTCATACCAGAGAGGAGGATGTCAGAGTGCAGACGAGACAGGAGGATCCCAGAGTTCAGGCGAGACAGGAGGATATCAGAGTTCAGACGAGACAGGAGGATCCCAGAGTTCAGGCGAGACAGGAGGATATCAGAGTTCAGATGAGACAGGAGGATCCCAGAGTTCAGACGAGACAGGAGGATATCACAGTGCAGATGAGCAGGAACATATCAGAGTGCAGGCGAGACTGGAGGATATCAGAGTTCAGACGAGACAGGAGTATATCAGAGTTCAGATGAGAGAGGAGGATATCAGAGTTCAGACGAGACAGGAGGATATCAGAGTTCAGGCGAGACAGGAGGGAATCAGAGTTCAGACGACACAGGAGGATATCAGAGTTCATTCCAGAGAGGAGGATGTCAGAGTGCAGACGAGACAGGAGGATCCCAGAGTTCAGACGAGACAGGAGGATCCCAGAGTTCAGACGAGACAGGAGGATCCCAGAGTTCAGGCGAGACAGGAGGATATCAGAGTTCAGATGAGACAGGAGGATCCCAGAGATCAGACGAGACAGGAGGATATCAGAGATTAGACGAGACAGGAGGATATCAGAGTGCAGATGAGGCAGGAGGATATCAGAGTGCAGACGAGACAGGAGGATCGCAGAGTTCAGGAGAGGCAGGAGGATATCAGAGTTCAGACGAAACAGGAGGATATCAGAGTTCAGACGAGACAGGAGGATATCAGAGTTCAGACGAGACAGGAGGATCCCAGAGTTCAGATGAGACAGGAGGATATCAGAGTACAGACGAGACAGGAGGATCCCAGAGTGCAGACGAGGCAGGAGGATAACAGAGTGCAGACGAGACAGGAGGATGTCAGAGTTCAGACGAGACAGGCGGATATCAGAGTTCAGATGAGACAGGAGGATATCAGAGTGCAGACGAGGCAGCAGGATATCAGAGTGCAGACGAGACAGCAGGATATCAGCGTTCAGACGAGGCAGGAGGATATCAGAGGGCAGACGAGACAGGAGGATATCAGAGCTCAAACAAGGCAGGAGTATATCAGAGTGCAGACGAGACAGGAGGATATCAGAGTGCAGACGAGACAGGAGGATATCAGAGTCCAGACGAGGCAGGAGGATATCAGAGTGCAGACGAGCCACGAGGATATCAGAGTGCAGACGAGACAGGAGGATATCAGAGTGCAGACGAGACAGGATGATCCCAGAGTTCAGGCGAGACAGAAGGGTATCAGAGTGCAGACAAGACAGGAGGATCCCAGAGTTCAGGCGAGACAGGAGGATATCAGAGTTCAGACGAGACAGGAGGATCCCAGAGTTCAGGCGAGACAGGAGGATATCAGAGTTCAGATGAGACAGGAGGATCCCAGAGTTCAGACGAGACAGAATGATATCAGAGTTTAGACGAGACAGGAGGATATTAGAGTTCAGACGAGACAGGAGGATATCAGAGTGCAGATGAGGCAGGAACATATCAGAGTGCAGGCGAGACTGGAGGATATCAGAGTTCAGACGAGACAGGAGTATATCAGAGTTCAGATGAGAGAGGAGGATATCAGAGTTCAGACGAGACAGGAGGATATCAGAGTTCAGGCGAGACAGGAGGGAATCAGAGTTCAGACGACACAGGAGGATATCAGAGTTCATACCAGAGAGGAGGATGTCAGAGTGCAGACGAGACAGGAGGATCCCAGAGTTCAGACGAGACAGGAGGATCCCAGAGTTCAGACGAGACAGGGGGATCCCAGAGTTCAGGCGAGACAGGAGGATATCAGAGTTCAGATGAGACAGGAGGATCCCAGAGATCAGACGAGACAGGAGGATATCAGAGATTAGACGAGACAGGAGGATATCAGAGTGCAGATGAGGCAGGAGGATATCAGAGTGCAGACGAGACAGGAGGATCGCAGAGTTCAGGAGAGGCAGGAGGATATCAGAGTTCAGACGAAACAGGAGGATATCAGAGTTCAGACGAGACAGGAGGATATCAGAGTTCAGACGAGACAGGAGGATCCCAGAGTTCAGACGAGACAGGATGATACCAGAGTACAGACCAAAACAGGAGGATGTCAGAGTACAGACGAGACAGGAGGATCCCCGAGTTCAGACGAGACACGAGGATCCCAGAGTTCAGATGAGACAGGAGGATCCCAGAGTTCAGACGAGACAGGAGGATATCAGAGTCAGGCGAGACAGGAGGGAATCAGAGTTCAGATGACACAGGAGGATATCAGAGTTCATACCAGAGAGGAGGATGTCAGAGTGCAGACGTGACAGGAGGATCCCAGAGTTCAGACGAGACAGGAGGATCCCAGAGTTCAGACGAGACAGGAGGATCCCAGAGTTCAGGCGAGACAGGAGGATATCAGAGTTCAGATGAGACAGGAGGATCCCAGAGATCAGACGAGACAGGAGGATATCAGAGATTAGACGAGACAGGAGGATATCAGAGTGCAGATGAGGCAGGAGGATATCAGAGTGCAGACGAGACAGGAGGATCGCAGAGTTCAGGAGAGGCAGGAGGATATCAGAGTTCAGACGAAACAGGAGGATATCAGAGTTCAGACGAGACAGGAGGATATCAGAGTTCAGACGAGACAGGAGGATCCCAGAGTTCAGACGAGACAGGATGATACCAGAGTACAGACCAAAACAGGAGGATGTCAGAGTACAGACGAGACAGGAGGATCCCCGAGTTCAGACGAGACACGAGGATCCCAGAGTTCAGATGAGACAGGAGGATCCCAGAGTTCAGACGAGACAGGAGGATATCAGAGTCAGACGAGACAGGAGGATATCAGAGTGCAGACGAGACAGGCGGATATCACACTGCAGATGAGACAGGAGGATATCAGAGTTCAGACGAGACAGCAGGATATCAGACTTCAGGCGAGACAGAAGGATATCAGAGTTCAGACGAGACAGGAGGATATCAGAGTGCAGACGAGGCAGGAGGATAACAGAGTGCAGACAAGACAGGAGGATATCAGAGTTCAGACGTGACAGGTGGATATCAGAGTTCAGATAAGACAGGAGGATCCCAGAGTGCAGACGAGACAGGAGGATATCAGAGCTCAGACGAGGCAGGAGGATATCAGAGTGCAGACGAGACAGGAGGATATCAGAGTGCAGACGAGACAGCAGGATATCAGCGTTCAGACGAGGCAGGAGGATATCAGAGGGCAGACGAGACAGGAGGATATCAGAGTTCAGACAAGGCAGGAGTATATCAGAGTGCAGACGAGACAGGAGGATATCAGAGTGCTGACAAGACAGGAGGATATCAGAGTCCAGACGAAGCAGGAGGATATCAGAGTGCAGACGAGCCAGGAGGATATCAGAGTGCAGACGAGACAGGAGGATATCAGAGTGCAGACGAGACAGGATGATCCCAGAGTTCAGGCGAGACAGTAGGGTATCAGAGTGCAGACAAGACAGGAGGATCCCAGAGTTCAGGCGAGACAGGAGGATATCAGAGTTCAGACGAGACAGGAGGATCCCAGAGTTCAGGCGAGACAGGAGGATATCAGAGTTCAGATGAGACAGGAGGATCCCAGAGTTCAGACGAGACAGGAGGATATCAGAGTTTAGACGAGACACGAGGATATTAGAGTTCAGACGAGACAGGAGGATATCACAGTGCAGATGAGGCAGGAACATATCAGAGTGCAGGCGAGACAGGAGGATATCAGAGTTCAGACGAGACAGGAGTATATCAGAGTTCAGATGAGAGAGGAGGATATCAGAGTTCAGACGAGACAGGAGGATATCAGAGTTCAGGCGAGACAGGAGGGCATCAGAGTTCAGACGAGACAGGAGGATCCCAGTGTTCAGATGACACAGGAGGATATCAGAGTTCATACCAGAGAGGAGGATGTCAGAGTGCAGACGAGACAGGAGGATCCCAGAGTTCAGACGAGACAGGAGGATCCCAGAGTTCAGACGAGACAGGAGGATCCCAGAGTTCAGGCGAGACAGGAGGATATCAGAGTTCAGATGAGACAGGAGGATCCCAGAGATCAGACGAGACAGGAGGATATCAGAGATTAGACGAGACAGGAGGATATCAGAGTGCAGATGAGGCAGGAGGATATCAGAGTGCAGACGAGACAGGAGGATCGCAGAGTTCAGGAGAGGCAGGAGGATATCAGAGTTCAGACGAAACAGGAGGATATCAGAGTTCAGACGAGACAGGAGGATATCAGAGTTCAGACGAGACAGGAGGATCCCAGAGTTCAGACGAGACAGGATGATACCAGAGTACAGACCAAAACAGGAGGATGTCAGAGTACAGACGAGACAGGAGGATCCCCGAGTTCAGACGAGACACGAGGATCCCAGAGTTCAGATGAGACAGGAGGATCCCAGAGTTCAGACGAGACAGGAGGATATCAGAGTCAGGCGAGACAGGAGGGAATCAGAGTTCAGATGACACAGGAGGATATCAGAGTTCATACCAGAGAGGAGGATGTCAGAGTGCAGACGAGACAGGAGGATCCCAGAGTTCAGACGAGACAGGAGGATCCCAGAGTTCAGACGAGACAGGAGGATCCCAGAGTTCAGGCGAGACAGGAGGATATCAGAGTTCAGATGAGACAGGAGGATCCCAGAGATCAGACGAGACAGGAGGATATCAGAGATTAGACGAGACAGGAGGATATCAGAGTGCAGATGAGGCAGGAGGATATCAGAGTGCAGACGAGACAGGAGGATCGCAGAGTTCAGGAGAGGCAGGAGGATATCAGAGTTCAGACGAAACAGGAGGATATCAGAGTTCAGACGAGACAGGAAGATATCAGAGTTCAGACGAGACAGGAGGATCCCAGAGTTCAGACGAGACAGGATGATACCAGAGTACAGACCAAAACAGGAGGATGTCAGAGTACAGACGAGACAGGAGGATCCCCGAGTTCAGACGAGACACGAGGATCCCAGAGTTCAGATGAGACAGGAGGATCCCAGAGTTCAGACGAGACAGGAGGATATCAGAGTCAGACGAGACAGGAGGATATCAGAGTGCAGACGAGACAGGCGGATATCACACTGCAGATGAGACAGGAGGATATCAGAGTTCAGACGAGACAGCAGGATATCAGACTTCAGGCGAGACAGAAGGATATCAGAGTTCAGACGAGACAGGAGGATATCAGAGTGCAGACGAGGCAGGAGGATAACAGAGTGCAGACAAGACAGGAGGATATCAGAGTTCAGACGTGACAGGTGGATATCAGAGTTCAGATAAGACAGGAGGATCCCAGAGTGCAGACGAGACAGGAGGATATCAGAGCTCAGACGAGGCAGGAGGATATCAGAGTGCAGACGAGACAGGAGGATATCAGAGTGCAGACGAGACAGCAGGATATCAGCGTTCAGACGAGGCAGGAGGATATCAGAGGGCAGACGAGACAGGAGGATATCAGAGTTCAGACAAGGCAGGAGTATATCAGAGTGCAGACGAGACAGGAGGATATCAGAGTGCTGACAAGACAGGAGGATATCAGAGTCCAGACGAAGCAGGAGGATATCAGAGTGCAGACGAGCCAGGAGGATATCAGAGTGCAGACGAGACAGGAGGATATCAGAGTGCAGACGAGACAGGATGATCCCAGAGTTCAGGCGAGACAGTAGGGTATCAGAGTGCAGACAAGACAGGAGGATCCCAGAGTTCAGGCGAGACAGGAGGATATCAGAGTTCAGACGAGACAGGAGGATCCCAGAGTTCAGGCGAGACAGGAGGATATCAGAGTTCAGATGAGACAGGAGGATCCCAGAGTTTAGACGAGACACGAGGATATTAGAGTTCAGACGAGACAGGAGGATATCACAGTGCAGATGAGGCAGGAACATATCAGAGTGCAGGCGAGACAGGAGGATATCAGAGTTCAGACGAGACAGGAGTATATCAGAGTTCAGATGAGAGAGGAGGATATCAGAGTTCAGACGAGACAGGAGGATATCAGAGTTCAGGCGAGACAGGAGGGCATCAGAGTTCAGACGAGACAGGAGGATCCCAGTGTTCAGATGACACAGGAGGATATCAGAGTTCATACCAGAGAGGAGGATGTCAGAGTGCAGACGAGACAGGAGGATCCCAGAGTTCAGACGAGACAGGAGGATCCCAGAGTTCAGACGAGACAGGAGGATCCCAGAGTTCAGGCGAGACAGGAGGATATCAGAGTTCAGATGAGACAGGAGGATCCCAGAGATCAGACGAGACAGGAGGATATCAGAGATTAGACGAGACAGGAGGATATCAGAGTGCAGATGAGGCAGGAGGATATCAGAGTGCAGACGAGACAGGAGGATCGCAGAGTTCAGGAGAGGCAGGAGGATATCAGAGTTCAGACGAAACAGGAGGATATCAGAGTTCAGACGAGACAGGAGGATATCAGAGTTCAGACGAGACAGGAGGATCCCAGAGTTCAGACGAGACAGGATGATACCAGAGTACAGACCAAAACAGGAGGATGTCAGAGTACAGACGAGACAGGAGGATCCCCGAGTTCAGACGAGACACGAGGATCCCAGAGTTCAGATGAGACAGGAGGATCCCAGAGTTCAGACGAGACCGGAGGATATCTGAGTCAGACGAGACAGGAGGATATCAGAGTGCAGACGAGACAGGCGGATATCACACTGCAGATGAGACAGGAGGATATCAGAGTTCAGACGAGACAGCAGGATATCAGACTTCAGGCGAGACAGAAGGATATCAGAGTTCAGACGAGACAGGAGGATATCAGAGTGCAGACGAGGCAGGAGGATAACAGAGTGCAGACAAGACAGGAGGATATCAGAGTTCAGACGTGACAGGTGGATATCAGAGTTCAGATAAGACAGGAGGATCCCAGAGTGCAGACGAGACAGGAGGATATCAGAGCTCAGACGAGGCAGGAGGATATCAGAGTGCAGACGAGACAGGAGGATATCAGAGTGCAGACGAGACAGCAGGATATCAGCGTTCAGACGAGGCAGGAGGATATCAGAGTGCAGACGAGACAGGAGGATATCAGAGTTCAGACAAGGCAGGAGTATATCAGAGTGCAGACGAGACAGGAGGATATCAGAGTGCTGACAAGACAGGAGGATATCAGAGTCCAGACGAAGCAGGAGGATATCAGAGTGCAGACGAGCCAGGAGGATATCAGAGTTCATACCAGAGAGGAGGATGTCAGAGTGCAGACGAGACAGGAGGATCCCAGAGTTCAGACGAGACAGGAGGATCCCAGAGTTCAGACGAGACAGGAGGATCCCAGAGTTCAGGCGAGACAGGAGGATATCAGAGTTCAGATGAGACAGGAGGATCCCAGAGATCAGACGAGACAGGAGGATATCAGAGATTAGACGTGACAGGAGGATATCAGAGTGCAGATGAGGCAGGAGGATATCAGAGTGCAGAAGAGACAGGAGGATCGCAGAGTTCAGGAGAGGCAGGAGGATATCAGAGTTCAGACGAAACAGGAGGATATCAGAGTTCAGACGAGACAGGAGGATATCAGAGTTCAGACGAGACAGGAGGATCCCAGAGTTCAGACGAGACAGGATGATACCAGAGTACAGACCAAAACAGGAGGATGTCAGAGTACAGACGAGACAGGAGGATCCCCGAGTTCAGACGAGACACGAGGATCCCAGAGTTCAGATGAGACAGGAGGATCCCAGAGTTCAGACGAGACAGGAGGATATCAGAGTCAGGCGAGACAGGAGGGAATCAGAGTTCAGATGACACAGGAGGATATCAGAGTTCATACCAGAGAGGAGGATGTCAGAGTGCAGACGAGACAGGAGGATCCCAGAGTTCAGACGAGACAGGAGGATCCCAGAGTTCAGACGAGACAGGAGGATCCCAGAGTTCAGGCGAGACAGGAGGATATCAGAGTTCAGATGAGACAGGAGGATCCCAGAGATCAGACGAGACAGGAGGATATCAGAGATTAGACGAGACAGGAGGATATCAGAGTGCAGATGAGGCAGGAGGATATCAGAGTGCAGACGAGACAGGAGGATCGCAGAGTTCAGGAGAGGCAGGAGGATATCAGAGTTCAGACGAAACAGGAGGATATCAGAGTTCAGACGAGACAGGAAGATATCAGAGTTCAGACGAGACAGGAGGATCCCAGAGTTCAGACGAGACAGGATGATACCAGAGTACAGACCAAAACAGGAGGATGTCAGAGTACAGACGAGACAGGAGGATCCCCGAGTTCAGACGAGACACGAGGATCCCAGAGTTCAGATGAGACAGGAGGATCCCAGAGTTCAGACGAGACAGGAGGATATCAGAGTCAGACGAGACAGGAGGATATCAGAGTGCAGACGAGACAGGCGGATATCACACTGCAGATGAGACAGGAGGATATCAGAGTTCAGACGAGACAGCAGGATATCAGACTTCAGGCGAGACAGAAGGATATCAGAGTTCAGACGAGACAGGAGGATATCAGAGTGCAGACGAGGCAGGAGGATAACAGAGTGCAGACAAGACAGGAGGATATCAGAGTTCAGACGTGACAGGTGGATATCAGAGTTCAGATAAGACAGGAGGATCCCAGAGTGCAGACGAGACAGGAGGATATCAGAGCTCAGACGAGGCAGGAGGATATCAGAGTGCAGACGAGACAGGAGGATATCAGAGTGCAGACGAGACAGCAGGATATCAGCGTTCAGACGAGGCAGGAGGATATCAGAGGGCAGACGAGACAGGAGGATATCAGAGTTCAGACAAGGCAGGAGTATATCAGAGTGCAGACGAGACAGGAGGATATCAGAGTGCTGACAAGACAGGAGGATATCAGAGTCCAGACGAAGCAGGAGGATATCAGAGTGCAGACGAGCCAGGAGGATATCAGAGTGCAGACGAGACAGGAGGATATCAGAGTGCAGACGAGACAGGATGATCCCAGAGTTCAGGCGAGACAGTAGGGTATCAGAGTGCAGACAAGACAGGAGGATCCCAGAGTTCAGGCGAGACAGGAGGATATCAGAGTTCAGACGAGACAGGAGGATCCCAGAGTTCAGGCGAGACAGGAGGATATCAGAGTTCAGATGAGACAGGAGGATCCCAGAGTTCAGACGAGACAGGAGGATATCAGAGTTTAGACGAGACACGAGGATATTAGAGTTCAGACGAGACAGGAGGATATCACAGTGCAGATGAGGCAGGAACATATCAGAGTGCAGGCGAGACAGGAGGATATCAGAGTTCAGACGAGACAGGAGTATATCAGAGTTCAGATGAGAGAGGAGGATATCAGAGTTCAGACGAGACAGGAGGATATCAGAGTTCAGGCGAGACAGGAGGGCATCAGAGTTCAGACGAGACAGGAGGATCCCAGTGTTCAGATGACACAGGAGGATATCAGAGTTCATACCAGAGAGGAGGATGTCAGAGTGCAGACGAGACAGGAGGATCCCAGAGTTCAGACGAGACAGGAGGATCCCAGAGTTCAGACGAGACAGGAGGATCCCAGAGTTCAGGCGAGACAGGAGGACATCAGAGTTCAGATGAGACAGGAGGATCCCAGAGATCAGACGAGACAGGAGGATATCAGAGATTAGACGAGACAGGAGGATATCAGAGTGCAGATGAGGCAGGAGGATATCAGAGTGCAGACGAGACAGGAGGATCGCAGAGTTCAGGAGAGGCAGGAGGATATCAGAGTTCAGACGAAACAGGAGGATATCAGAGTTCAGACGAGACAGGAGGATATCAGAGTTCAGACGAGACAGGAGGATCCCAGAGTTCAGACGAGACAGGATGATACCAGAGTACAGACCAAAACAGGAGGATGTCAGAGTACAGACGAGACAGGAGGATCCCCGAGTTCAGACGAGACACGAGGATCCCAGAGTTCAGATGAGACAGGAGGATCCCAGAGTTCAGACGAGACAGGAGGATATCAGAGTCAGACGAGACAGGAGGATATCAGAATGCAGACGAGACAGGCGGATATCACACTGCAGATGAGACAGGAGGATATCAGAGTTCAGACGAGACAGCAGGATATCAGACTTCAGGCGAGACAGAAGGATATCAGAGTTCAGACGAGACAGGAGGATATCAGAGTGCAGACGAGGCAGGAGGATAACAGAGTGCAGACAAGACAGGAGGATATCAGAGTTCAGACGTGACAGGTGGATATCAGAGTTCAGATAAGACAGGAGGATCCCAGAGTGCAGACGAGACAGGAGGATATCAGAGCTCAGACGAGGCAGGAGGATATCAGAGTGCAGACGAGACAGGAGGATATCAGAGTGCAGACGAGACAGCAGGATATCAGCGTTCAGACGAGGCAGGAGGATATCAGAGGGCAGACGAGACAGGAGGATATCAGAGTTCAGACAAGGCAGGAGTATATCAGAGTGCAGACGAGACAGGAGGATATCAGAGTGCTGACAAGACAGGAGGATATCAGAGTCCAGACGAAGCAGGAGGATATCAGAGTGCAGACGAGCCAGGAGGATATCAGAGTGCAGATGAGACAGGAGGATATCAGAGTGCAGACGAGACAGGATGATCCCAGAGTTCAGGCGAGACAGTAGGGTATCAGAGTGCAGACAAGACAGGAGGATCCCAGAGTTCAGACGAGACAGGAGGATCCCAGAGTTCAGACGAGACAGGAGGATATCAGAGTTCAGACGAGACAGGAGGATATCAGAGTGCAGATGAGGCAGGAGGATATCAGAGTTCAGACGAGACAGGAGGATCCCAGAGTTCAGGCGAGACAGGGGGATATCAGAGTTCAGATGAGACAGGAGGATCCCAGAGTTCAGACGAGACAGGAGGATATCAGAGTTTAGACGAGACACGAGGATATTAGAGTTCAGACGAGACAGGAGGATATCACAGTGCAGATGAGGCAGGAACATATCAGAGTGCAGGCGAGACAGGAGTATATCAGAGTTCAGACGAGACAGGAGGATATCAGAGTTCAGGCGAGACAGGAGGGCATCAGAGTTCAGACGAGACAGGAGGATCCCAGTGTTCAGATGACACAGGAGGATATCAGAGTTCATACCAGAGAGGAGGATGTCAGAGGGCAGACGAGACAGGAGGATCCCAGAGTTCAGACGAGACAGGAGGATCCCAGAGTTCAGACGAGACAGGAGGATATCAGAGTTCAGACGAGACAGGAGGATATCAGAGTGCAGACGAGGCAGGAGGATAACAGAGTGCAGACAAGACAGGAGGATATCAGAGTTCAGATGAGACAGGTGGATATCAGAGTTCAGATGAGACAGGAGGATCCCAGAGTGCAGACGAGACAGGAGATATCAGAGCTCAGACGAGGGAGGAGGATATTAGAGTGCAGACGAGACAGGAGGATATCAGAGTGCAGACGAGACAGGAGGATATCAGAGTGCAGACGAGGCAGCAGGATATCAGAGTGCAGACGAGACACCAGGATATCAGAGTTCAGACGAGGCAGGAGCATATCAGAGTGTAGACGAGACAGGAGGATATCAGAGTTCAGACAAGGCAGGAGGATATCAGAGTGCAGACGAGACAGGAGGATATCAGTCTTCAGGCGAGACAGGAGGATATCAGAGTTCAGACGAGACAGGAGGATCCCAGAGTTCAGGCGAGACAGGAGGATATCAGTGTTCAGACGAGACAGGAGGATATCAGAGTGCAGACGAGACAGGAGAATCCCAGAGTTCAGGCGAGACAGGAGGATATCAGAGTGCAGACGAGAAAGGAGGATCCCAGTCTTCAGGCGAGACAGGAGGATATCAGAGTTCAGACGAGACAGGAGGATATCAGAGTGCAGACGAGACAGGAGTATCCCAGAGTTCAGGGGAGACAGGAGGATATCAGAGTGCAGACGAGACAGGAGGATCCCAGAGTTCAGATGAGACAGGAGGATATCAGAGTGCAGACGATCAGGCGGATATCAGAGTTCAGATGAGACCGGAGGATATCAGAGTTCAGGCGAGACCGGAGGATATCAGAGTGCAGACGAGACAGGAGGATATCAGAGTGCAGACAAGACAGGAGGATATCAGAGTTCAGACGATCAGGCGGATATCAGAGTGCAGATGAGACAGGAGGATCCCAGAGTGCAGACGAGGCAGCAGGATATCAGAGTGCAGATGAGACAGCAGTATATCAGAGTTCAGACGAGGCAGGAGGATCCCAGAGTTCAGGCGAGACAGGAGGATAACAGAGTTCAGATGAGACAGGAGGATCCCTGACATCAGACGAGACAGGAGGATATGAGAGTTTAGACGAGACAGGAGGATATTAGAGTTCAGATGAGAGAGGAGGATATCAGAGCGCAGATGAGGCAGGAGGATATCAGAGTGCAGACGAGACAGGAGGATCCCAGAGCTCAGGCGAGACAGGAGGATATCAGAGTGCAGACGAGAAAGGAGGATCCCAGACTTCAGGCGAGACAGGAGGATATCAGAGTTCAGACGCGGCAGGAAGATATCAGAGTGCAGACGAGGCAGGAGGATATCTGAGTGCAGACGAGGCAGCAGGATATCAGAGTGCAGATGAGACAGCAGTATATCAGTGTTCAGACGAGGCAGGAGGATATCAGAGTGCAGACGAGACAGGAGGATATCAGAGTTCAGACAAGGCAGGAGGATATCAGAGTGCAGACGAGACAGGAGGATATCAGAGTGCAGATGAGACAGGAGAATATCAGAGTTCAGACGAGGCAGGAGGATATCAGAGTGCAGATTAGACAGGAGGATATCAGAGTGCAGACGGGACAGGGTGATATCACAGTTCAGATGAGACAGGAGGATCCCAGAGTTCAGGCGAGACAGGAGGATAACAGAGTTCAGATGAGACAGGAGGATCCCAGACATCAGACGAGACAGGAGGATATGAGTGTTTAGACGAGACAGGAGGATATTAGAGTTCAGACGAGAGAGGAGGATATCAGAGCGCAGATGAGGCAGGAGGATATCAGAGTGCAGACGAGACAGGAGGATCGCAGAGTTCAGGAGAGGCAGGAGGATATCAGAGTTCAGACGAGACAGGAGGATCCCAGAGTTCAGATGAGACAGGAGGATATCAGAGTACAGACGAGACAGGAGGATCCCAGAGTGCAGACGAGGCAGGAGGATAACAGAGTGCAGACGAGACAGGAGGATGTCAGAGTTCAGACGAGACAGGCGGATATCAGAGTTCAGATCAGACAGGAGGATCCCAGAGTGCAGACGAGACAGGAGGATGTCAGAGTTCAGACGAGGCAGGAGGATATCAGAGTGCAGACGAGACAGGAGGATATCAGTGTGCAGACGAGGCAGCAGGATATCAGAGTGCAGACGAGACAGCAGGATATCAGCGTTCAGACGAGGCAGGAGGATATCAGAGGGCAGACGAGACAGGAGGATATCAGAGTTCAGACAAGGCAGGAGTATATCAGAGTGCAGACGAGACAGGAGGATATCAGAGTGCAGACGAGACAGGAGGATATCAGAGTCCAGACGAGGCAGGAGGATATCAGAGTGCAGACGAGCCAGGAGGATATCAGAGTGCAGACGAGACAGGAGGATATCAGAGTGCAGACGAGACAGGATGATCCCAGAGTTCAGGCGAGACAGAAGGGTATCAGAGTGCAGACAAGACAGGAGGATCCCAGAGTTCTGGCGAGACAGGAGGATATCAGAGTTCAGACGAGACAGGAGGGTATCAGAGTGCAGACAAGACAGGAGGATCCCAGAGTTCAGGCGAGACAGGAGGATATCAGAGTTCAGACGAGACAGGAGGATCCCAGAGTTCAGGCGAGACAGGAGGATATCAGAGTTCAGATGAGACAGGAGGATCCCAGAGTTCAGACGAGACAGGAGGATATCAGAGTTTAGACGAGACACGAGGATATTAGAGTTCAGACGAGACAGGAGGATATCACAGTGCAGATGAGGCAGGAACATGTCAGAGTGCAGGCGAGACAGGAGGATATCAGAGTTCAGACGAGACAGGAGTATATCAGAGTTCAGATGAGAGAGGAGGATATCAGAGTTCAGACGAGACAGGAGGATATCAGAGTTCAGGCGAGACAGGAGGGCATCAGAGTTCAGACGAGACAGGAGGATCCCAGTGTTCAGATGACACAGGAGGATATCAGAGTTCATACCAGAGAGGAGGATGTCAGAGGGCAGACGAGACAGGAGGATCCCAGAGTTCAGACGAGACAGGAGGATCCCAGAGTTCAGACGAGACAGGAGGATATCAGAGTTCAGACGAGACAGGAGGATATCAGAGTGCAGATGAGGCAGGAGGATATCAGAGTTCAGACGAGACAGGAGGATCCCAGAGTTCAGGCGAGACAGGGGGATATCAGAGTTCAGATGAGACAGGAGGATCCCAGAGTTCAGACGAGACAGGAGGATATCAGAGTTTAGACGAGACACGAGGATATTAGAGTTCAGACGAGACAGGAGGATATCACAGTGCAGATGAGGCAGGAACATATCAGAGTGCAGGCGAGACAGGAGGATATCAGAGTTCAGACGAGACAGGAGTATATCAGAGTTCAGATGAGAGAGGAGGATATCAGAGTTCAGACGAGACAGGAGGATATCAGAGTTCAGGCGAGACAGGAGGGCATCAGAGTTCAGACGAGACAGGAGGATCCCAGTGTTCAGATGACACAGGAGGATATCAGAGTTCAGACGAGGCAGGAGGATATCAGAGTGCAGACGAGACAGGAGGATATCAGAGTGCAGACGAGGCAGTAGGATATCAGAGTTCAGACAAGGCAGGAGTATATCAGAGTGCAGACGAGACAGGAGAATATCAGAGTGCAGACGAGGCAGTAGGATATCAGAGTGCAGACGAGACAGCAGGATATCAGCTTTCAGACGAGGCAGGAGGATATCAGAGGGCAGACGAGACAGGAGGATCCCAGAGTTCAGACGAGATACGAGGATCCCAGAGTTCAGATGAGACAGGATGATCCCAGAGTTCAGACGAGACAGGAGGATATCAGAGTCAGACGAGACAGGAGGATATCAGAATTCAGACGAGACAGGAGGATCCAAGAGTTCAGATGAGATAGGAGGATATCAGAGTTCAGATGAGACAGGAGGATATCAGAGTTCAGGCGAGACAGGAGGATATCAGAGTGCTGATGAGACAGGAGGATATCACACTGCAGACGAGACAGGAGGATATCAGACTTCAGCCGAGACAGAAGGATATCAGAGTTCAGACGAGACAGGAGGATATCAGAGTGCATACGAGGCAGGAGGATAAGAGAGTGCAGACAAGACAGGAGGATATCAGAGTTCAGACGAGACAGGTGGATATCAGAGTTCAGATGAGACAGGAGGATCCCAGAGTGCAGACGAGACAGGAGGATATCAGAGCTCAGGCGAGGCAGGAGGATATCAGAGTGCAGACGAGACAGGAGGATATCAGAGTGCAGGCGAGACAGGAGGATATCAGAGTGCAGAAGAGGCAGCAGGATATCAGAGTGCAGACGAGACAGCAGGATATCAGAGTTCAGACGAGGCAAGAGGATATCAGAGTGCAGACGAGACAGGAGGTTATCACTCTTCCGGTGAGACAGGAGGATATCAGAGTTCAGACGAGACAGGAGGATCCCAGAGTTCAGGCGAGACAGGAGGATATCAGTGTTCAGACGAGACAGGAGGATATCAGAGTGCAGACGAGACAGGAGAATCCCAGAGTTCAGGCGAGACAGGAGGATATCAGAGTTCAGACGAGACAGGAGGATCCCAGAGTTCAGGCGAGACAGGAGGATATCAGAGTTCAGACGAGACAGGAGGATATCAGAGTGCAGACGAGACAGGAGTATCACGGAGTTCAGGTGAGACAGGAGGATATCAGAGTGCAGACGAGAAAGGAGGATCCCATACTTCAGGTGAGACAGGAGGATATCAGAGTTCAGACGAGACAGGAGAATATCAGAGTTCAGACGCGGCAGCAGGATATCAGAGTGCAGATGAGACAGGAGGATATCAGAGTGCAGACGAGACAGGAGGATCGCAGAGTTCAACAGAGGCAGGAGGATATCAGAGTTCAGACGAGACAGGAGGATCCCAGAGTGCAGACGAGGCAGGAGGATAACAGAGTGCAGACGAGACAGGAGGTTGTCAGAGTTCAGACGAGACAGGCGGATATCAGAGTTCAGATGAGACAGGAGGATCCCAGAGTGCAGACGAGACAGGAGGATATCAGAGTTCAGATGAGGCAGGAGGATATCAGAGTGCAGACGAGACAGGAGGATATCAGAGTGCAGACGAGGCAGCAGGATATCAGAGTGCAGACGAGACAGCAGGATATCAGAGTTCAGACGAGGCAGGAGGATATCAGAGGGCAGACGAGACAGGAGGATATCAGAGTTCAGACAAGGCAGGAGGATATCAGAGTGCAGACGAGACAAGAGGATATCAGAGTGCAGACGAGACAGGAGGATATCAGATTCCAGACGAGGCAGGAGGATATCAGAGTGCAGACGTGCCAGGAGGATATCAGAGTGCAGACGAGACAGGAGGATATCAGAGTGCAGACGAGACAGGATGATCCCAGAGTTCAGGCGAGACAGAAGGGTATCAGAGTGCAGACAAGACAGGAGGATACCAGAGTTCAGGCGAGACAGGAGGATATCAGAGTTCAGACGAGACAGGAGGATCCCAGAAATCAGGCGAGACAGGAGGATATCAGAGTTCAGATGAGACAGGAGGAACCCAGAGTTCAGACTAGACAGGAGGATATCAGAGTTTAGACGAGACAGAAGGATATTAGAGTTCAGACGAGACAGGAGGATATCAGAGTGCAGATGAGGCAGGAACATGTCAGAGTGCAGGCGAGACAGGAGGATATCAGAGTTCAGACGAGACAGGAGGATATCAGAGTTCAGATGAGACAGGAGGATATCAGAGTTCAGACGAGACAGGAGGATATCAGAGTTCAGGCGAGACAGGAGGATATCAGAGTTCAGACGACACAGGAGGATATCAGAGTTCAGACCAGAGAGGAGGATGTCAGAGTGCAGACGAGACAGGAGGATCCCAGAGTTCAGACAAGACAGGAGGATCCCAGAGTTCAGGCGAGACAGGAGGATATCAGAGTTCAGACGAGCAGGAGGATCCCAGAGTTCAGACGACACAGGAGGATATCAGAGTTCAGACCAGAGAGGGGGATGTCAGAGTGCAGACGAGACAGGAGGATCCCAGTGTTCAGACGAGACAGGAGGAGCCCAGAGTTCAGACGAGACAGGAGGATATCAGAGTTCAGACGAGACAGGAGGATATCAGAGTGCAGATGAGGCAGGAGGATATCAGAGTGCAGACGAGACTGGAGGATCCCAGAGTTCAGACGAG
Organism: Hypanus sabinus; assembly: GCF_030144855.1. Lineage (NCBI taxonomy): Eukaryota > Metazoa > Chordata > Chondrichthyes > Myliobatiformes > Dasyatidae > Hypanus > Hypanus sabinus. The sequence goes on along the minus strand of NC_082717.1, from coordinate 99,385,635 downwards.
ACAGGAGGATATCAGAGTTCAGACGAGACAGGAGGATCCCAGAGATCAGACGAGACAGGAGGATATCAGAGATTAGACGAGACAGGAGGATATTAGAGTTCAGACGAGTCAGGAGGATATCAGAGTGCAGACGAGACAGGAGGATCGCAGAGTTCAGGAGAGGCAGGAGGATATCAGAGTTCAGACGAAACAGGAGGATCCTAGAGTTCAGATGAGACAGGAGGATATCAGAGTTCAGACAAGACAGGAGGATATCAGAGTTCAGGCGAGACAGGAGGATATCAGAGTTCAGACGAGACAGGAGGATCCCAGAGTTCAGACGAGACAGGATGATATCAGAGTTCAGACGCGGCAGGAAGATATCAGAGTGCAGACGAGACAGGAGGATATCAGAGTGCAGACGAGGCAGCAGGATATCAGAGTGCACATGAGACAGCAGTATATCAGAGTTCAGACGAGGCAGGAGGATATCAGAGTGCAGACGAGACAGGAGGATATCAGAGTTCAGACAAGGCTGGAGGATATCAGAGTGCAGACGAGACAGGAGGATATCAGAGTGCAGATGAGACAGGAGAATATCAGAGTTCAGACGAGGCAGCAGGATATCAGAGTGCAGATGAGACAGGAGGATATCAGAGTGCAGACGAGACAGGGGGATATCAGAGTTCAGATGAGAAAGGAGGATCCCAGAGTTCAGGCGATACAGGAGGATAACAGAGTTCAGATGAGACAGGAGGATCCCAGACATCAGACGAGACTGGAGGATATGAGAATTTAGACGAGACAGGAGGATATTAGAGTTCAGACAAGAGAGGAGGATATCAGAGTGCAGATGAGGCAGGAGGATATCAGAGTGCAGACGAGACAGGAGGATCGCAGAGTTCAGGAGAGGCAGGAGGATATCAGAGTTCAGACGAGACAGGAGGATCCCAGAGTGCAGACGAGGCAGGAGGATAACAGAGTGCAGACGAGACAGGAGGTTGTCAGAGTTCAGACGAGACAGGCGGATATCAGAGTTCAGATGAGACAGGAGGATCCCAGAGTGCAGACGAGACAGGAGGATATCAGAGTTCAGACGAGGCAGGAGGATATCAGAGTGCAGACGAGACAGGAGGATATCAGAGTGCAGACGAGGCAGCAGGATATCAGAGTGCAGACGAGACAGCAGGATATCAGAGTTCAGACGAGGCAGGAGGATATCAGAGGGCAGGCGAGACAGGAGGATATCAGAGTTCAGACAAGGCAGGAGGATATCAGAGTGCAGACGAGACAAGAGGATATCAGAGTGCAGACGAGACAGGAGGATATCAGAGTCCAGACGAGGCAGGAGGATATCAGAGTGCAGACGTGCCAGGAGGATATCAGAGTGCAGACGAGACAGGAGGATATCAGAGTGCAGACGAGACAGGATGATCCCAGAGTTCAGGCGAGACAGAAGGGTATCAGAGTGCAGACAAGACAGGAGGATCCCAGAGTTCAGGCGAGACAGGAGGATATCAGAGTTCAGACGAGACAGGAGGATCCCAGAAATCAGGCGAGACAGGAGGATATCAGTGTTCAGATGAGACAGGAGGATCCCAGAGTTCAGACTAGACAGGAGGATATCAGAGTTTAGACGAGACAGAAGGATATTAGAGTTCAGACGAGACAGGAGGATATCAGAGTGCAGATGAGGCAGGAACATGTCAGAGTGCAGGCGAGACAGGAGGATATCAGAGTTCAGACGAGACAGGAGGATATCAGAGTTCAGATGAGACAGGAGGATATCAGAGTTCAGACGAGACAGGAGGATATCAGAGTTCAGGCGAGACAGGAGGATATCAGAGTTCAGACGACACAGGAGGATATCAGAGTTCAGACCAGAGAGGAGGATGTCAGAGTGCAGACGAGACTGGAGGATCCCAGAGTTCAGACAAGACAGGAGGATCCCAGAGTTCAGGCGAGACAGGAGGATATCAGAGTTCAGACGAGACAGGAGGATCCCAGAGTTCAGACGAGACAGGAGGATATCAGATTTCAGATGAGACAGGAGGATATCAGAGTTCAGATGAGACAGGAGGATATCAGAGTTTAGACGACACAGGAGTATATTAGAGTTCAGACGAGACAGGAGGATATCAGAGTGCAGATGAGACAGGAGGATATCAGAGTTTAGACGACACAGGAGGATATTAGAGTTCAGACGAGACAGGAGGATATCAGAGTGCAGATGAGACAGGAGGATATCAGAGTGCAGACGATACAGGAGGATATCAGAGTTCAGATGAGACAGGAGTATATCAGAGTTCAGATGAGAGAGGAGGATATCAGAGATCAGACGAGACAGCAGGATATCAGAGTTCAGGCGAGACAGGAGGGTATCAGAGTTCAGACGAGACAGGAGGATCCCAGAGTTCAGAAGACACAGGAGGATAACAGAGTTCAGATGAGACAGGAGGATCCAAGACATAAGACGAGACTGGAGGATATGAGAGTTTAGACGAGACAGGAGGATATTAGAGTTCAGACGAGAGAGGAGGATATCAGAGCGCAGATGAGGCAGGAGGATATCAGAGTGCAGACGAGACAGGAGGTTCGCAGAGTTCAGACGAGACAGGAGGATATCAGAGTTCAGGCGAGACAGGAGGATATCAGAGTTCAGATGAGACAGGAGGATCCCAGAGTTCAGACGAGACAGGAGGATATCAGAGTTTAGACGAGACAGGAGGATATTAGAGTTCAGACGAGACAGGAGGATATCAGAGAGCAGATGAGGCAGGAACATCTCAGAGTGCATTCGAGGCAGGAGGATATCATAGTTCAGACGAGGAAGGAGGATATCAGAGTTCAGATGAGACAGGAGGATGTCAGAGTTCAGACGAGAAAGGAGGATATCAGAGTTCAGGCGACACAGGAGGATATCAGAGTACAGATGAGACAGGAGGATATCAGAGTGCAGACGAGACAGGGGGATATTAGAGTTCAGATGAGAGAGGAGGATATCAGCGCGCAGATGAGGCAGGACTATATCAGAGTGCAGACGAGACAGGAGGATCCCAGTGTTCAGACGAGACAGGAGGATCCCAGACTTCAGACGAGACAGAAGGATATCAGAGTTCAGACGAGACAGGAGGATATCAGAGTGCAGATGAGGCAGGAGGATATCAGAGTGCAGACGAGACTGGAGGATCCCAGAGTTCAGACGAGACAGGAGGATATCAGAGTTCAGACGAGACAGGAGGATCCCAGAGATCAGACGAGACAGGAGGCTATTAGAGTTCAGACGAGTCAGGAGGATATCAGAGTGCAGACGAGACAGGAGGATCGCAGAGTTCAGGAGAGGCAGGAGGATATCAGAGTTCAGATGAGACAGGATGGTCCCAGAGTTCAGATGAGACAGGAGTATCCCAGAGTGCAGAAGAGACAGGAGGATATCAGAGTTCAGACGAGGCAGGAGGATATTAGAGTGCAGATGAGACAGGAGGATATCAGAGTGCAGACGAGGCAGCAGGATATCAGAGTGCAGACGAGACAGCAGGATATCAGAGTTCAGACGAGGCAGGATGATATCAGAGGGCAGACGAGACAGGAGGATATCAGAGTTCAGACAAGGCAGGAGGATATCAGAGTGCAGACGAGACAAGAGGATATCAGAGTGCAGACGAGACAGGAGGATATCAGAGTGCAGACGAGGCAGCAGGATATCAGAGTGGAGATGAGACAGGAGGATATTAGAGTTCAGACAAGGCAGGAGGATATCAGAGTGCAGACGAGACAGGAGGATATCAGAGTACAGATGAGACAGGAGGATATCAGAGTGCAGACGAGACAGGGGGATATTAGAGTTCAGACGAGAGAGGAGGATATCAGAGCGCAGATGAGGCAGGACGATATCAGAGTGCAGACGAGACAGGAGGATCGCAGAGTTCAGGAGAGGCAGGAGGATATCAGAGTACAGAGGAGACAGGAGGATCCCAGAGTTCAGATGAGACAGGAGGATATCAGAGTTCAGACGAGACAGGAGGATCCCAGAGTGCAGACGAGGCAGGAGGATAACAGAGTGCAGACGAGACAGGAGGATGTCAGAGTTCAGACGAGACAGGCGGATATCAGAGTTCAGATGAGACAGGAGGATCCCAGAGTGCAGACGAGACAAGAGGATATCAGAGTTCAGACGAGGCAGGAGGATATCAGAGTGCAGACGAGGCAGTAGGATATCAGAGTTCAGACAAGGCAGGAGTATATCAGAGTGCAGACGAGACAGGAGAATATCAGAGTGCAGACGAGGCAGTAGGATATCAGAGTGCAGACGAGACAGCAGGATATCAGCTTCCAGACGAGGCAGGAGGATATCAGAGTTTAGACGAGACAGGAGGATATTAGAGTTCAGACGAGACAGGAGGATATCAGAGAGCAGATGAGGCAGGAACATATCAGAGTGCAGTCGAGGCAGGAGGATATCAGAGTTCAGACGAGGCAGGAGGATATCAGAGTTCAGATGAGACAGGAGGATGTCAGAGTTCAGACGAGACAGGAGGATATCAGAGTTCAGGCGACCTCGGAGGATATCAGAGTACAGATGAGACAGGAGGATATCAGAGTGCAGACGAGACAGGGGGATATTAGAGTTCAGACGAGAGAGGAGGATATCAGAGTTCAGACGATACAGGAGGATATCAGAGTGCAGATGAGGCAGGAGGATATCAGAGTGCAGACGATACAGGAGGATATCAGAGTGCAGATGAGGCAGGAGGATATCAGAGTGCAGACGAGACTGGAGGATCCCAGAGTTCAGACGAGACAGGAGGATATCAGAGTTCAGACGAGACAGGAGGATCCCAGAGATCAGACGAGACAGGAGGATATCAGAGATTAGACGAGACAGGAGGATATTAGAGTTCAGACGAGTCAGGAGGATATCAGAGTGCAGACGAGACAGGAGGATCGCAGAGTTCAGGAGAGGCAGGAGGATATCAGAGTTCAGACGAGACAGGAGGGTCCCAGAGTTCAGATGAGACAGGAGGATCCCAGAGTGCAGAAGAGACAGGAGGATATCAGAGTTCAGATGAGGCAGGAGGATATTAGAGTGCAGATGAGACAGGAGGATATCAGAGTGCAGACGAGGCAGCAGGATATCAGAGTGCAGACGAGACAGCAGGATATCAGAGTTCAGACGAGGCAGGAGGATATCAGAGGGCAGACGAGACAGGAGGATATCAGAGTTCAGACAAGGCAGGAGGATATCAGAGTGCAGACGAGACAAGAGGATATCAGAGTGCAGACGAGACAGGAGGATATCAGAGTGCAGACGAGGCAGCAGGATATCAGAGTGGAGATGAGACAGGAGGATATTAGAGTTCAGACAAGGCAGGAGGATATCAGAGTGCAGACGAGACAGGAGGATATCAGAGTACAGATGAGACAGGAGGATATCAGAGTGCAGACGAGACAGGGGGATATTAGAGTTCAGACGAGAGAGGAGGATATCAGAGCGCAGATGAGGCAGGACGATATCAGAGTGCAGACGAGACAGGAGGATCGCAGAGTTCAGGAGAGGCAGGAGGATATCAGAGTACAGAGGAGACAGGAGGATCCCAGAGTTCAGATGAGACAGGAGGATATCAGAGTTCAGACGAGACAGGAGGATCCCAGAGTGCAGACGAGGCAGGAGGATAACAGAGTGCAGACGAGACAGGAGGATGTCAGAGTTCAGACGAAACAGGCGGATATCAGAGTTCAGATGAGACAGGAGGATCCCAGAGTGCAGACGAGACAAGAGGATATCAGAGTTCAGACGAGGCAGGAGGATATCAGAGTGCAGACGAGACAGGAGGATATCAGAGTGCAGACGAGGCAGTAGGATATCAGAGTTCAGACAAGGCAGGAGTATATCAGAGTGCAGACGAGACAGGAGAATATCAGAGTGCAGACGAGGCAGTAGGATATCAGAGTGCAGACGAGACAGCAGGATATCAGCTTTCAGACGAGGCAGGAGGATATCAGAGGGCAGACGAGACAGGAGGATCCCAGAGTTCAGACGAGATACGAGGATCCCAGAGTTCAGATGAGACAGGATGATCCCAGAGTTCAGACGAGACAGGAGGATATCAGAGTCAGACGAGACAGGAGGATATCAGAATTCAGACGAGACAGGAGGATCCAAGAGTTCAGATGAGACAGGAGGATATCAGAGTTCAGATGAGACAGGAGGATATCAGAGTTCAGGCGAGACAGGAGGATATCAGAGTGCAGACGAGGAAGCAGGATATCAGACTGCAGATGAGACAGCAGGATATCAGAGTTCAGACGAGGCAGGAGGATATCAGAGGGCAGACGAGACAGGAGGATATCAGAGTTCAGACAAGGCAGGAGGATATCAGAGTGCAGACGAGACAAGAGGATATCAGAGTGCAGACGAGACAGGAGGATATCAGAGTCCAGACGAGGCAGGAGGATATTAGAGTGCAGACGTGCCAGGAGGATATCAGAGTGCAGACGAGACAGGATGATCCCAGAGTTCAGGCGAGACAGAAGGGTATCAGAGTGCAGACAAGACAGGAGGATCCCAGAGTTCAGGCGAGACAGTAGGATATCAGAGTTCAGGCGAGACAGGAGGATATCAGAGTTCAGATGACACAGGAGGATATCAGAGTTCAGACCAGAGAGGAGGATGTCAGAGTGCAGACGAGACAGGAGAATCCAAGAGTTCAGACGAGACAGGAGGATCCCAGAGTTCAGACGAGACAGGAGGATATCAGAGTTCAGACGAGACTGGAGGATATCAGAGTTCAGATGAGACAGGAGGATATCACAGTTCAGACGAGACAGGAGGATATCAGAGTTCAGACGAGGCAGGAGGATCCCAGAGTTCAGACGACACAGGAGGATATCAGAGTTCAGACCAGAGAGGAGGATGTCAGAGTGCAGATGAGATAGGAGGATCCCAGAGTTCAGACGAGACAGGAGGATCCCAGAGTTCAGACGAGACAGGAGGATATCAGAGTGCAGACCAGACAGGAGGATCCCAGAGTTCAGACGAGACAGGAGAATATCAGAGTTCAGATGAGACAGGAGGATATCAGAGTTCAGACGAGACAGGAGGATATCAGAGTTCAGGCGAGACAGGAGGATCCCAGAGTTCAGACGACACAGCAGGATATCAGAGTTCAGACCAGAGAGGAGTATGTCAGAGTGCAGACGAGACAGGAGGATCCCAGAGTTCAGACGAGACAGGAGGGTCCCAGAGTTCAGACGAGACAGGAGGATATCAGAGTTCAGACGAGACAGGAGATTATCAGAGTTCAGACGAGACAGGAGGATCCCACACATCAGACGAGACAGGAGGATATGAGAGTTTAGATGAGACAGGAGGATATTAAAGTGCAGATGAGGCAGTAGGATATCAGAGTGCAGACGAGACAGGAGGATCGCAGAGTTCAGGAGAGGCAGGAGGATATCAGAATTCAGACGAGACAGGAGGGTCCCAGAGTTCAGATGAGACAGGAGGATCCCAGAGTGCAGACGAGACAGGAGGATATCAGAGTTCAGACGAGGCAGGAGGATATTAGAGTGCAGATGAGACAGGAGGATATCAGAATGCAGACGAGGCAGCAGGATATCAGAGTGCAGACGAGACAGCAGGATATCAGAGTTCAGACGAGGCAGGAGGATATCTGAGGGCAGACGAGACAGGAGGATATCAGAGTTCAGACAAGGCAGGAGGATATCAGAGTGCAGACGAGACAAGAGGATATCAGAGTGCAGACGAGACAGGAGGATATCAGAGTCCAGACGGGGCAGGAGTATATCAGAGTGCAGACGAGCCAGGAGGATATCAGAGTACAGACGAGACAGGAGGATATCAGAGTGCAGACGAGACAGGATGATCCCAGAGTGCAGGCGAGACAAAAGGGTATCAGAGTTCAGATGAGACAGGAGGATCCCAGAGTTCAGGCGAGACAGGGGGATATCAGAGTTCAGACGAGACAGGAGGATCCCAGAGTTCAGGCGGGACAGGAGGATATCAGAGTTCAGATGAGACTGGAGGATCCCAGAGTTCAGACGAGACAGGAGGATATCAAAGTTTCGACGAGACAGGAGGATATTAGAGTTCAGACGAGACAGGAGGATATCAGAGTTCAGATGAGACAGGAGGATATCAGAATTCAGACGAGACAGGAGGATATCTGAGTTCAGGCGAGACAGGAGGATCCCAGAGTTCAGACGACACAGGAGGATATCAGAGTTCAGACCAGAGAGGAGGATGTCAGAGTGCAGACGAGACAGGAGGATCCCAGAGTTCAGACGAGACAGTAGGATATCAGAGTTCAGACGAGGCAGGAGGATATTAGAGTGCAGATCAGACAGGAGGATATCAGAGTGCAGACGAGGCAGCAGGATATCAGAGTGCAGACGAGACAGCAGGATATCAGAGTTCAGACGAGGCAGGAGGATATCAGAGGGCAGACGAGACAGGAGGATATCAGAGTTCAGACAAGGCAGGAGGATATCAGAGTGCAGACGAGACAAGAGGATATCAGAGTGCAGACGAGACAGGAGGATATCAGAGTCCAGACGGGGCAGGTGTATATCAGAGTGCAGACGAGCCAGGAGGATATCAGAGTGCAGACGAGACAGGAGGATATCAGAGTGCAGACGAGACAGGATGATCCCAGAGTGCAGGCGAGACAGAAGGGTATCAGAGTTCAGATGAGAGAGGAGGATCCCAGAGTTCAGGCGAGAGTGGAGGATATCAGAGTTCAGACGAGACAGGAGGATCCCAGAGTTCAGGCGAGACAGGAGGATATCAGAGTTCAGATGAGACAGGAGGATCCCAGAGTTCAGACGAGACAGGAGGATATCAAAGTTTAGACGAGACAGGAGGATATTAGAGTTCAGATAAGACAGGAGGATATCAGAGAGCAGATGAGGCAGGAACATATCAGAGTGCAGGCGAGACAGGAGGATATCGGAGTTCAGATGAGACAGGAGGATATCAGAGTTCAGATGAGACAGGAGGATGTCAGAGTTCAGACGAGACAGGAGGATATCAGAGTTCAGGCGAGACAGGAGGATATCAGAGTTCAGACGAGACAGGAGGATCCCAGAGTTCAGACGACACAGGAGGATATCAGAGTTCAGACCAGAGAGGAGGATGTCAGAGTGCAGACGAGACAGGAGGATCCCAGAGTTCAGACGAGACAGGAGGATCCCAGAGATCAGACGAGACAGGAGGATATCAGAGTTCAGACGAGACAGGAGGATATCAGAGTGCAGATGAGGCAGGAGGATATCAGAGAGCAGACGAGACTGGAGGATCCCAGAGTTCAGACGAGACAGGAGGATATCAGAGTTCAGACGAGACAGGAGGATCCCAGAGTGCAGACGAGGCAGGAGGATAACAGAGTGCAGACGAGACAGGAGGATGTCAGAGTTCAGACGAGACAGGCGGATATCAGAGTTCAGATGAGACAGGAGGATCCCAGAGTGCAGACGAGACAAGAGGATATCAGAGTTCAGACGAGGCAGGAGGATATCAGAGTGCAGACGAGACAGGAGGATATCAGAGTGCAGACGAGGCAGTAGGATGTCAGAGTTCAGACAAGGCAGGAGTATATCAGAGTGCAGACGAGACAGGAGAATATCAGAGTGCAGACGAGGCAGTAGGATATCAGAGTGCAGACGAGACAGCAGGATATCAGCTTTCAGACGAGGCAGGAGGATATCAGAGGGCAGACGAGACAGGAGGATCCCAGAGTTCAGACGAGATACGAGGATCCCAGATTTCAGATGAGACAGGATGATCCCAGAGTTCAGACGAGACAGGAGGATATCAGAGTCAGACGAGACAGGAGGATATCAGAATTCAGACGAGACAGGAGGATCCAAGAGTTCAGATGAGACAGGAGGATATCAGAGTTCAGATGAGACAGGAGGATATCAGAGTTCAGGCGAGACAGGAGGATATCAGAGTGCAGACGAGGAAGCAGGATATCAGACTGCAGATGCGACAGCAGGATATCAGAGTTCAGACGAGGCAGGAGGATATCAGAGGGCAGACGAGACAGGAGGATATCAGAGTTCAGACAAGGCAGGAGGATATCAGAGTGCAGACGAGACAAGAGGATATCAGAGTGCAGACGAGACAGGAGGATATCAGAGTCCAGACGAGGCAGGAGGATATTAGAGTGCAGACGTGCCAGGAGGATATCAGAGTGCAGACGAGACAGGATGATCCCAGAGTTCAGGCGAGACAGAAGGGTATCAGAGTGCAGACAAGACAGGAGGATCCCAGAGTTCAGGCGAGACAGGAGGATATCAGAGTTCAGGCGAGACAGGAGGATATCAGAGTTCAGATGACACAGGAGGATATCAGAGTTCAGACCAGAGAGGAGGATGTCAGAGTGCAGACGAGACAGGAGGATCCCAGAGTTCAGACGAGACAGGAGGATCCCAGAGTTCAGACGAGACAGGAGGATATCAGAGTTCAGACGAGACTGGAGGATATCAGAGTTCAGATGAGACAGGAGGATATCACAGTTCAGACGAGACAGGAGGATATCAGAGTTCAGACGAGGCAGGAGGATCCCAGAGTTCAGACGACACAGGAGGATATCAGAGTTCAGACCAGAGAGGAGGATGTCAGAGTGCAGACGAGACAGGAGGATCCCAGAGTTCAGACGAGACAGGAGGATCCCAGAGTTCAGACGAGACAGGAGGATATCAGAGTGCAGACCAGACAGGAGGATCCCAGAGTTCAGACGAGACAGGAGAATATCAGAGTTCAGATGAGACAGGAGGATATCAGAGTTCAGACGAGACAGGAGGATATCAGAGTTCAGGCGAGACAGGAGGATCCCAGAGTTCAGACGACACAGCAGGATATCAGAGTTCAGACCAGAGAGGAGGATGTCAGAGTGCAGACGAGACAGGAGGATCCCAGAGTTCAGACGAGACAGGAGGGTCCCAGAGTTCAGACGAGACAGGAGGATATCAGAGTTCAGACGAGACAGGAGATTATCAGAGTTCAGACGAGACAGGAGGATCCCACACATCAGACGAGACAGGAGGATATGAGAGTTTAGATGAGACAGGAGGATATTAAAGTGCAGATGAGGCAGTAGGATATCAGAGTGCAGACGAGACAGGAGGATCGCAGAGTTCAGGAGAGGCAGGAGGATATCAGAATTCAGACGAGACAGGAGGGTCCCAGAGATCAGATGAGACAGGAGGATCCCAGAGTGCAGACGAGACAGGAGGATATCAGAGTTCAGACGAGGCAGGAGGATATTAGAGTGCAGATGAGACAGGAGGATATCAGAATGCAGACGAGGCAGCAGGATATCAGAGTGCAGACGAGACAGCAGGATATCAGAGTTCAGACGAGGCAGGAGGATATCTGAGGGCAGACGAGACAGGAGGATATCAGAGTTCAGACAAGGCAGGAGGATATCAGAGTGCAGACGAGACAAGAGGATATCAGAGTGCAGACGAGACAGGAGGATATCAGAGTCCAGACGGGGCAGGAGTATATCAGAGTGCAGACGAGCCAGGAGGATATCAGAGTACAGACGAGACAGGAGGATATCAGAGTGCAGACGAGACAGGATGATCCCAGAGTGCAGGCGAGACAAAAGGGTATCAGAGTTCAGATGAGACAGGAGGATCCCAGAGTTCAGGCGAGACAGGGGGATATCAGAGTTCAGACGAGACAGGAGGATCCCAGAGTTCAGGCGGGACAGGAGGATATCAGAGTTCAGATGAGACTGGAGGATCCCAGAGTTCAGACGAGACAGGAGGATATCAAAGTTTCGACGAGACAGGAGGATATTAGAGTTCAGACGAGACAGGAGGATATCAGAGTTCAGATGAGACAGGAGGATATCAGAATTCAGACGAGACAGGAGGATATCTGAGTTCAGGCGAGACAGGAGGATCCCAGAGTTCAGACGACACAGGAGGATATCAGAGTTCAGACCAGAGAGGAGGATGTCAGAGTGCAGACGAGACAGGAGGATCCCAGAGTTCAGACGAGACAGTAGGATATCAGAGTTCAGACGAGGCAGGAGGATATTAGAGTGCAGATCAGACAGGAGGATATCAGAGTGCAGACGAGGCAGCAGGATATCAGAGTGCAGACGAGACAGCAGGATATCAGAGTTCAGACGAGGCAGGAGGATATCAGAGGGCAGACGAGACAGGAGGATATCAGAGTTCAGACAAGGCAGGAGGATATCAGAGTGCAGACGAGACAAGAGGATATCAGAGTGCAGACGAGACAGGAGGATATCAGAGTCCAGACGGGGCAGGTGTATATCAGAGTGCAGACGAGCCAGGAGGATATCAGAGTGCAGACGAGACAGGAGGATATCAGAGTTCAGACGAGACAGGAGGATCCCAGAGTTCAGGCGAGACAGGAGGATATCAGAGTTCAGAGGAGACAGGAGGATCCCAGAGTTCAGACGAGACAGGAGGATATCAAAGTTTATACGAGACAGGAGGATATTAGAGTTCAGATGAGACAGGAGGATATCAGAGAGCAGATGAGGCAGGAACATATCAGAGTGCAGGCGAGACAGGAGGATATCGGAGTTCAGACGAGACAGGAGGATATCAGAGTTCAGATGAGACAGGAGGATGTCAGAGTTCAGACGAGACAGGAGGATATCAGAGTTCAGGCGAGACAGGAGGATATCAGAGTTCAGACGAGACAGGAGGATCCCAGAGTTCAGACGACACAGGAGGATATCAGAGTTCAGACCAGAGAGGAGTATGTCAGAGTGCAGACGAGACAGGAGGATCCCAGAGTTCAGACGAGACAGGAGGATCCCAGAGATCAGACGAGACAGGAGGATATCAGAGTTCAGACGAGACAGGAGGATATCAGAGTGCAGATGAGGCAGGAGGATATCAGAGAGCAGACGAGACTGGAGGATCCCAGAGTTCAGACGAGACAGGAGGATATCAGAGTTCAGACGAGAGAGAAGGATCACAGAGTTCAGGCGAGACAGGAGGATATCAGAGTTCAATTGAGACAGGAGGATCCCAGAGATCAGACGAGACAGGAGGATATCAGAGATTAGACGGGACAGGAGGATATTAGAGTTCAGATGAGTCAGGAGGATATCAGAGTGCAGATGAGACAGGAGGATCGCAGAGTTCAGGAGAGGCAGGAGGATATCAGAGTTCAGACGAAACAGGAGGATCCTAGAGTTCAGATGAGACAGGAGGATATCAGAGTTCAGACAAGACAGGAGGATATCAGAGTTTTGGCGAGACAGGAGGATATCAGAGTTCAGACGAGACAGGAGGATCCCAGAGTTCAGACGAGACAGGATGATATCACAGTTCAGACGCGGCAGGAAGATATCAGAGTGCAGACGAGACAGGAGGATATCAGAGTGCAGACGAGGCAGCAGGATATCAGAGTGCACATGAGACAGCAGTATATCAGAGTTCAGACGAGGCAGGAGGATATCAGAGTGCAGACGAGACAGGAGGATATCAGAGTTCAGACAAGGCTGGAGGATATCAGAGTGCAGACGAGACAGGAGGATATCAGAGTGCAGATGAGACAGGAGAATATCAGAGTTCAGACGAGGCAGCAGGATATCAGAGTGCAGATGAGACAGGAGGATATCAGAGTGCAGACGAGACAGGGGGATATCAGTGATCAGATGAGACAGGAGGATCCCAGAGTTCAGGCGAGACAGGAGGATAACAGAGTTCAGATGAGACAGGAGGATCCCAGACATCAGACGAGACTGGAGGATATGAGAGTTTAGACGAGACAGGAGGATATTAGAGTTCAGACGAGAGAGGAGGATATCAGAGCGCAGATGAGGCAGGAGTATATCAGAGTGCAGACGAGACAGGAGGATCGCAGAGTTCAGGAGAGGCAGGAGGATATCAGAGTTCAGACGAGACAGGAGGGTCCCAGAGTTCAGATGAGACAGGAGGATATCAGAGTTCAGACGAGACAGGAGGATCCCAGAGTGCAGACGAGGCAGGAGGATAACAGAGTGCAGACGAGACAGGAGGTTGTCAGAGTTCAGACGAGACAGGCGGATATCAGAGTTCAGATGAGACAGGAGGATCCCAGAGTGAAGACGAGACAGGAGGATATCAGAGTTCAGACGAGGCAGGAGGATATCAGAGTGCAGACGAGACAGGAGGATATCAGAGTGCAGATGAGGCAGCAGGATATCAGAGTGCAGACGAGACAGCAGGATATCAGAGTTCAGACGAGGCAGGAGGATATCAGAGGGCAGACAAGGCAGGAGGATATCAGAGTGCAGACGAGACAGGAGGATATCAGAGTGCAGACGAGGCAGCAGGATATCAGAGTGCAGACGAGACAGGAGGATATCAGAGTCCAGACGAGTCAGGAGGATATCAGAGTGCAGACGTGCCAGGAGGATATCAGAGTGCAGACGAGACAGGAGGATATCAGAGTGCAGACGAGACAGGATGATCCCAGAGTTCAGGCGAGACAGAAGGGTATCAGAGTGCAGACAAGACAGGAGGATCCCAGAGTTCAGGCGAGACAGGAGGATATCAGAGTTCAGACGAGACAGGAGGATACCAGAGTTCAGACGAGGCAGGAGGATATCAGAGTGCAGACGAGACAGGAGGATATCAGAGTGCAGACGAGGCAGCAGGATATCAGAGTGCAGACGAGACAGCAGGATATCAGAGTTCAGGCGAGACAGGAGGATATCAGAGTTCAGATGAGACAGGAGTACCCCAGAGTTCAGACGAGACAAGAGGATATCAGAGTTCAGACGAGACAGGAGGATATCAGTGTGCAGATGAGGCAGGAGGATCGCAGAGTTCAGGCGAGGCAGGAGGATATCAGAGTTCAGACGAGACAGGAGGATCCCAGAGTTCAGACGAGACAGGAGGATATCAAAGTTTAGACGAGACAGGATTATATTAGAGTTCAGATGAGACAGGAGAATATCAGAGAGCAGATGAGGCAGGAACATATCAGAGTGCAGGCGAGACAGGAGGATATCGGAGTTCAGACGAGACAGGAGGATATCAGAGTTCAGATGAGACAGGAGGATGTCAGAGTTCAGACGAGACAGGAGGATATCAGAGTTCAGGCGAGACAGGAGGATATCAGAGTTCAGACGAGACAGGAGGATCCCAGAGTTCAGACGACACAGGAGGATATCAGAGTTCAGACCAGAGAGGAGTATGTCAGAGTGCAGACGAGACAGGAGGATCCCAGAGTTCAGACGAGACAGGAGGATCCCAGAGATCAGACGAGACAGGAGGATATCAGAGTTCAGACGAGACAGGAGGATATCAGAGTGCAGATGAGGCAGGAGGATATCAGAGAGCAGACGAGACTGGAGGATCCCAGAGTTCAGACGAGACAGGAGGATATCAGAGTTCAGACGAGAGAGGAGGATCACAGAGTTCAGGCGAGACAGGAGGATATCAGAGTTCAATTGAGACAGGAGGATCCCAGAGATCAGACGAGACAGGAGGATATCAGAGATTAGACGGGACAGGAGGATATTAGAGTTCAGATGAGTCAGGAGGATATCAGAGTGCAGACGAGACAGGAGGATCGCAGAGTTCAGGAGAGGCAGGAGGATATCAGAGTTCAGACGAAACAGGAGGATCCTAGAGTTCAGATGAGACAGGAGGATATCAGAGTTCAGACAAGACAGGAGGATATCAGAGTTCAGGCGAGACAGGAGGATATCAGAGTTCAGACGAGACAGGAGGATCCCAGAGTTCAGACGAGACAGGATGATATCACAGTTCAGACGCGGCAGGAAGATATCAGAGTGCAGACGAGACAGGAGGATATCAGAGTGCAGACGAGGCAGCAGGATATCAGAGTGCACATGAGACAGCAGTATATCAGAGTTCAGACGAGGCAGGAGGATATCAGAGTGCAGACGAGACAGGAGGATATCAGAGTTCAGACAAGGCTGGAGGATATCAGAGTGCAGACGAGACAGGAGGATATCAGAGTGCAGATGAGACAGGAGAATATCAGAGTTCAGACGAGGCAGCAGGATATCAGAGTGCAGATGAGACAGGAGGATATCAGAGTGCAGACGAGACAGGGGGATATCAGTGATCAGATGAGACAGGAGGATCCCAGAGTTCAGGCGAGACAGGAGGATAACAGAGTTCAGATGAGACAGGAGGATCCCAGACATCAGACGAGACTGGAGGATATGAGAGTTTAGACGAGACAGGAGGATATTAGAGTTCAGACGAGAGAGGAGGATATCAGAGCGCAGATGAGGCAGGAGTATATCAGAGTGCAGACGAGACAGGAGGATCGCAGAGTTCAGGAGAGGCAGGAGGATATCAGAGTTCAGACGAGACAGGAGGGTCCCAGAGTTCAGATGAGACAGGAGGATATCAGAGTTCAGACGAGACAGGAGGATCCCAGAGTGCAGACGAGGCAGGAGGATAACAGAGTGCAGACGAGACAGGAGGTTGTCAGAGTTCAGACGAGACAGGCGGATATCAGAGTTCAGATGAGACAGGAGGATCCCAGAGTGAAGACGAGACAGGAGGATATCAGAGTTCAGACGAGGCAGGAGGATATCAGAGTGCAGACGAGACAGGAGGATATCAGAGTGCAGATGAGGCAGCAGGATATCAGAGTGCAGACGAGACAGCAGGATATCAGAGTTCAGACGAGGCAGGAGGATATCAGAGGGCAGACAAGGCAGGAGGATATCAGAGTGCAGACGAGACAAGAGGATATCAGAGTGCAGACGAGACAGGAGGATATCAGAGTCCAGACGAGTCAGGAGGATATCAGAGTGCAGACGTGCCAGGAGGATATCAGAGTGCAGACGAGACAGGAGGATATCAGAGTGCAGACGAGACAGGATGATCCCAGAGTTCAGGCGAGACAGAAGGGTATCAGAGTGCAGACAAGACAGGAGGATCCCAGAGTTCAGACGAGACAGGAGGATATCAGAGTTCAGACGAGGCAGGAGGATATCAGAGTGCAGACGAGACAGGAGGATATCAGAGTGCAGACGAGGCAGCAGGATATCAGAGTGCAGACGAGACAGCAGGATATCAGAGTTCAGACGAGGCAGGAGGATATCAGAGGGCAGACGAGACAGGAGGATATCAGAGTTCAGACAAGGCAGGAGGATATCAGAGTGCAGACGAGACAAGAGGATATCAGAGTGCAGACGAGACAGGAGGATATCAGAGTCCAGACGAGTCAGGAGGATATCAGAGTGCAGACGTGCCAGGAGGATATCAGAGTGCAGACGAGACAGGAGGATATCAGAGTGCAGACGAGACAGGATGATCCCAGAGTTCAGGCGAGTCAGAAGGGTATCAGAGTGCAGACAAGACAGGAGGATCCCAGAGTGCAGACGAGACAGGAGGATATAAGAGTCCAGACGGGGCAGGAGTATATCAGAGTGCAGACGAGCCAGGAGGATATCAGAGTGCAGACGAGACAGGGGGATATCAGTGTTCAGATGAGACAGGAGGATCCCAGAGTTCAGGCGAGACAGGAGGATAACAGAGTTCAGATGAGACAGGAGGATCCCAGACATCAGACGAGACTGGAGGATATGAGAGTTTAGACGAGACAGGAGGATATTAGAGTTCAGACGAGAGAGGAGGATATCAGAGCGCAAATGAGGCAGGAGGATATCAGAGTGCAGACGAGACAGGAGGGTCCCAGAGTTCAGATGAGACAGGAGGATATCAGAGTTCAGACGAGACAGGAGGATCCCAGAGTGCAGACGAGGCAGGAGGATAACAGAGTGCAGACGAGACAGGAGGTTGTCAGAGTTCAGACGAGACAGGCGGATATCAGAGTTCAGATGAGACAGGAGGATCCCAGAGTGCAGACGAGACAGGAGGATATCAGAGTTCAGACGAGGCAGGAGGATATCAGAGTGCAGACGAGACAGGAGGATATCAGAGTGCAGACGAGGCAGCAGGATATCAGAGTGCAGACGAGACAGCAGGATATCAGAGTTCAGACGAGGCAGGAGGATATCATAGGGCAGACGAGACAGGAGGATATCAGAGTTCAGACAAGGCAGGAGGATATCAGAGTGCAGACGAGACAAGAGGATATCAGAGTGCAGACGAGACAGGAGGATATCAGAGTCCAGACGAGTCAGGAGGATATCAGAGTGCAGACGTGCCAGGAGGATATCAGAGTGCAGACGAGACAGGAGGATATCAGAGTGCAGACGAGACAGGATGATCCCAGAGTTCAGGCGAGACAGAATGGTATCAGAGTGCAGACAAGACAGGAGGATCCCAGAGTTCAGGCGAGACAGGAGGATATCAGAGTTCAGACGAGACAGGAGGATATCAGAGTTCAGGCGAGACAGGAGGATATCAGAGTTCAGACGAGACAGGAGGATCCCAGAGTTCAGACGAGACAGGAGGATATCAGAGTTCAGACAAGGCAGGAGGATATCAGAGTGCAGACGAGACAAGAGGATATCAGAGTGCAGACGAGACAGGAGGATATCAGAGTCCAGACGAGTCAGGAGGATATCAGAGTGCAGACGTGCCAGGAGGATATCAGAGTGCAGACGAGACAGGAGGATATCAGAGTGCAGACGAGACAGGATGATCCCAGAGTTCAGGCGAGACAGAAGGGTATCAGAGTGCAGACAAGACAGGAGGATCCCAGAGTGCAGACGAGACAGGAGGATATCAGAGTCCAGACGGGGCAGGAGTATATCAGAGTGCAGACGAGCCAGGAGGATATCAGAGTGCAGACGAGACAGGGGGATATCAGTGTTCAGATGAGACAGGAGGATCCCAGAGTTCAGGCGAGACAGGAGGATAACAGAGTTCAGATGAGACAGGAGGATCCCAGACATCAGACGAGACTGGAGGATATGAGAGTTCAGACGAGGCAGGAGGATATCAGAGTGCAGACGAGACAGGAGGATATCAGAGTGCAGACGAGGCAACAGGATATCAGAGTGCAGACGAGACAGCAGGATATCAGAGTTCAGACGAGGCAGGAGGATATCAGAGGGCAGACGAGACAGGAGGATATCAGAGTTCAGACAAGGCAGGAGGATATCAGAGTGCAGACGAGACAAGAGGATATCAGAGTGCAGACGAGACAGGAGGATATCAGAGTCCAGACGAGTCAGGAGGATATCAGAGTGCAGACGTGCCAGGAGGATATCAGAGTGCAGACGAGACAGGAGGATATCAGAGTGCAGACGAGACAGGATGATCCCAGAGTTCAGGCGAGACAGAATGGTATCAGAGTGCAGACAAGACAGGAGGATCCCAGAGTTCAGGCGAGACAGGAGGATATCAGAGTTCAGACGAGACAGGAGGATATCAGTGTTCAGGCGAGACAGGAGGATATCAGAGTTCAGACGAGACAGGAGGATCCCAGAGTTCAGACGAGACAGGATGATATCACAGTTCAGACGCGGCAGGAAGATATCAGAGTGCAGACGAGAGAGGAGGATATCAGAGTGCAGACGAGGCAGCAGGATATCAGACTGCACATGAGACAGCCGTATATCAGAGTTCAGACGAGGCAGGAGGATATCAGAGTGCAGACGAGGCAGGAGGATATCAGAGTGCAGACGAGACAGGGGGATATCAGTGTTCAGATGAGACAGGAGGATCCCAGAGTTCAGGCGAGACAGGAGGATAACAGAGTTCAGATGAGACAGGAGGATCCCAGACATCAGACGAGACTGGAGGATATGAGAGTTTAGACGAGACAGGAGGATATTAGAGTTCAGACGAGAGAGGAGGATATCAGAGCGCAAATGAGGCAGGAGGATATCAGAGTGCAGACGAGACAGGAGGGTCCCAGAGTTCAGATGAGACAGGAGGATATCAGAGTTCAGACGAGACAGGAGGATCCCAGAGTGCAGACGAGGCAGGAGGATAACAGAGTGCAGACGAGACAGGAGGTTGTCAGAGTTCAGACGAGACAGGCGGATATCAGAGTTCAGATGAGACAGGAGGATCCCAGAGTGCAGACGAGACAGGAGGATATCAGAGTTCAGACGAGGCAGGAGGATATCAGAGTGCAGACGATACAGGAGGATATCAGAGTGCAGACGAGGCAGCAGGATATCAGAGTGCAGACGAGACAGCAGGATATCAGAGTTCAGACGAGGCAGGAGGATATCAGAGGGCAGACGAGACAGGAGGATATCAGAGTTCAGACAAGGCAGGAGGATATCAGAGTGCAGACGAGACAAGAGGATATCAGAGTGCAGACGAGACAGGAGGATATCAGAGTCCAGACGAGTCAGGAGGATATCAGAGTGCAGACGTGCCAGGAGGATATCAGAGTGCAGACGAGAGAGGAGGATATCAGAGTGCAGATGAGACAGGATGATCCCAGAGTTCAGGCGAGACAGAATGGTATCAGAGTGCAGACAAGACAGGAGGATCCCAGAATTCAGGCGAGACAGGAGGATATCAGAGTTCAGACGAGACAGGAGGATATCAGAGTTCAGGCGAGACAGGAGGATATCAGAGTTCAGACGAGACAGGAGGATCCCAGAGTTCAGACGAGACAGGATGATATCACAGTTCAGACGCGGCAGGAAGATATCAGAGTGCAGACGAGACAGGAGGATATCAGAGTGCAGACGAGGCAGCAGGATATCAGAGTGCACATGAGACAGCCGTATATCAGAGTTCAGACGAGGCAGGAGGATATCAGAGTGCAGACGAGACAGGAGGATATCAGAGTTCAGACAAGGCTGGAGGATATCAGAGTGCAGACGAGACAGGAGGATATCAGAGTGCAGAGGAGACAGGAGAATATCAGAGTTCAGACGAGGCAGCAGGATATCAGAGTGCAGATGAGACAGGAGGATATCAGAGTGCAGACGAGACAGGGGGATATCAGTGTTCAGATGAGACAGGAGGATCCCAGAGTTCAGGCGAGACAGGAGGATAACAGAGTTCAGATGAGACAGGAGGATCCCAGACATCAGACGAGACTGGAGGATACGAGAGTTTAGACGAGACAGGAGGGTATTAGAGTTCAGACGAGAGAGGAGGATATCAGAGCTCAGATGAGGCAGGAGGATATCAGAGTGCAGACGAGACAGGAGGATCGCAGAGTTCAGGAGAGGCAGGAGGATATCAGAGTTCAGACGAGACAGGAGGGTCCCAGAGTTCAGATGAGACAGGAGGATATCAGAGTTCAGACGAGACAGGAGGATCCCAGAGTGCAGACGGGGCAGGAGGATAACAGAGTGCAGACGAGACAGGAGGTTGTCAGAGTTCAGACGAGACAGGAGGATCCCAGAGTTCAGACGAGACAGGATGATATCACAGTTCAGACGCGGCAGGAAGATATCAGAGTGCAGACGAGACAGGAGGATATCAGAGTGCAGACGAGGCAGCAGGATATCAGAGTGCACATGAGACAGCCGTATATCAGAGTTCAGATGAGGCAGGAGGATATCAGAGTGCAGACGAGACAGGAGGATATCAGAGTTCAGACAAGGCTGGAGGATATCAGAGTGCAGACGAGACAGGAGGATATCAGAGTGCAGAGGAGACAGGAGAATATCAGAGTTCAGACGAGGCAGCAGGATATCAGAGTGCAGGCGAGACAGGAGGATCTCAGAGTGCAGACAAGACAGGAGGATCCCAGAGTTCAGACGAGACAAGAGGATATCAGTGTTCTATTGAGGCAGGAAGATCCCAGAGTTCAGGCGAGACAGGAGGATATCAGAGTTCAGACGAGGCAGTAGGATAACAGAGTGCAGACGAGGCAGGCGGAGATCAGAGTGCAGACGAGACAGGAGGATCCCAGATTTCAGGCGAGACAGGAGGATATCAGAGTTCAGACGAGACAGGAGGATACCAGAGTTCAGACGAGACAGGAGGATACCAGAGTTCAGGCAAGACAGGAGGATATCAGAGTGCAGACGAGACAGGAGGATCCCAGAGTTCAGGCGAGACAGGAGGATATCAGAGTTCAGACGAGACAGGAGGATACCAGAGTTCAGGCGAGACAGGAGGATATCAGAGTTCAGATGAGACAGGAGTACCCCAGAGTTCAGACGAGACAAGAGGATATCAGAGTTCAGATGAGACAGGAGGATATCAGAGTTCAGACGAGACAGGAGGATATCAGAGTGCAGATGAGGCAGCAGGATATCAGAGTGCAGGCGAGACAGGAGGATCTCAGAGTGCAGACAAGACAGGAGGATCCCAGAGTTCAGACGAGACAAGAGGATATCAGTGCTCAGTGGAGGCAGGAAGATCCCAGAGTTCAGGCGAGACAGGAAGATCCCAGAGTTCAGGCGAGACAGGAGGATATCAGAGTTCAGACGAGGCAGGAGGATAACAGAGTGCAGACGAGGCAGGCGGATATCAGAGTGCAGACGAGACAGGAGGATCCCAGAGTTCAGGCGAGACAGGAGGATCGCAGAGTTCAGGCGAGACAGGAGGATATCAGAGTTCAGACGAGAAAGGAGGATACCAGAGTTCAGGCGAGACAGGAGGATATCAGAGTTCAGATGAGACAGGAGTACCCCAGAGTTCAGACAAGACAAGAGGATATCAGAGTTCAGACGAGACAGGAGGATATCAGAGTTCAGATGAGACAGGAGGACATCAGAGTGCAGATGAGCCAGGAGGATATCAGAGTGCAGACGAGACAGGAGTATCCCAGAGTTCAGGCGAAGCAGGAGGATATCAGTGTTCCGACGAGACAAGAGGAACCCAGAGTTCAGACAAAGCAGGAGGATATCAGAGTTCAGACGAGACAGGAGGATATCAGAGTTCAGACGAGACAGGAAGATCCCAGAGGTCAGACGAGACAGGAGGATATCAGAGTTCTGACGAGACAGGAGAATATCAGAGTTCAGATGAGATAGGAGGCTATCAGAATGCAGACGAGTCAGAAGGATATCAGAGTGCAGACGAGACAGGAGGATCCCAGTGTTCAGGCAAGACAGGAGGATATCAGAGTGCAGACAAGACAGATGGATCCGAGAGTTCAGGCGAGACAGGAGGATCCCTGAGTTCAGGCGAAGCAGGAGGATATCAGAGTTCAGACGAGACAAGAGGATCCCAGAGTTCAGACGAGACAGGAGGATATCAGAGTTCAGACGAGACAGGAGGATATCAGATTTCAGATGAGCCAGGAGTATCCCAGAGTTCAGGCGAAGCAGGAGGATATCAGAGTTCCGACGAGACAAGAGGAACCCAGAGTTCAGACAAAGCAGGAGGATATCAGAGTTCAGACGAGACAGGAGGATATCAGAGTTCAGACGAGACAGGAAGATCCCAGAGGTCAGACGAGACAGGAGGATATCAGAGTTCTGACGAGACAGGAGAATATCAGAGTTCAGATGAGATAGGAGGCTATCAGAATGCAGACGAGTCAGAAGGATATCAGAGTGCAGACGAGACAGGAGGATCCCAGTGTTCAGGCAAGACAGGACGATATCAGAGTGCAGACGAGACAGGAGGATATCAGAGTTCAGACGAGACAAGAGGATCCCAGAGTTCAGACGAGACAGGAGGATATCAGAGTTCAGACGAGACAGGAGGATATCAGATTTCAGACGAGACAGGAGGATCCCAGAGTTCAGGCGAAGCAGGAGGATATCAGAGTTCAGACGAGACAGGAGGATATCAGAGTGCAGATGAGGCAGGAGGATATCAGAGAGCAGACCAGACAGGAGGATGCCAGAGTTCGGGCGAGGCAGGAGAATATCAGAGTTCAGACGAGACAGGAGGATCCCAGTGTTCAGACGAGACAGGAGGATATCAGAGTTCAGACGAGACAGGAGGATCCCAGAGTTCAGGCGAAGCAGGAGGATATCAGAGTTCAGATGAGACAGGAGGATATCAGAGTTCAGGCGAGACAGGAGGATATCAGTGTTCAGGCGAGACAGGAGGATATCAGAAATCAGATGAGACAGGAGAATATCAGAGTGCAGACGAGACAGGAGGCTATCAGAGTGCAGATGAGACAGGAGTACCCCAGAGTTCAGACGAGACAAGAGGATATCAGAGTTCAGATGAGACAGGAGGATATCAGAGTTCAGACGAGACAGGAGGATATCAGAGTGCAGACGAGGCAGCAGGATATCAGAGTGCAGGCGAGACAGGAGGATCTCAGAGTGCAGACAAGACAGGAGGATCCCAGAGTTCAGACGAGACAAGAGGATATCAGTGTTCAGTGGAGGCAGGAAGATCCCAGAGTTCAGGCGAGACAGGAGGATATCAGAGTTCAGACGAGGCAGGAGGATAACAGAGTGCAGCCGAGGCAGGCGGATATCAGAGTGCAGACGAGACAGGAGGATCCCAGAGTTCAGGCGAGACAGGAGGATCCCAGAGTTCAGGCGAGACAGGAGGATATCAGAGTCCAGACGAGTCAGGAGGATATCAGAGTGCAGACGTGCCAGGAGGATATCAGAGTGCAGACGAGACAGGAGGATATCAGAGTGCAGACGAGACAGGATGATCCCAGAGTTCAGGCGAGACAGAATGGTATCAGAGTGCAGACAAGACAGGAGGATCCCAGAGTTCAGGCGAGACAGGAGGATATCAGAGTTCAGACGAGACAGGAGGATATCAGAGTTCAGGCGAGACAGGAGGATATCAGAGTTCAGACGAGACAGGAGGATCCCAGAGTTCAGACGAGACAGGAGGATATCAGAGTTCAGACAAGGCAGGAGGATATCAGAGTGCAGACGAGACAAGAGGATATCAGAGTGCAGACGAGACAGGAGGATATCAGAGTCCAGATGAGTCAGGAGGATATCAGAGTGCAGACGTGCCAGGAGGATATCAGAGTGCAGACGAGACAGGAGGATATCAGAGTGCAGACGAGACAGGATGATCCCAGAGTTCAGGCGAGACAGAAGGGTATCAGAGTGCAGACAAGACAGGAGGATCCCAGAGTGCAGACGAGACAGGAGGATATCAGAGTCCAGACGGGGCAGGAGTATATCAGAGTGCAGACGAGCCAGGAGGATATCAGAGTGCAGACGAGACAGGGGGATATCAGTGTTCAGATGAGACAGGAGGATCCCAGAGTTCAGGCGAGACAGGAGGATAACAGAGTTCAGATGAGACAGGAGGATCCCAGACATCAGACGAGACTGGAGGATATGAGAGTTCAGACGAGGCAGGAGGATATCAGAGTGCAGACGAGACAGGAGGATATCAGAGTGCAGACGAGGCAACAGGATATCAGAGTGCAGACGAGACAGCAGGATATCAGAGTTCAGACGAGGCAGGAGGATATCAGAGGGCAGACGAGACAGGAGGATATCAGAGTTCAGACAAGGCAGGAGGATATCAGAGTGCAGACGAGACAAGAGGATATCAGAGTGCAGACGAGACAGGAGGATATCAGAGTCCAGACGAGTCAGGAGGATATCAGAGTGCAGACGTGCCAGGAGGATATCAGAGTGCAGACGAGACAGGAGGATATCAGAGTGCAGACGAGACAGGATGATCCCAGAGTTCAGGCGAGACAGAATGGTATCAGAGTGCAGACAAGACAGGAGGATCCCAGAGTTCAGGCGAGACAGGAGGATATCAGAGTTCAGACGAGACAGGAGGATATCAGAGTTCAGGCGAGACAGGAGGATATCAGAGTTCAGACGAGACAGGAGGATCCCAGAGTTCAGACGAGACAGGATGATATCACAGTTCAGACGCGGCAGGAAGATATCAGAGTGCAGACGAGAGAGGAGGATATCAGAGTGCAGACGAGGCAGCAGGATATCAGACTGCACATGAGACAGCCGTATATCAGAGTTCAGACGAGGCAGGAGGATATCAGAGTGCAGACGAGGCAGGAGGATATCAGAGTGCAGACGAGACAGGGGGATATCAGTGTTCAGATGAGACAGGAGGATCCCAGAGTTCAGGCGAGACAGGAGGATAACAGAGTTCAGATGAGACAGGAGGATCCCAGACATCAGACGAGACTGGAGGATATGAGAGTTTAGACGAGACAGGAGGATATTAGAGTTCAGACGAGAGAGGAGGATATCAGAGCGCAAATGAGGCAGGAGGATATCAGAGTGCAGACGAGACAGGAGGGTCCCAGAGTTCAGATGAGACAGGAGGATATCAGAGTTCAGACGAGACAGGAGGATCCCAGAGTGCAGACGAGGCAGGAGGATAACAGAGTGCAGACGAGACAGGAGGTTGTCAGAGTTCAGACGAGACAGGCGGATATCAGAGTTCAGATGAGACAGGAGGATCCCAGAGTGCAGACGAGACAGGAGGATATCAGAGTTCAGACGAGGCAGGAGGATATCAGAGTGCAGACGATACAGGAGGATATCAGAGTGCAGACGAGGCAGCAGGATATCAGAGTGCAGACGAGACAGCAGGATATCAGAGTTCAGACGAGGCAGGAGGATATCAGAGGGCAGACGAGACAGGAGGATATCAGAGTTCAGACAAGGCAGGAGGATATCAGAGTGCAGACGAGACAAGAGGATATCAGAGTGCAGACGAGACAGGAGGATATCAGACTCCAGACGAGTCAGGAGGATATCAGAGTGCAGACGTGCCAGGAGGATATCAGAGTGCAGACGAGAGAGGAGGATATCAGAGTGCAGATGAGACAGGATGATCCCAGAGTTCAGGCGAGACAGAATGGTATCAGAGTGCAGACAAGACAGGAGGATCCCAGAATTCAGGCGAGACAGGAGGATATCAGAGTTCAGACGAGACAGGAGGATATCAGAGTTCAGGCGAGACAGGAGGATATCAGAGTTCAGACGAGACAGGAGGATCCCAGAGTTCAGACGAGACAGGATGATATCACAGTTCAGACGCGGCAGGAAGATATCAGAGTGCAGACGAGACAGGAGGATATCAGAGTGCAGACGAGGCAGCAGGATATCAGAGTGCACATGAGACAGCCGTATATCAGAGTTCAGACGAGGCAGGAGGATATCAGAGTGCAGACGAGACAGGAGGATATCAGAGTTCAGACAAGGCTGGAGGATATCAGAGTGCAGACGAGACAGGAGGATATCAGAGTGCAGAGGAGACAGGAGAATATCAGAGTTCAGACGAGGCAGCAGGATATCAGAGTGCAGATGAGACAGGAGGATATCAGAGTGCAGACGAGACAGGGGGATATCAGTGTTCAGATGAGACAGGAGGATCCCAGAGTTCAGGCGAGACAGGAGGATAACAGAGTTCAGATGAGACAGGAGGATCCCAGACATCAGACGAGACTGGAGGATACGAGAGTTTAGACGAGACAGGAGGGTATTAGAGTTCAGACGAGAGAGGAGGATATCAGAGCTCAGATGAGGCAGGAGGATATCAGAGTGCAGACGAGACAGGAGGATCGCAGAGTTCAGGAGAGGCAGGAGGATATCAGAGTTCAGACGAGACAGGAGGGTCCCAGAGTTCAGATGAGACAGGAGGATATCAGAGTTCAGACGAGACAGGAGGATCCCAGAGTGCAGACGGGGCAGGAGGATAACAGAGTGCAGACGAGACAGGAGGTTGTCAGAGTTCAGACGAGACAGGAGGATCCCAGAGTTCAGACGAGACAGGATGATATCACAGTTCAGACGCGGCAGGAAGATATCAGAGTGCAGACGAGACAGGAGGATATCAGAGTGCAGACGAGGCAGCAGGATATCAGAGTGCACATGAGACAGCCGTATATCAGAGTTCAGACGAGGCAGGAGGATATCAGAGTGCAGACGAGACAGGAGGATATCAGAGTTCAGACAAGGCTGGAGGATATCAGAGTGCAGACGAGACAGGAGGATATCAGAGTGCAGAGGAGACAGGAGAATATCAGAGTTCAGACGAGGCAGCAGGATATCAGAGTGCAGGCGAGACAGGAGGATCTCAGAGTGCAGACAAGACAGGAGGATCCCAGAGTTCAGACGAGACAAGAGGATATCAGTGTTCTATTGAGGCAGGAAGATCCCAGAGTTCAGGCGAGACAGGAGGATATCAGAGTTCAGACGAGGCAGTAGGATAACAGAGTGCAGACGAGGCAGGCGGAGATCAGAGTGCAGACGAGACAGGAGGATCCCAGATTTCAGGCGAGACAGGAGGATATCAGAGTTCAGACGAGACAGGAGGATACCAGAGTTCAGACGAGACAGGAGGATACCAGAGTTCAGGCAAGACAGGAGGATATCAGAGTGCAGACGAGACAGGAGGATCCCAGAGTTCAGGCGAGACAGGAGGATATCAGAGTTCAGACGAGACAGGAGGATACCAGAGTTCAGGCGAGACAGGAGGATATCAGAGTTCAGATGAGACAGGAGTACCCCAGAGTTCAGACGAGACAAGAGGATATCAGAGTTCAGATGAGACAGGAGGATATCAGAGTTCAGACGAGACAGGAGGATATCAGAGTGCAGATGAGGCAGCAGGATATCAGAGTGCAGGCGAGACAGGAGGATCTCAGAGTGCAGACAAGACAGGAGGATCCCAGAGTTCAGACGAGACAAGAGGATATCAGTGCTCAGTGGAGGCAGGAGGATCCCAGAGTTCAGGCGAGACAGGAAGATCCCAGAGTTCAGGCGAGACAGGAGGATATCAGAGTTCAGACGAGGCAGGAGGATAACAGAGTGCAGACGAGGCAGGCGGATATCAGAGTGCAGACGAGACAGGAGGATCCCAGAGTTCAGGCGAGACAGGAGGATCGCAGAGTTCAGGCGAGACAGGAGGATATCAGAGTTCAGACGAGAAAGGAGGATACCAGAGTTCAGGCGAGACAGGAGGATATCAGAGTTCAGATGAGACAGGAGTACCCCAGAGTTCAGACAAGACAAGAGGATATCAGAGTTCAGACGAGACAGGAGGATATCAGAGTTCAGATGAGACAGGAGGACATCAGAGTGCAGATGAGCCAGGAGGATATCAGAGTGCAGACGAGACAGGAGTATCCCAGAGTTCAGGCGAAGCAGGAGGATATCAGTGTTCCGACGAGACAAGAGGAACCCAGAGTTCAGACAAAGCAGGAGGATATCAGAGTTCAGACGAGACAGGAGGATATCAGAGTTCAGACGAGACAGGAAGATCCCAGAGGTCAGACGAGACAGGAGGATATCAGAGTTCTGACGAGACAGGAGAATATCAGAGTTCAGATGAGATAGGAGGCTATCAGAATGCAGACGAGTCAGAAGGATATCAGAGTGCAGACGAGACAGGAGGATCCCAGTGTTCAGGCAAGACAGGAGGATATCAGAGTGCAGACAAGACAGATGGATCCGAGAGTTCAGGCGAGACAGGAGGATCCCTGAGTTCAGGCGAAGCAGGAGGATATCAGAGTTCAGACGAGACAAGAGGATCCCAGAGTTCAGACGAGACAGGAGGATATCAGAGTTCAGACGAGACAGGAGGATATCAGATTTCAGATGAGCCAGGAGTATCCCAGAGTTCAGGCGAAGCAGGAGGATATCAGAGTTCCGACGAGACAAGAGGAACCCAGAGTTCAGACAAAGCAGGAGGATATCAGAGTTCAGACGAGACAGGAGGATATCAGAGTTCAGACGAGACAGGAAGATCCCAGAGGTCAGACGAGACAGGAGGATATCAGAGTTCTGACGAGACAGGAGAATATCAGAGTTCAGATGAGATAGGAGGCTATCAGAATGCAGACGAGTCAGAAGGATATCAGAGTGCAGACGAGACAGGAGGATCCCAGTGTTCAGGCAAGACAGGACGATATCAGAGTGCAGACGAGACAGGAGGATATCAGAGTTCAGACGAGACAAGAGGATCCCAGAGTTCAGACGAGACAGGAGGATATCAGAGTTCAGACGAGACAGGAGGATATCAGATTTCAGACGAGACAGGAGGATCCCAGAGTTCAGGCGAAGCAGGAGGATATCAGAGTTCAGACGAGACAGGAGGATATCAGAGTGCAGATGAGGCAGGAGGATATCAGAGAGCAGACCAGACAGGAGGATGCCAGAGTTCGGGCGAGGCAGGAGAATATCAGAGTTCAGACGAGACAGGAGGATCCCAGTGTTCAGACGAGACAGGAGGATATCAGAGTTCAGACGAGACAGGAAGATCCCAGAGGTCAGACGAGACAGGAGGATATCAGAGTTCTGACGAGACAGGAGAATATCAGAGTTCAGATGAGATAGGAGGCTATCAGAATGCAGACGAGTCAGAAGGATATCAGAGTGCAGACGAGACAGGAGGATCCCAGTGTTCAGGCAAGACAGGACGATATCAGAGTGCAGACGAGACAGGAGGATATCAGAGTTCAGACGAGACAAGAGGATCCCAGAGTTCAGACGAGACAGGAGGATATCAGAGTTCAGACGAGACAGGAGGATATCAGATTTCAGACGAGACAGGAGGATCCCAGAGTTCAGGCGAAGCAGGAGGATATCAGAGTTCAGACGAGACAGGAGGATATCAGAGTGCAGATGAGGCAGGAGGATATCAGAGAGCAGACCAGACAGGAGGATGCCAGAGTTCGGGCGAGGCAGGAGAATATCAGAGTTCAGACGAGACAGGAGGATCCCAGTGTTCAGACGAGACAGGAGGATATCAGAGTTCAGACGAGACAGGAGGATCCCAGAGTTCAGGCGAAGCAGGAGGATATCAGAGTTCAGATGAGACAGGAGGATATCAGAGTTCAGGCGAGACAGGAGGATATCAGTGTTCAGGCGAGACAGGAGGATATCAGAAATCAGATGAGACAGGAGAATATCAGAGTGCAGACGAGACAGGAGGCTATCAGAGTGCAGATGAGACAGGAGTACCCCAGAGTTCAGACGAGACAAGAGGATATCAGAGTTCAGATGAGACAGGAGGATATCAGAGTTCAGACGAGACAGGAGGATATCAGAGTGCAGACGAGGCAGCAGGATATCAGAGTGCAGGCGAGACAGGAGGATCTCAGAGTGCAGACAAGACAGGAGGATCCCAGAGTTCAGACGAGACAAGAGGATATCAGTGTTCAGTGGAGGCAGGAAGATCCCAGAGTTCAGGCGAGACAGGAGGATATCAGAGTTCAGACGAGGCAGGAGGATAACAGAGTGCAGCCGAGGCAGGCGGATATCAGAGTGCAGACGAGACAGGAGGATCCCAGAGTTCAGGCGAGACAGGAGGATCCCAGAGTTCAGGCGAGACAGGAGGATATCAGAGTCCAGACGAGTCAGGAGGATATCAGAGTGCAGACGTGCCAGGAGGATATCAGAGTGCAGACGAGACAGGAGGATATCAGAGTGCAGACGAGACAGGATGATCCCAGAGTTCAGGCGAGACAGAATGGTATCAGAGTGCAGACAAGACAGGAGGATCCCAGAGTTCAGGCGAGACAGGAGGATATCAGAGTTCAGACGAGACAGGAGGATATCAGAGTTCAGGCGAGACAGGAGGATATCAGAGTTCAGACGAGACAGGAGGATCCCAGAGTTCAGACGAGACAGGAGGATATCAGAGTTCAGACAAGGCAGGAGGATATCAGAGTGCAGACGAGACAAGAGGATATCAGAGTGCAGACGAGACAGGAGGATATCAGAGTCCAGACGAGTCAGGAGGATATCAGAGTGCAGACGTGCCAGGAGGATATCAGAGTGCAGACGAGACAGGAGGATATCAGAGTGCAGACGAGACAGGATGATCCCAGAGTTCAGGCGAGACAGAAGGGTATCAGAGTGCAGACAAGACAGGAGGATCCCAGAGTGCAGACGAGACAGGAGGATATCAGAGTCCAGACGGGGCAGGAGTATATCAGAGTGCAGACGAGCCAGGAGGATATCAGAGTGCAGACGAGACAGGGGGATATCAGTGTTCAGATGAGACAGGAGGATCCCAGAGTTCAGGCGAGACAGGAGGATAACAGAGTTCAGATGAGACAGGAGGATCCCAGACATCAGACGAGACTGGAGGATATGAGAGTTCAGACGAGGCAGGAGGATATCAGAGTGCAGACGAGACAGGAGGATATCAGAGTGCAGACGAGGCAACAGGATATCAGAGTGCAGACGAGACAGCAGGATATCAGAGTTCAGACGAGGCAGGAGGATATCAGAGGGCAGACGAGACAGGAGGATATCAGAGTTCAGACAAGGCAGGAGGATATCAGAGTGCAGACGAGACAAGAGGATATCAGAGTGCAGACGAGACAGGAGGATATCAGAGTCCAGACGAGTCAGGAGGATATCAGAGTGCAGACGTGCCAGGAGGATATCAGAGTGCAGACGAGACAGGAGGATATCAGAGTGCAGACGAGACAGGATGATCCCAGAGTTCAGGCGAGACAGAATGGTATCAGAGTGCAGACAAGACAGGAGGATCCCAGAGTTCAGGCGAGACAGGAGGATATCAGAGTTCAGACGAGACAGGAGGATATCAGAGTTCAGGCGAGACAGGAGGATATCAGAGTTCAGACGAGACAGGAGGATCCCAGAGTTCAGACGAGACAGGATGATATCACAGTTCAGACGCGGCAGGAAGATATCAGAGTGCAGACGAGAGAGGAGGATATCAGAGTGCAGACGAGGCAGCAGGATATCAGACTGCACATGAGACAGCCGTATATCAGAGTTCAGACGAGGCAGGAGGATATCAGAGTGCAGACGAGGCAGGAGGATATCAGAGTGCAGACGAGACAGGGGGATATCAGTGTTCAGATGAGACAGGAGGATCCCAGAGTTCAGGCGAGACAGGAGGATAACAGAGTTCAGATGAGACAGGAGGATCCCAGACATCAGACGAGACTGGAGGATATGAGAGTTTAGACGAGACAGGAGGATATTAGAGTTCAGACGAGAGAGGAGGATATCAGAGCGCAAATGAGGCAGGAGGATATCAGAGTGCAGACGAGACAGGAGGGTCCCAGAGTTCAGATGAGACAGGAGGATATCAGAGTTCAGACGAGACAGGAGGATCCCAGAGTGCAGACGAGGCAGGAGGATAACAGAGTGCAGACGAGACAGGAGGTTGTCAGAGTTCAGACGAGACAGGCGGATATCAGAGTTCAGATGAGACAGGAGGATCCCAGAGTGCAGACGAGACAGGAGGATATCAGAGTTCAGACGAGGCAGGAGGATATCAGAGTGCAGACGATACAGGAGGATATCAGAGTGCAGACGAGGCAGCAGGATATCAGAGTGCAGACGAGACAGCAGGATATCAGAGTTCAGACGAGGCAGGAGGATATCAGAGGGCAGACGAGACAGGAGGATATCAGAGTTCAGACAAGGCAGGAGGATATCAGAGTGCAGACGAGACAAGAGGATATCAGAGTGCAGACGAGACAGGAGGATATCAGACTCCAGACGAGTCAGGAGGATATCAGAGTGCAGACGTGCCAGGAGGATA
This sequence comes from Hypanus sabinus, assembly GCF_030144855.1. Classification (NCBI taxonomy): domain Eukaryota; kingdom Metazoa; phylum Chordata; class Chondrichthyes; order Myliobatiformes; family Dasyatidae; genus Hypanus; species Hypanus sabinus. The sequence goes on along the minus strand of NC_082717.1, from coordinate 99,352,362 downwards.
TCAGAGTGCAGACGAGAGAGGAGGATATCAGAGTGCAGATGAGACAGGATGATCCCAGAGTTCAGGCGAGACAGAATGGTATCAGAGTGCAGACAAGACAGGAGGATCCCAGAATTCAGGCGAGACAGGAGGATATCAGAGTTCAGACGAGACAGGAGGATATCAGAGTTCAGGCGAGACAGGAGGATATCAGAGTTCAGACGAGACAGGAGGATCCCAGAGTTCAGACGAGACAGGATGATATCACAGTTCAGACGCGGCAGGAAGATATCAGAGTGCAGACGAGACAGGAGGATATCAGAGTGCAGACGAGGCAGCAGGATATCAGAGTGCACATGAGACAGCCGTATATCAGAGTTCAGACGAGGCAGGAGGATATCAGAGTGCAGACGAGACAGGAGGATATCAGAGTTCAGACAAGGCTGGAGGATATCAGAGTGCAGACGAGACAGGAGGATATCAGAGTGCAGAGGAGACAGGAGAATATCAGAGTTCAGACGAGGCAGCAGGATATCAGAGTGCAGATGAGACAGGAGGATATCAGAGTGCAGACGAGACAGGGGGATATCAGTGTTCAGATGAGACAGGAGGATCCCAGAGTTCAGGCGAGACAGGAGGATAACAGAGTTCAGATGAGACAGGAGGATCCCAGACATCAGACGAGACTGGAGGATACGAGAGTTTAGACGAGACAGGAGGGTATTAGAGTTCAGACGAGAGAGGAGGATATCAGAGCTCAGATGAGGCAGGAGGATATCAGAGTGCAGACGAGACAGGAGGATCGCAGAGTTCAGGAGAGGCAGGAGGATATCAGAGTTCAGACGAGACAGGAGGGTCCCAGAGTTCAGATGAGACAGGAGGATATCAGAGTTCAGACGAGACAGGAGGATCCCAGAGTGCAGACGGGGCAGGAGGATAACAGAGTGCAGACGAGACAGGAGGTTGTCAGAGTTCAGACGAGACAGGAGGATCCCAGAGTTCAGACGAGACAGGATGATATCACAGTTCAGACGCGGCAGGAAGATATCAGAGTGCAGACGAGACAGGAGGATATCAGAGTGCAGACGAGGCAGCAGGATATCAGAGTGCACATGAGACAGCCGTATATCAGAGTTCAGACGAGGCAGGAGGATATCAGAGTGCAGACGAGACAGGAGGATATCAGAGTTCAGACAAGGCTGGAGGATATCAGAGTGCAGACGAGACAGGAGGATATCAGAGTGCAGAGGAGACAGGAGAATATCAGAGTTCAGACGAGGCAGCAGGATATCAGAGTGCAGGCGAGACAGGAGGATCTCAGAGTGCAGACAAGACAGGAGGATCCCAGAGTTCAGACGAGACAAGAGGATATCAGTGTTCTATTGAGGCAGGAAGATCCCAGAGTTCAGGCGAGACAGGAGGATATCAGAGTTCAGACGAGGCAGTAGGATAACAGAGTGCAGACGAGGCAGGCGGAGATCAGAGTGCAGACGAGACAGGAGGATCCCAGATTTCAGGCGAGACAGGAGGATATCAGAGTTCAGACGAGACAGGAGGATACCAGAGTTCAGACGAGACAGGAGGATACCAGAGTTCAGGCAAGACAGGAGGATATCAGAGTGCAGACGAGACAGGAGGATCCCAGAGTTCAGGCGAGACAGGAGGATATCAGAGTTCAGACGAGACAGGAGGATACCAGAGTTCAGGCGAGACAGGAGGATATCAGAGTTCAGATGAGACAGGAGTACCCCAGAGTTCAGACGAGACAAGAGGATATCAGAGTTCAGATGAGACAGGAGGATATCAGAGTTCAGACGAGACAGGAGGATATCAGAGTGCAGATGAGGCAGCAGGATATCAGAGTGCAGGCGAGACAGGAGGATCTCAGAGTGCAGACAAGACAGGAGGATCCCAGAGTTCAGACGAGACAAGAGGATATCAGTGCTCAGTGGAGGCAGGAAGATCCCAGAGTTCAGGCGAGACAGGAAGATCCCAGAGTTCAGGCGAGACAGGAGGATATCAGAGTTCAGACGAGGCAGGAGGATAACAGAGTGCAGACGAGGCAGGCGGATATCAGAGTGCAGACGAGACAGGAGGATCCCAGAGTTCAGGCGAGACAGGAGGATCGCAGAGTTCAGGCGAGACAGGAGGATATCAGAGTTCAGACGAGAAAGGAGGATACCAGAGTTCAGGCGAGACAGGAGGATATCAGAGTTCAGATGAGACAGGAGTACCCCAGAGTTCAGACAAGACAAGAGGATATCAGAGTTCAGACGAGACAGGAGGATATCAGAGTTCAGATGAGACAGGAGGACATCAGAGTGCAGATGAGCCAGGAGGATATCAGAGTGCAGACGAGACAGGAGTATCCCAGAGTTCAGGCGAAGCAGGAGGATATCAGTGTTCCGACGAGACAAGAGGAACCCAGAGTTCAGACAAAGCAGGAGGATATCAGAGTTCAGACGAGACAGGAGGATATCAGAGTTCAGACGAGACAGGAAGATCCCAGAGGTCAGACGAGACAGGAGGATATCAGAGTTCTGACGAGACAGGAGAATATCAGAGTTCAGATGAGATAGGAGGCTATCAGAATGCAGACGAGTCAGAAGGATATCAGAGTGCAGACGAGACAGGAGGATCCCAGTGTTCAGGCAAGACAGGAGGATATCAGAGTGCAGACAAGACAGATGGATCCGAGAGTTCAGGCGAGACAGGAGGATCCCTGAGTTCAGGCGAAGCAGGAGGATATCAGAGTTCAGACGAGACAAGAGGATCCCAGAGTTCAGACGAGACAGGAGGATATCAGAGTTCAGACGAGACAGGAGGATATCAGATTTCAGATGAGCCAGGAGTATCCCAGAGTTCAGGCGAAGCAGGAGGATATCAGAGTTCCGACGAGACAAGAGGAACCCAGAGTTCAGACAAAGCAGGAGGATATCAGAGTTCAGACGAGACAGGAGGATATCAGAGTTCAGACGAGACAGGAAGATCCCAGAGGTCAGACGAGACAGGAGGATATCAGAGTTCTGACGAGACAGGAGAATATCAGAGTTCAGATGAGATAGGAGGCTATCAGAATGCAGACGAGTCAGAAGGATATCAGAGTGCAGACGAGACAGGAGGATCCCAGTGTTCAGGCAAGACAGGACGATATCAGAGTGCAGACGAGACAGGAGGATATCAGAGTTCAGACGAGACAAGAGGATCCCAGAGTTCAGACGAGACAGGAGGATATCAGAGTTCAGACGAGACAGGAGGATATCAGATTTCAGACGAGACAGGAGGATCCCAGAGTTCAGGCGAAGCAGGAGGATATCAGAGTTCAGACGAGACAGGAGGATATCAGAGTGCAGATGAGGCAGGAGGATATCAGAGAGCAGACCAGACAGGAGGATGCCAGAGTTCGGGCGAGGCAGGAGAATATCAGAGTTCAGACGAGACAGGAGGATCCCAGTGTTCAGACGAGACAGGAGGATATCAGAGTTCAGACGAGACAGGAGGATCCCAGAGTTCAGGCGAAGCAGGAGGATATCAGAGTTCAGATGAGACAGGAGGATATCAGAGTTCAGGCGAGACAGGAGGATATCAGTGTTCAGGCGAGACAGGAGGATATCAGAAATCAGATGAGACAGGAGAATATCAGAGTGCAGACGAGACAGGAGGCTATCAGAGTGCAGATGAGACAGGAGTACCCCAGAGTTCAGACGAGACAAGAGGATATCAGAGTTCAGATGAGACAGGAGGATATCAGAGTTCAGACGAGACAGGAGGATATCAGAGTGCAGACGAGGCAGCAGGATATCAGAGTGCAGGCGAGACAGGAGGATCTCAGAGTGCAGACAAGACAGGAGGATCCCAGAGTTCAGACGAGACAAGAGGATATCAGTGTTCAGTGGAGGCAGGAAGATCCCAGAGTTCAGGCGAGACAGGAGGATATCAGAGTTCAGACGAGGCAGGAGGATAACAGAGTGCAGCCGAGGCAGGCGGATATCAGAGTGCAGACGAGACAGGAGGATCCCAGAGTTCAGGCGAGACAGGAGGATCCCAGAGTTCAGGCGAGACAGGAGGATATCAGAGTTCAGACGAGACAGGAGGATACCAGAGTTCAGGCGAGACAGGAGGATATCAGAGTTCAGATGAGACAGGAGTACCCCAGAGTTCAGACGAGACAAGAGGATATCAGAGTTCAGACGAGACAGGAGGATATCAGAGTTCAGATGAGACAGGAGGACATCAGAGTGCAGATGAGCCAGGAGGATATCAGAGTGCAGACGAGACAGGAGTATCCCAGAGTTCAGGCGAAGCAGGAGGATATCAGAGTTCCGACGAGACAAGAGGAACCCAGAGTTCAGACAAAGCAGGAGGATATCAGAGTTCAGACGAGACAGGAGGATATCAGAGTTCAGACGAGACAGGAAGATCCCAGAGGTCAGACGAGACAGGAGGATACCAGAGTTCAGGCGAGACAGGAGGATATCAGAGTTCAGATGAGACAGGAGTACCCCAGAGTTCAGACGAGACAAGAGGATATCAGAGTTCAGACGAGACAGGAGGATATCAGAGTTCAGATGAGACAGGAGGACATCAGAGTGCAGATGAGCCAGGAGGATATCAGAGTGCAGACGAGACAGGAGTATCCCAGAGTTCAGGCGAAGCAGGAGGATATCAGAGTTCCGACGAGACAAGAGGAACCCAGAGTTCAGACAAAGCAGGAGGATATCAGAGTTCAGACGAGACAGGAGGATATCAGAGTTCAGACGAGACAGGAAGATCCCAGAGGTCAGACGAGACAGGAGGATATCAGAGTTCTTACGAGACAGGAGAATATCAGAGTTCAGATGAGATAGGAGGCTATCAGAATGCAGACGAGTCAGGAGGATATCAGAGTGCAGACGAGACAGGAGGATCCCAGTGTTCAGGCAAGACAGGAGGATATCAGAGTGCAGACAAGACAGAAGGATCCGAGAGTTCAGGCGAGAGAGGAGGATCCCAGAGTTCATGCGAAGCAGGAGGATATCAGAGTTCAGACGAGACAAGAGGATCCCAGAGTTCAGACGAGACAGGAGGATATCAGAGTTCAGACGAGACAGGAGGATATCAGATTTCAGACGAGACAGGAGGATCCCAGAGTTCAGGCGAAGCAGGAGGATATCAGATTTCAGACGAGACAGGAGGATCCCAGAGTTCAGGCGAAGCAGGAGGATATCAGAGTTCAGACGAGACAAGAGGATCCCAGAGTTCAGACGAGACAGGAGGATATCAGAGTTCAGACGAGACAGGAGGATATCAGAGTGCAGATGAGGCAGGAGGATATCAGAGAGCAGACCAGACAGGAGGATGCCAGAGTTCAGGCGAGGCAGGAGAATATCAGAGTTCAGACGAGACAGGAGGATCCCAGTGTTCAGACGAGACAGGAGGATATCAGAGTGCAGACGAGACAGGAGGATATCAGAGTGCAGACGAGACAGGAGGATATCAGAGTTCAGACGAGACAGGAGGATATCAGTGTTCAGGCGAGACAGGAGGATATCAGAGATCAGATGAGACAGGAGGATATCAGAGTGCAGACGAGACAGGAGGCTATCAGAGTTCAGACGAGACAGGAGGATATCAGAGTGCAGACGAGACAGGAGTATCCCAGAGTTCAGGCAAGACAGGAGGATATCAGAGTGCAGACGAGACAAGAGGATCCAGGAGTTCAGGCGAGACAGGAGGATATCAGACGATACAGGAGGATCACAGAGTTCAGGCGAGGCAGGAGGATATCAGAGTTCAGACGAGACAGGAGGATCCCAGATTTCAGACGAGACAGGAGTATATCAGAGTTCAGACGAGACAGGAGCATCACAGAGTTCAGACGAGACAGGGGGCTATCACAGTTCAGACGAGACAGGAGGCTATCAGAGTGCAGACGAGACTGGAGGCTATCAGAGTTCAGGCGAGACAGGAGGATATCAGAGTTCAGACGAGACAGGAGGATATCAGAGTGCAGACGAGGCAGGAGGATCCCAGAGTTCAGACGAGACAAGAGGATATCAGTGTTCTATTGAGGCAGGAAGATCCCAGAGTTCAGGCGTGACAGGAGGATATCAGAGTTCAGACGAGACAGGAGGATCCCAGAGTTCAGGCGAGACAGGAGGATATCACAGTTCAGATGAGAGGGGAGGATATCAGAGTTCAGACGAGACAGGAGGATATCAGAGTTCAGATGAGATAGGAGGACATCAGAGTGCAGATGAGCCAGGAGTATCCCAGAGTTCAGGCGAAGCAGGAGGATATCAGAGTTTCGACGAGACAAGAGGAACCCAGAGTTCAGACAAAGCAGGAGGATATCAGAGTTCAGACGAGACAGGAGGATATCAGAGTTCAGACGAGACAGGAAGATCCCAGAGGTCAGACGAGACAGGAGGATATCAGAGTTCTGACGAGACAGGAGAATATCAGAGTTCAGATGAGATAGGAGGCTATCAGAATGCAGACGAGTCAGAAGGATATCAGAGTGCAGACGAGACAGGAGGATCCCAGTGTTCAGGCAAGACAGGAGGATATCAGAGTGCAGACAAGACAGAAGGATCCGAGAGTTCAGGCGAGACAGGAGGATCCCAGAGTTCAGGCGAAGCAGGAGGATATCAGAGTTCAGACGAGACAAGAGGATCCCAGAGTTCAGACGAGACAGGAGGATATCAGAGTTCAGACGAGACAGGAGGATATCAGATTTCAGACGAGACAGGAGGATCCCAGAGTTCAGGCGAGACAGGAGGATATCAGAGTTCAGACGAGACAAGAGGATCCCGGAGTTCAGACGAGACAGGAGGATATCAGAGTTCAGACGAGACAGGAGGATATCAGAGTGCAGATGAGGCAGGAGGATATCAGAGAGCAGACCAGACAGGAGGATGCCAGAGTTCAGGCGAGGCAGGAGAATATCAGAGTTCAGACGAGACAGGAGGATCCCAGTGTTCAGACGAGACAGGAGGATATCAGAGTGCAGACGAAACAGGAGGATATCAGAGTTCAGACGAGACAGGAGGATATCAGTGTTCAGGCGAGACAGGAGGATATCAGAGATCAGATGAGACAGGAGGATATCAGAGTGCAGACGAGACAGGAGGCTATCAGAGTTCAGACGAGACAGGAGGATATCAGAGTGCAGACGAGACAGGAGTATCCCAGAGTTCAGGCAAGACAGGAGGATATCAGAGTGCAGACGAGACAAGAGGATCCAGGAGTTCAGGCGAGACAGGAGGATATCAGACGATACAGGAGGATCACAGAGTTCAGGCGAGGCAGGAGGATATCAGAGTTCAGAAGAGACAGGAGGATCCCAGATTTCAGACGAGACAGGAGTATATCAGAGTTCAGACGAGACAGGAGCATCCCAGAGTTCAGACGAGACAGGAGGCTATCACAGTTCCGACGAGACAGGAGGATATCAGAGTTCAGGCGAGACAGGAGGATATCAGAGTTCAGACGAGACAGGAGGATATCAGAGTGCAGACGAGGCAGGAGGATCCCAGAGTTCAGACGAGACAAGAGGATATCAGTGTTCTATTGAGGCAGGAAGATCCCAGAGTTCAGGCGAGACAGGAGGATATCAGAGTTCAGACGAGACAGGAGGATCCCAGAGTTCAGGCGAGACAGGAGGATACCACAGTTCAGATGAGAGAGGAGGATATCAGAGTTCAGACGAGACAGGAGGATGTCAGAGTTCGGACGAGACAGGAGGACATCAGAGTGCAGATGAGGCTGGAGGATATCAGTGTGCAGACGAGACAGGAGGGTCCCAGAGTTCAGGCGAGACAGGAGGATATCAGAGTTCAGACGAGACAGGAGGATATCAGAGTTCAGACGAGACAGGAAGATCCCAGAGTTCAGGCGAAGCAGGAGGATATCAGAGTTCCGAGGAGACAAGAGGAACCCAGAGTTCAGACAAAGCAGGAGGATATCAGAGTTCAGACGAGACAGGAGGATATCAGAGTTCAGACGAGACAGGAAGATCCCAGAGGTCAGACGAGACAGGAGGATATCAGAGTTCTGACGAGACAGGAGAATATCAGAGTTCAAATGAGATAGGAGGCTATCAGAATGCAGACGAGTCAGAAGGATATCAGAGTGCAGCCGAGACAGGAGGATCCCAGTGTTCAGGCAAGACAGGAGGATATCAGAGTGCAGACAAGACAGAAGGATCCGAGAGTTCAGGCGAGACAGGAGGATCCCAGAGTTCAGGCGAGACAGGAGGATATCAGATTTCAGACGAGACAGGAGGATCCCAGAGTTCAGGCGAAGCAGGAGTATATCAGAGTTCAGACGAGACAAGAGGATCCCAGAGTTCAGACGAGACAGGAGGATATCAGAGTTCAGACGAGACAGGAGGATATCAGATTTCAGACGAGACAGGAGGATCCCAGAGTTCAGGCGAAGCAGGAGGATATCAGAGTTCATACGAGACAAGAGGATCCCAGAGTTCAGACGAGACAGGAGGATATCAGAGTTCAGACGAGACAGGAGGATATCAGAGTGCAGATGAGGCAGGAGGATATCAGAGAGCAGACCAGACAGGAGGATGCCAGAGTTCAGGTGAGGCAGGAGAATATCAGAGTTCAGACGAGACAGGAGGATCCCAGAGTTCAGACGAGACAGGAGGATATCAGAGTTCAGACGAGACAGGAGGATCCCAGAGTTCAGGCGAAGCAGGAGGATATCAGAGTTCAGATGAGACAGGAGGATATCAGAGTTCAGGCGAGACAGGAGGATATCAGAGTGCAGACGAGACAGGAGGATATCAGAGTTCAGACGAGACAGGAGGATATCAGTGTTCAGGCGAGACAGGAGGATATCAGAGATCAGATGAGACAGGAGGATATCAGAGTGCAGACGAGACAGGAGGCTATCAGAGTTCAGACGAGACAGGAGGATATCAGAGTGCAGACGAGACAGGAGTATCCCAGAGTTCAGGCAAGACAGGAGGATATCAGAGTGCAGACGAGACAAGAGGATCCAGGAGTTCAGGAGAGACAGGAGGATATCAGACGATACAAGAGGATCACAGAGTTCAGACGAGACAGGAGGATCCCAGATTTCAGACGAGACAGGAGTATATCAGAGTTCAGACGAGACAGGAGCATCCCAGAGTTCAGACGAGACAGGAGGATATCAGAGTTCAGGCGAGACAGGAGGATATCAGAGTGCAGATGAGACAGGAGGCTATCAGAGTTCAGACGAAACAGGAGGATATCAGAGTTCAGGCGAGACAGGAGGATATCAGAGTTCAGACGAGACAGGAGGATATCAGAGTGCAGACGAGGCAGCAGGATATCAGAGTGTAGGCGAGGCAGGAGGATCTCAGAGTGCAGACAAGACAGGAGGATCCCAGAGTTCAGACGAGACAAGAGGATCCCAGAGTTCAGGCGAGACAGGAGGATATCAGAGTTCAGATGAGACAGGTGGACCCCAGAGTTCAGACGAGACTGGAGGATATCAGAGTGCAGATGAGGCAGGAGGATATCAGAGTGCAGACGAGACAGGAGCATCCCAGAGTTCAGACGAGACAGGAGGCTATCACAGTTCCGACGAGACAGGAGGATATCAGAGTTCAGACGAGACAGGAGGATATCAGAGTTCAGACGAGACAGGAGGATATCAGAGTGCAGACGAGGCAGGAGGATCCCAGAGTTCAGACGAGACAAGAGGATATCAGTGTTCTATTGAGGCAGGAAGATCCCAGAGTTCAGGCGAGACAGGAGGATATCAGAGTTCAGACGAGACAGGAGGATCCCAGAGTTCAGGCGAGACAGGAGGATACCACAGTTCAGATGAGAGAGGAGGATATCAGAGTTCAGACGAGACAGGAGGATGTCAGAGTTCGGACGAGACAGGAGGACATCAGAGTGCAGATGAGGCTGGAGGATATCAGTGTGCAGACGAGACAGGAGTGTCCCAGAGTTCAGGCGAGACAGGAGGATATCAGAGTTCAGACGAGACAGGAGGATATCAGAGTTCAGACGAGACAGGAAGATCCCAGAGTTCAGACGAGACAAGAGGATATCAGAGATCTGACGAGACAGGAGGATATCTGAGTTCAGATGAGACAGGAGGATATCAGAATGCAGACTAGTCAGGAGGATATCAGAGTGCAGACGAGACAGGAGGATCCCAGTGTTCAGGCAAGACAGGAGGATATGAGAGGGCAGACGAGACAGGAAGATCCCAGAGTTCAGACGAGACAAGAGGATATCAGAGTTCAGGTGAGACAGAAGGATATCAGAGTTCAGACGAGACAGGAGGATATCAGAGTGCAGACGAGGCAGCAGGATATCAGAGTGCAGGCGTGACAGGAGGATCTCAGAGTGCAGACAAGACAGGAGGATCCCAGAGTTCAGACGAGACAAGAGGATATCAGTGTTCAGTGGAGGCAGGAAGATCCCAGAGTTCAGGCGAGACAGGAGGATATCAGAGTTCAGACGAGACAGGAGGATATCAGAGTTCAGGCGAGACAGGAGGATATCAGAGTTCAGACGAGGCAGTAGGATAACAGAGTGCAGACGAGGCAGGCGGATATCAGAGTGCAGACGAGACAGGAGGATCTCAGATTTCAGGCGAGACAGGAGGATATCAGAGTTCAGACGAGACAGGAGGATACCAGAGTTCAGACGAGACAGGAGGATACCAGAGTTCAGGCAAGACAGGAGGATATCAGAGTGCAGACGAGACAGGAGGATCCCAGAGTTCAGGCGAGACAGGAGGATATCAGAGTTCAGACGAGACAGGAGGATACCAGAGTTCAGGCGAGACAGGAGGATATCAGAGTTCAGATGATACAGGAGTACCCCAGAGTTCAGACGAGACAGGAGGATATCAGAGTTCAGATAAGACAGGAGTACCCCAGAGTTCAGATGAGACAGGAGGATATCAGAGTTCAGATGAGACAGGAGGATATCAGAGTGCAGACGAGGCAGCAGGATATCAGAGTGCAGGCGAGACAGGAGGATCTCAGAGTGCAGACAAGACAGGAGGATCCCAGAGTTCAGACGAGACAAGAGGATATCAGTGTTCAGTGGAGGCAGGAAGATCCCAGAGTTCAGGCGAGACAGGAGGATATCAGAGTTCAGACGAGGCAGGAGGATAACAGAGTGCAGACGAGGCAGGCGGATATCAGAGTGCAGACGAGACAGGAAGATCCCAGAGTTCAGGCGAGACAGGAGGATATCAGAGTTCAGACGAGACAGGAGGATACCAGAGTTCAGACGAGACAGGAGGATACCAGAGTTCAGGCAAGACAGGAGGATATCAGATTCCAGACGAGAGAGGAGGATCCCAGAGTTCAGGCGAGACAGGAGGATATCAGAGTTCAGACGAGACAGGAGGATACCAGAGTTCAGGCGAGACAGGAGGATATCAGAGTTCAGATGAGACAGGAGTACCCCAGAGTTCAGACGAGACAAGAGGATATCAGAGTTCACACGAGACAGGAGGATATCTGAGTTCAGATGAGACAGGAGGACATCAGAGTGCAGATGAGCCAGGAGGATATCAGAGTGCAGACGAGACAGGAGTATCCCAGAGTTCAGGCGAAGCAGGAGGATATCAGAGTTCCGACGAGACAAGAGGAACCCAGAGTTCAGACAAAGCAGGAGGATATCAGAGTTCAGACGAGACAGGAGGATATCAGAGTTCAGACGAGACAGGAAGATCCCAGAGGTCAGACGAGACAGGAGGATATCAGAGTTCTGACGAGACAGGAGAATATCAGAGTTCAAATGAGATAGGAGGCTATCAGAATGCAGACGAGTCAGAAGGATATCAGAGTGCAGCCGAGACAGGAGGATCCCAGTGTTCAGGCAAGACAGGAGGATATCAGAGTGCAGACAAGACAGAAGGATCCGAGAGTTCAGGCGAGACAGGAGGATCCCAGAGTTCAGGCGAGACAGGAGGATATCAGATTTCAGACGAGACAGGAGGATCCCAGAGTTCAGGCGAAGCATGAGGATATCAGAGTTCAGACGAGACAAGAGGATCCCAGAGTTCAGACGAGACAGGAGGATATCAGAGTTCAGACGAGACAGGAGGATATCAGATTTCAGACGACAGGAGGATCCCAGAGTTCAGGCGAAGCAGGAGGATATCAGAGTTCATACGAGACAAGAGGATCCCAGAGTTCAGACGAGACAGGAGGATATCAGAGTTCAGACGAGACAGGAGGATATCAGAGTGCAGATGAGGCAGGAGGATATCAGAGAGCAGACCAGACAGGAGGATGCTAGAGTTCAGGTGAGGCAGGAGATTATCAGAGTTCAGACGAGACAGGAGGATCCCAGAGTTCAGACGAGACAGGAGGATATCAGAGTTCAGACGAGACAGGAGGATCCCAGAGTTCAGGCGAAGCAGGAGGATTTCAGAGTTCAGATGAGACAGGAGGATATCAGAGTTCAGGCGAGACAGGAGGATATCAGAGTGCAGACGAGACAGGAGGATATCAGAGTTCAGACGAGACAGGAGGATATCAGTGTTCAGGCGAGACAGGAGGATATCAGAGATCAGATGAGACAGGAGGATATCAGAGTGCAGACGAGACAGGAGGCTATCAGAGTTCAGACGAGACAGGAGGATATCAGAGTGCAGACGAGACAGGAGTATCCCAGAGTTCAGGCAAGACAGGAGGATATCAGAGTGCAGACGAGACAAGAGGATCCAGGAGTTCAGGAGAGACAGGAGGATATCAGACGATACAGGAGGATCACAGAGTTCAGGCGAGGCAGGAGGATCCCAGATTTCAGACGAGACAGGAGTATATCAGAGTTCAGACGAGACAGGAGCATCCCAGAGTTCAGACGAGACAGGAGGATATCAGAGTTCAGGCGAGACAGGAGGATATCAGAGTGCAGATGAGACAGGAGGCTATCAGAGTTCAGACGAGACAGGAGGATATCAGAGTTCAGGCGAGACAGGAGGATATCAGAGTTCAGACGAGACAGGAGGATATCAGAGTGCAGACGAGGCAGCAGGATATCAGAGTGTAGGCGAGGCAGGAGGATCTCAGAGTGCAGACAAGACAGGAGGATCCCAGAGTTCAGACGAGACAAGAGGATCCCAGAGTTCAGGCGAGACAGGAGGATATCAGAGTTCAGATGAGACAGGTGGACCCCAGAGTTCAGACGAGACTGGAGGATATCAGAGTGCAGATGAGGCAGGAGGATATCAGAGTGCAGACGAGACAGGAGGATCCCAGAGTTCAGGCGAGGCAGGAGGATATCAGAGTTCAGACTAGACAGGAGGATCCCCGAGTTCAGACGAGACAGAAGGATATCAGAGTTCAGACGAGACAGGAGGATCGCAGAGTTCAGGAGAGGCAGGATGCTATCAGAGTTCAGACGAGACAGGAGGATATCAGAGTTCAGGCGAGACAGGAGGATATCAGAGTTCAGGCGAGACAGGAGGATATCAGAGTGCTAATGAGGCAGGAGGATATGAGACTGCAGACGAGACAGGAGGATCCCAGAGTTCAGGAGAGGCAGGAGGATATCAGAGTTCAGACTAGACAGGAGGATCCCAGAGTTCAGACGAGACAGGAGGATATCAGAGTTCAGACGAGACAGGATGATCCCAGAGTGCAGACAAGACAGGAGGATCCCAGAATTCAGACAAGACAAGAGGATATCAGTGTTCAGGGGACGCAAGAAGATCCCAGATTTCAGGCGAGACAGGAGGATATTAGAGTTCAGACGAGGCAGGAGGATATGAGAGTGCAGACGAGACAGCAGGATATCAGAGTGCAGACGAGACAGGAGGATCCCAGAGTTCAGGCGAGACAGGAGGATATCAGGGTTCAAACGAGACAGGAGGATCCCAGAGTTCACGTGAAACAGGAGGATATCAGAGTGCAGATGAGGCAGGAGGATATCAGAGTGCAGACGAGACAGGAGGATCCCAGAGTTCAGACGAGACAGAAGGATATCAGAGTTCAGACGAGACAGGATGATCCCAGAGTGCAGACAAGATAGGAGGATCCCAGAATTCAGACAAGACAAGAGGATATCAGTGTTCAGGGGACGCAAGAAGATCCCAGATTTCAGGCGAGACAGGAGGATATCAGAGTTCAGACGAGGCAGGAGGATATGAGAGTGCAGACGAGACAGCAGGATATCAGAGTGCAGACGAGACAGGAGGATACCAGAGTTCAGGCGAGACAGGAGGATATCAGGGTTCAAACGAGACAGGAGGATCCCAGAGTTCACGTGAAACAGGAGGATATCAGAGTGCAGATGAGGCAGGAGGATATCAGAGTGCAGACGAGACAGGAGGATCCCAGAGTTCAGGCGAGGCAGGAGGATATCAGAGTTCAGACTAGACAGGAGGATATCAGAGTTCAGACGAGACAGGATGATCCCAGTGTGCAGACAAGACAGGAGGATCCCAGAATTCAGACAAGACAAGAGGATATCAGTGTTCAGGGGACGCAAGAAGATCCCAGATTTCAGGCGAGACAGGAGGATATCAGAGTTCAGACGAGGCAGGAGGATATCAGAGTGCAGACGAGACAGCAGGATATCAGAGTGCAGACGAGACAGGAGGATATCAGAGTGCAGACGAGGCAGCAGGATATCAGAGTGTAGGCGAGGCAGGAGGATCTCAGAGTGCAGACAAGACAGGAGGATCCCAGAGTTCAGACGAGACAAGAGGATCCCAGAGTTCAGGCGAGACAGGAGGATATCAGAGTTCAGATGAGACAGGAGGACCCCAGAGTTCAGACGAGACTGGAGGATATCAGAGTGCAGATGAGGCAGGAGGATATCAGAGTGCAGACGAGACAGGAGGATCCCAGAGTTCAGGCGAGGCAGGAGGATATCAGAGTTCAGACTAGACAGGAGGATCCCAGAGTGCAGACAAGACAGGAGGATCCCAGAATTCAAACAAGACAAGAGGATATCAGTGTTCAGGGGACGCAAGAAGATCCCAGATTTCAGGCGAGACAGGAGGATATCAGAGTTCAGACGAGGCAGGAGGATATGAGAGTGCAGACGAGACAGCAGGATATCAGAGTGCAGACGAGACAGGAGGATCCCAGAGTTCAGGCGAGACAGGAGGATATCAGGGTTCAAACGAGACAGGAGGATCCCAGAGTTCACGTGAAACAGGAGGATATCAGAGTGCAGATGAGGCAGGAGGATATCAGAGTGCAGACGAGACAGGAGGATCCCAGAGTTCAGGCGAGGCAGGAGGATATCAGAGTTCAGACTAGACAGGAGGATCCCAGAGTTCAGACGAGACAGGAGGATATCAGAGTTCAGACGAGACAGGATGATCCCAGTGTGCAGACAAGACAGGAGGATCCCAGAATTCAGACAAGACAAGAGGATATCAGTGTTCAGGGGACGCAAGAAGATCCCAGATTTCAGGCGAGACATGAGGATATCAGAGTTCAGACGAGGCAGGAGGATATCAGAGTGCAGACGAGACAGCAGGATATCAGAGTGCAGATGAGACAGGAGGATATCAGAGTGCAGACGAGACAGGAGGATTCCAGAGTTCAGGCAAGACAGAAGGATATCAGAGTGCAGACGAGACAGGAGGATCTCAGAGTTCAGGCGAGACAGGAGGATATCAGGGTTCAAATGAGACAGGAGGATCCCAGAGTGCACGTGAAACAGGAGGATATCAGAGTTCAGATGAGACAGGAGGTTCCCAGAGTTCAGATGAGACAGGAGGATATCAGAGGTCAGGCGAGACAGGAGGATATCAGAGTTCAGACGAGACAGTAGGATATCAGAGTGCAGACGAGGCAGTAGGATATCAGAGTGCAGGCGAGACAGGAGGATCTCAGAGTGCAGACAAGACAGGAGGATCCCAGAGTTCAGATGAGACAGGAGGATATCAGAGTGCAGACAAGACAGAAGGATCCGAGAGTTCAGGCGAGACAGGAGGATCCCAGAGTTCAGGCGAGACAGGAGGATATCAGAGTTCAGATGAGACAGGAGGATCCCAGACATCAGACGAGACTGGAGGATATGAGAATTTAGACGATACAGGAGGATATTAGAGTTCAGACAAGAGAGGAGGATATCAGAGTGCAGATGAGGCAGGAGGATATCAGAGTGCAGACGAGACAGGAGGATCGCAGAGTTCAAGAGAGGCAGGAGGATATCAGAGTTCAGACGAGACAGGAGGATCCCAGAGTGCAGACGAGGCAGGAGGATAACAGAGTGCAGACGAGACAGGAGGTTGTCAGAGTTCAGACGAGACAGGAGCATCCCAGAGTTCAGGCGAAGCAGGAGGATATCAGAGTTCAGATGAGACAGGAGGATATCAGTGTTCAGGCGAGACAGGAGGATATCAGAGTGCAGACAAGACAGAAGGATCCGAGAGTTCAGGCGAGACAGGAGGATCCCAGAGTTCAGGCGAGACAGGAGGATATCAGATTTCAGACGATTCAGGAGGATCCCAGAGTTCAGGCGAAGCAGGAGGATATCAGAGTTCAGACGAGACAAGAGGATCCCAGAGTTCAGACGAGACAGGAGGATATCAGAGTTCAGACGAGACAGGAGGATATCAGATTTCAGACGAGACAGGAGGATCCCAGAGTTCAGGCGAAGCAGGAGGATATCAGAGTTCAGACGAGACAAGAGGATCCCAGAGTTCAGACGAAACAGGAGGATATCAGAGTTCAGACGAGACAGGAGGATATCAGAGTGCAGATGAGGCAGGAGGATATCAGAGTGCTGACCAGACAGGAGGATCCCAGAGTTCAGGCGAGGCAGGAGAAAATCAGAGTTCAGACGAGACAGGAGGATCCCAGAGTTCAGATGAGACAGGAGGATATCAGAGTTCAGACGAGACAGGAGCATCCCAGAGTTCAGGCGAAGCAGGAGGATATCAGAGTTCAGATGAGACAGGAGGATATCAGTGTTCAGGCGAGACAGGAGGATATCAGAGATCAGATGAGACAGGAGGATATCAGAGTGCAGACGAGACAGGAGGCTATCAGAGTTCAGACGAGTCAGGAGGATATCAGAGTGCAGACGAGACAGGAGTATCCCAGAGTTCAGGCAAGACAGGAGGATATCAGAGTGCAGACGAGACAAGAGGATCCAGGAGTTCAGGCGAGACAGGAGGATATCAGACGATACAGGAGGATCACAGAGTTCAGGCGAGGCAGGAGGATATCAGAGTTCAGACGAGACAGGAGGATCCCAGATTTCAGACGAGACAGGAGTATATCAGAGTTCAGATGAGACAGGAGGATCCCAGAGTTCAGACGAGACAGGAGGATATCAGAGTTCAGGCGAGACAGGAGGCTATCAGAGTGCAGACGAGACAGGATGCTATCAGAGTTCAGACGAGACAGGAGGATATCAGAGTTCAGGCGAGACAGGAGGATATCAGAGTTCAGGCGAGACAGGAGGATATCAGAGTGCTAATGAGGCAGGAGGATATGAGACTGCAGACGAGACAGGAGGATCCCAGAGTTCAGGAGAGGCAGGAGGATATCAGAGTTCAGACTAGACAGGAGGATCCCAGAGTTCAGACGAGACAGGAGGATATCAGAGTTCAGACGAGACAGGATGATCCCAGAGTGCAGACAAGACAGGAGGATCCCAGAATTCAGACAAGACAAGAGGATATCAGTGTTCAGGGGACGTAAGAAGATCCCAGATTTCAGGCGAGACAGGAGGATATCAGAGTTAAGACGAGGCAGGAGGATATGAGAGTGCAGACGAGACAGCAGGATATCAGAGTGCAGACGAGACAGGAGGATATCAGAGTGCAGACGAGACAGGAGGATCCCAGAGTTCAGGCAAGACAGAAGGATATCAGAGTGCAGACGAGACAGGAGAATCCCAGAGTTCAGGCGAGACAGGAGGATATCAGGGTTCAAACGAGACAGGAGGATCCCAGAGTTCAGATGAGACTGGAGGATATCAGAGGTCAGGCGAGACAGGAGGATATCAGAGTTCAGACGAGACAGGAGGATATCAGTGTGCAGATGAGGCAGGAGGATCGCAGAGTTCAGGCGAGGCAGGAGGATATCAGAGTTCAGACGAGACAGGAGGATCCCAGAGTTCAGACGAGACAGGAGGATATCAGAGTTCAGACGAGACAGGAGGATATCAGAGTGCAGACGAGACAGGAGGATATCAGAGTTCAGATGAGACTGCAGGATATCAGAATGCAGACTAGTCAGGAGGATATCAGAGTGCAGACGAGACAGGAGGATCCCAGTGTTCAGGCAAGACAGGAGGATATGAGAGGGCAGACGAGACAGGAAGATCCCAGAGTTCAGACGAGACAAGAGGATATCAGAGTTCAAGTGAGACAGAAGGATATCAGAGTTCAGGCGAGACAGGAGGATATCAGAGTTCAGATGAGACAGGAGTACCCCAGAGTTCAGACGAGACAAGAGGATATCAGAGTTCAGACGAGACAGGAGGATATCAGAGTTCAGACGAGACAGGAGGATATCAGAGTTCAGACGAGACAAGAGGATCCCAGAGTTCAGACGAGACAGGAGGATATCAGAGTTCAGACGAGACAGGAGGATATCAGATTTCCGACGAGACAGGAGGATCCCAGAGTTCAGGCGAAGCAGGAGGATATCAGAGTTCATACGAGACAAGAGGATCCCAGAGTTCAGACGAGACAGGAGGATATCAGAGTTCAGACGAGACAGGAGGATATCAGAGTGCAGATGAGGCAGGAGGATATCAGAGAGCAGACCAGACAGGAGGATGCCAGAGTTCAGGTGAGGCAGGAGAATATCAGAGTTCAGACGAGACAGGAGGATCCCAGAGTTCAGACGAGACAGGAGGATATCAGAGTTCAGACGAGACAGGAGGATCCCAGAGTTCAGGCGAAGCAGGAGGATATCAGAGTTCAGATGAGACAGGAGGATATCAGAGTTCAGGCGAGACAGGAGGATATCAGAGTGCAGACGAGACAGGAGGATATCAGAGTTCAGACGAGACAGGAGGATATCAGTGTTCAGGCGAGACAGGAGGATATCAGAGATCAGATGAGACAGGAGGATATCAGAGTGCAGACGAGACAGGAGGCTATCAGAGTTCAGACGAGACAGGAGGATATCAGAGTGCAGACGAGACAGGAGTATCCCAGAGTTCAGGCAAGACAGGAGGATATCAGAGTGCAGACGAGACAAGAGGATCCAGGAGTTCAGGAGAGACAGGAGGATATCAGACGATACAGGAGGATCACAGAGTTCAGGCGAGGCAGGAGGATATCAGAGTTCAGACGAGACAGGAGGATCCCAGATTTCAGACGAGACAGGAGTATATCAGAGTTCAGACGAGACAGGAGCATCCCAGAGTTCAGACGAGACAGGAGGATATCAGAGTTCAGGCGAGACAGGAGGATATCAGAGTGCAGATGAGACAGGAGGCTATCAGAGTTCAGACGAGACAGGAGGATATCAGAGTTCAGGCGAGACAGGAGGATATCAGAGTTCAGACGAGACAGGAGGATATCAGAGTGCAGACGAGGCAGCAGGATATCAGAGTGTAGGCGAGGCAGGAGGATCTCAGAGTGCAGACAAGACAGGAGGATCCCAGAGTTCAGACGAGACAAGAGGATCCCAGAGTTCAGGCGAGACAGGAGGATATCAGAGTTCAGATGAGACAGGTGGACCCCAGAGTTCAGACGAGACTGGAGGATATCAGAGTGCAGATGAGGCAGGAGGATATCAGAGTGCAGACGAGACAGGAGGATCCCAGAGTTCAGGCGAGGCAGGAGGATATCAGAGTTCAGACTAGACAGGAGGATCCCAGAGTTCAGACGAGACAGAAGGATATCAGAGTTCAGACGAGACAGGATGATCCCAGAGTGCAGACAAGACAGGAGGATCCCAGAATTCAGACAAGACAAGAGGATATCAGTGTTCAGGGGACGCAAGAAGATCCCAGATTTCAGGCGAGACAGGAGGATATCAGAGTTCAGACGAGGCAGGAGGATATGAGAGTGCAGACGAGACAGCAGGATATCAGAGTGCAGACGAGACAGGAGGATCCCAGAGTTCAGGCGAGACAGGAGGATATCAGGGTTCAAACGAGACAGGAGGATCCCAGAGTTCACGTGAAACAGAAGGATATCAGAGTGCAGATGAGGCAGGAGGATATCAGAGTGCAGACGAGACAGGAGGATCCCAGAGTTCAGACGAGACAGAAGGATATCAGAGTTCAGACGAGACAGGATGATCCCAGAGTGCAGACAAGACAGGAGGATCCCAGAATTCAGACAAGACAAGAGGATATCAGTGTTCAGGGGACGCAAGAAGATCCCAGATTTCAGGCGAGACAGGAGGATATCAGAGTTCAGACGAGGCAGGAGGATATGAGAGTGCAGACGAGACAGCAGGATATCAGAGTGCAGACGAGACAGGAGGATACCAGAGTTCAGGCGAGACAGGAGGATATCAGGGTTCAAACGAGACAGGAGGATCCCAGAGTTCACGTGAAACAGGAGGATATCAGAGTGCAGATGAGGCAGGAGGATATCAGAGTGCAGACGAGACAGGAGGATCCCAGAGTTCAGGCGAGGCAGGAGGATATCAGAGTTCAGACTAGACAGGAGGATATCAGAGTTCAGACGAGACAGGATGATCCCAGTGTGCAGACAAGACAGGAGGATCCCAGAATTCAGACAAGACAAGAGGATATCAGTGTTCAGGGGACGCAAGAAGATCCCAGATTTCAGGCGAGACAGGAGGATATCAGAGTTCAGACGAGGCAGGAGGATATCAGAGTGCAGACGAGACAGCAGGATATCAGAGTGCAGACGAGACAGGAGGATATCAGAGTTCAGACGAGACAAGAGGATCCCAGAGTTCAGACGAGACAGGAGGATATCAGAGTTCAGACGAGACAGGAGGATATCAGATTTCCGACGAGACAGGAGGATCCCAGAGTTCAGGCGAAGCAGGAGGATATCAGAGTTCATACGAGACAAGAGGATCCCAGAGTTCAGACGAGACAGGAGGATATCAGAGTTCAGACGAGACAGGAGGATATCAGAGTGCAGATGAGGCAGGAGGATATCAGAGAGCAGACCAGACAGGAGGATGCCAGAGTTCAGGTGAGGCAGGAGAATATCAGAGTTCAGACGAGACAGGAGGATCCCAGAGTTCAGACGAGACAGGAGGATATCAGAGTTCAGACGAGACAGGAGGATCCCAGAGTTCAGGCGAAGCAGGAGGATATCAGAGTTCAGATGAGACAGGAGGATATCAGAGTTCAGGCGAGACAGGAGGATATCAGAGTGCAGACGAGACAGGAGGATATCAGAGTTCAGACGAGACAGGAGGATATCAGTGTTCAGGCGAGACAGGAGGATATCAGAGATCAGATGAGACAGGAGGATATCAGAGTGCAGACGAGACAGGAGGCTATCAGAGTTCAGACGAGACAGGAGGATATCAGAGTGCAGACGAGACAGGAGTATCCCAGAGTTCAGGCAAGACAGGAGGATATCAGAGTGCAGACGAGACAAGAGGATCCAGGAGTTCAGGAGAGACAGGAGGATATCAGACGATACAGGAGGATCACAGAGTTCAGGCGAGGCAGGAGGATATCAGAGTTCAGACGAGACAGGAGGATCCCAGATTTCAGACGAGACAGGAGTATATCAGAGTTCAGACGAGACAGGAGCATCCCAGAGTTCAGACGAGACAGGAGGATATCAGAGTTCAGGCGAGACAGGAGGATATCAGAGTGCAGATGAGACAGGAGGCTATCAGAGTTCAGACGAGACAGGAGGATATCAGAGTTCAGGCGAGACAGGAGGATATCAGAGTTCAGACGAGACAGGAGGATATCAGAGTGCAGACGAGGCAGCAGGATATCAGAGTGTAGGCGAGGCAGGAGGATCTCAGAGTGCAGACAAGACAGGAGGATCCCAGAGTTCAGACGAGACAAGAGGATCCCAGAGTTCAGGCGAGACAGGAGGATATCAGAGTTCAGATGAGACAGGTGGACCCCAGAGTTCAGACGAGACTGGAGGATATCAGAGTGCAGATGAGGCAGGAGGATATCAGAGTGCAGACGAGACAGGAGGATCCCAGAGTTCAGGCGAGGCAGGAGGATATCAGAGTTCAGACTAGACAGGAGGATCCCAGAGTTCAGACGAGACAGAAGGATATCAGAGTTCAGACGAGACAGGATGATCCCAGAGTGCAGACAAGACAGGGGGATCCCAGAATTCAGACAAGACAAGAGGATATCAGTGTTCAGGGGACGCAAGAAGATCCCAGATTTCAGGCGAGACAGGAGGATATCAGAGTTCAGACGAGGCAGGAGGATATGAGAGTGCAGACGAGACAGCAGGATATCAGAGTGCAGACGAGACAGGAGGATCCCAGAGTTCAGGCGAGACAGGAGGATATCAGGGTTCAAACGAGACAGGAGGATCCCAGAGTTCACGTGAAACAGAAGGATATCAGAGTGCAGATGAGGCAGGAGGATATCAGAGTGCAGACGAGACAGGAGGATCCCAGAGTTCAGACGAGACAGAAGGATATCAGAGTTCAGACGAGACAGGATGATCCCAGAGTGCAGACAAGACAGGAGGATCCCAGAATTCAGACAAGACAAGAGGATATCAGTGTTCAGGGGACGCAAGAAGATCCCAGATTTCAGGCGAGACAGGAGGATATCAGAGTTCAGACGAGGCAGGAGGATATGAGAGTGCAGACGAGACAGCAGGATATCAGAGTGCAGACGAGACAGGAGGATACCAGAGTTCAGGCGAGACAGGAGGATATCAGGGTTCAAACGAGACAGGAGGATCCCAGAGTTCACGTGAAACAGGAGGATATCAGAGTGCAGATGAGGCAGGAGGATATCAGAGTGCAGACGAGACAGGAGGATCCCAGAGTTCAGGCGAGGCAGGAGGATATCAGAGTTCAGACTAGACAGGAGGATATCAGAGTTCAGACGAGACAGGATGATCCCAGTGTGCAGACAAGACAGGAGGATCCCAGAATTCAGACAAGACAAGAGGATATCAGTGTTCAGGGGACGCAAGAAGATCCCAGATTTCAGGCGAGACAGGAGGATATCAGAGTTCAGACGAGGCAGGAGGATATCAGAGTGCAGACGAGACAGCAGGATATCAGAGTGCAGACGAGACAGGAGGATATCAGAGTGCAGACGAGACAGGAGGATATCAGAGTGCAGACGAGGCAGCAGGATATCAGAGAGTAGGCGAGGCAGGAGGATCTCAGAGTGCAGACAAGACAGGAGGATCCCAGAGTTCAGACGAGACCAGAGGATCCCAGAGTTCAGGCGAGACAGGAGGATATCAGAGTTCAGATGAGACAGGAGGACCCCAGAGTTCAGACGAGACTGGAGGATATCAGAGTGCAGATGAGGCAGGAGGATATCAGAGTGCAGACGAGACAGGAGGATCCCAGAGTTCAGGCGAGGCAGGAGGATATCAGAGTTCAGACTAGACAGGAGGATCCCAGAGTGCAGACAAGACAGGAGGATCCCAGAATTCAGACAAGACAAGAGGATATCAGTGTTCCGGGGACGCAAGAAGATCCCAGATTTCAGGCGAGACAGGAGGATATCAGAGTTCAGACGAGGCAGGAGGATATGAGAGTGCAGACGAGACAGCAGGATATCAGAGTGCAGACGAGACAGGAGGATCCCAGAGTTCAGGCGAGGCAGGAGGATATCAGAGTGCAGACGAGACAGGAGGATCCCAGAGTTCAGGCGAGGCAGGAGGATATCAGAGTTCAGACTAGACAGGAGGATCCCAGAGTTCAGACGAGACAGGAGGATATCAGAGTTCAGACGAGACAGGATGATCCCAGTGTGCAGACAAGACAGGATGATCCCAGAATTCAGACAAGACAAGAGGATATCAGTGTTCAGGGGACGCAAGAAGATCCCAGATTTCAGGCGAGACAGGAGGATATCAGAGTTCAGACGAGGCAGGAGGATATCAGAGTGCAGACGAGACAGCAGGATATCAGAGTGCAGACGAGACAGGAGGATATCAGAGTGCAGACGAGACAGGAGGATCCCAGAGTTCAGGCAAGACAGAAGGATATCAGAGTGCAGACGAGACAGGAGGATCTCAGAGTTCAGGCGAGACAGGAGGATATCAGGGTTCAAATGAGACAGGAGGATCCCAGAGTGCACGTGAAACAGGAGGATATCAGAGTTCAGATGAGACAGGAGGTTCCCAGAGTTCAGATGAGACAGGAGGATATCAGAGGTCAGGCGAGACAGGAGGATATCAGAGTTCAGACGAGACAGTAGGATATCAGAGTGCAGACGAGGCAGTAGGATATCAGAGTGCAGGCGAGACAGGAGGATCTCAGAGTGCAGACAAGACAGGAGGATCCCAGAGTTCAGATGAGACAAGAGGATATCAGTCTTCTATTGAGGCAGGAAGATCCCAGAGTTCAGGCGAGACAGGAGGATCCCAGAGTTCAGGCGAGACAGGAGGATATCACAGTTCAGATGAGACAGGAGGATATCACAGTTCAGATGAGAGAGGAGGATATCACAGTTCAGACGAGACAGGAGGATATCAGAGTTCGGACGAGACAGGAGGACATCAGAGTGCAGATGAGGCTGGAGGATATCAGTGTGCAGACGAGACAGGAGGATCCCAGTGTTCAGGCAAGACAGGAGGATATCAGAGTGCAGACAAGACAGAAGGATCCGAGAGTTCAGGCGAGACAGGAGGATCCCAGAGTTCAGGCGAGACAGGAGGATATCAGATTTCAGACGATTCAGGAGGATCCCAGAGTTCAGGCGAAGCAGGAGGATATCAGAGTTCAGACGAGACAAGAGGATCCCAGAGTTCAGACGAGACAGGAGGATATCAGAGTTCAGACGAGACAGGAGGATATCAGATTTCAGACGAGACAGGAGGATCCCAGAGTTCAGGCGAAGCAGGAGGATATCAGAGTTCAGACGAGACAAGAGGATACCAGAGTTCAGACGAAACAGGAGGATATCAGAGTTCAGACGAGACAGGAGGATATCAGAGTGCAGATGAGGCAGGAGGATATCAGAGTGCTGACCAGACAGGAGGATCCCAGAGTTCAGGCGAGGCAGGAGAAAATCAGAGTTCAGACGAGACAGGAGGATCCCAGAGTTCAGATGAGACAGGAGGATATCAGAGTTCAGACGAGACAGGAGCATCCCAGAGTTCAGGCGAAGCAGGAGGATATCAGAGTTCAGATGAGACAGGAGGATATCAGTGTTCAGGCGAGACAGGAGGATATCAGAGATCAGATGAGACAGGAGGATATCAGAGTGCAGACGAGACAGGAGGCTATCAGAGTTCAGACGAGTCAGGAGGATATCAGAGTGCAGACGAGACAGGAGTATCCCAGAGTTCAGGCAAGACAGGAGGATATCAGAGTGCAGACGAGACAAGAGGATCCAGGAGTTCAGGCGAGACAGGAGGATATCAGACGATACAGGAGGATCACAGAGTTCAGGCGAGGCAGGAGAATATCAGAGTTCAGACGAGACAGGAGGATCCCAGATTTCAGGCGAGACAGGAGGCTATCAGAGTGCAGACGAGACAGGATGCTATCAGAGTTCAGACGAGACAGGAGGATATCAGAGTTCAGGCGAGACAGGAGGATATCAGAGTTCAGGCGAGACAGGAGGATATCAGAGTGCTAATGAGGCAGGAGGATATGAGACTGCAGACGAGACAGGAGGATCCCAGAGTTCAGGAGAGGCAGGAGGATATCAGAGTTCAGACTAGACAGGAGGATCCCAGAGTTCAGACGAGACAGGAGGATATCAGAGTTCAGACGAGACAGGATGATCCCAGAGTGCAGACAAGACAGGATGATCCCAGAGTGCAGACAAGACAGGAGGATCCCAGAATTCAGACAAGACAAGAGGATATCAGTGTTCAGGGGACGCAAGAAGATCCCAGATTTCAGGCGAGACAGGAGGATATCAGAGTTCAGACGAGGCAGGAGGATATCAGAGTGCAGACGAGACAGCAGGATATCAGAGTGCAGACGAGACAGGAGGATCCCAGAGTTCAGGCGAGACAGGAGGATATCAGGGTTCAAACGAGACAGGAGGATCCCAGAGTTCACGTGAAACAGAAGGATATCAGAGTGCAGATGAGGCAGGAGGATATCAGAGTGCAGACGAGACAGGAGGATCCCAGAGTTCAGACGAGACAGAAGGATATCAGAGTTCAGACGAGACAGGATGATCCCAGAGTGCAGACAAGACAGGAGGATCCCAGAATTCAGACAAGACAAGAGGATATCAGTGTTCAGGGGACGCAAGAAGATCCCAGATTTCAGGCGAGACAGGAGGATATCAGAGTTCAGACGAGGCAGGAGGATATGAGAGTGCAGACGAGACAGCAGGATATCAGAGTGCAGACGAGACAGGAGGATACCAGAGTTCAGGCGAGACAGGAGGATATCAGGGTTCAAACGAGACAGGAGGATCCCAGAGTTCACGTGAAACAGGAGGATATCAGAGTGCAGATGAGGCAGGAGGATATCAGAGTGCAGACGAGACAGGAGGATCCCAGAGTTCAGGCGAGGCAGGAGGATATCAGAGTTCAGACTAGACAGGAGGATATCAGAGTTCAGACGAGACAGGATGATCCCAGTGTGCAGACAAGACAGGAGGATCCCAGAATTCAGACAAGACAAGAGGATATCAGTGTTCAGGGGACGCAAGAAGATCCCAGATTTCAGGCGAGACAGGAGGATATCAGAGTTCAGACGAGGCAGGAGGATATCAGAGTGCAGACGAGACAGCAGGATATCAGAGTGCAGACGAGACAGGAGGATATCAGAGTGCAGACGAGACAGGAGGATATCAGAGTGCAGACGAGGCAGCAGGATATCAGAGAGTAGGCGAGGCAGGAGGATCTCAGAGTGCAGACAAGACAGGAGGATCCCAGAGTTCAGACGAGACCAGAGGATCCCAGAGTTCAGGCGAGACAGGAGGATATCAGAGTTCAGATGAGACAGGAGGACCCCAGAGTTCAGACGAGACTGGAGGATATCAGAGTGCAGATGAGGCAGGAGGATATCAGAGTGCAGACGAGACAGGAGGATCCCAGAGTTCAGGCGAGGCAGGAGGATATCAGAGTTCAGACTAGACAGGAGGATCCCAGAGTGCAGACAAGACAGGAGGATCCCAGAATTCAGACAAGACAAGAGGATATCAGTGTTCCGGGGACGCAAGAAGATCCCAGATTTCAGGCGAGACAGGAGGATATCAGAGTTCAGACGAGGCAGGAGGATATGAGAGTGCAGACGAGACAGCAGGATATCAGAGTGCAGACGAGACAGGAGGATCCCAGAGTTCAGGCGAGGCAGGAGGATATCAGAGTGCAGACGAGACAGGAGGATCCCAGAGTTCAGGCGAGGCAGGAGGATATCAGAGTTCAGACTAGACAGGAGGATCCCAGAGTTCAGACGAGACAGGAGGATATCAGAGTTCAGACGAGACAGGATGATCCCAGTGTGCAGACAAGACAGGAGGATCCCAGAATTCAGACAAGACAAGAGGATATCAGTGTTCAGGGGACGCAAGAAGATCCCAGATTTCAGGCGAGACAGGAGGATATCAGAGTTCAGACGAGGCAGGAGGATATCAGAGTGCAGACGAGACAGCAGGATATCAGAGTGCAGACGAGACAGGAGGATATCAGAGTGCAGACGAGACAGGAGGATCCCAGAGTTCAGGCAAGACAGAAGGATATCAGAGTGCAGACGAGACAGGAGGATCTCAGAGTTCAGGCGAGACAGGAGGATATCAGGGTTCAAATGAGACAGGAGGATCCCAGAGTGCACGTGAAACAGGAGGATATCAGAGTTCAGATGAGACAGGAGGTTCCCAGAGTTCAGATGAGACAGGAGGATATCAGAGGTCAGGCGAGACAGGAGGATATCAGAGTTCAGACGAGACAGTAGGATATCAGAGTGCAGACGAGGCAGTAGGATATCAGAGTGCAGGCGAGACAGGAGGATCTCAGAGTGCAGACAAGACAGGAGGATCCCAGAGTTCAGATGAGACAAGAGGATATCAGTCTTCTATTGAGGCAGGAAGATCCCAGAGTTCAGGCGAGACAGGAGGATCCCAGAGTTCAGGCGAGACAGGAGGATATCACAGTTCAGATGAGAGAGGAGGATATCACAGTTCAGACGAGACAGGAGGATATCATAGTTCGGACGAGACAGGAGGACATCAGAGTGCAGATGAGGCTGGAGGATATCAGTGTGCAGACGAGACAGGAGGATCCCAGTGTTCAGGCAAGACAGGAGGATATCAGAGTGCAGACAAGACAGAAGGATCCGAGAGTTCAGGCGAGACAGGAGGATCCCAGAGTTCAGGCGAGACAGGAGGATATCAGATTTCAGACGATTCAGGAGGATCCCAGAGTTCAGGCGAAGCAGGAGGATATCAGAGTTCAGACGAGACAAGAGGATCCCAGAGTTCAAACGAGACAGGAGGATATCAGAGTTCAGACGAGACAGGAGGATATCAGATTTCAGACGAGACAGGAGGATCCCAGAGTTCAGGCGAAGCAGGAGGATATCAGAGTTCAGACGAGACAAGAGGATACCAGAGTTCAGACGAAACAGGAGGATATCAGAGTTCAGACGAGACAGGAGGATATCAGAGTGCAGATGAGGCAGGAGGATATCAGAGTGCTGACCAGACAGGAGGATCCCAGAGTTCAGGCGAGGCAGGAGAAAATCAGAGTTCAGACGAGACAGGAGGATCCCAGAGTTCAGATGAGACAGGAGGATATCAGAGTTCAGACGAGACAGGAGCATCCCAGAGTTCAGGCGAAGCAGGAGGATATCAGAGTTCAGATGAGACAGGAGGATATCAGTGTTCAGGCGAGACAGGAGGATATCAGAGATCAGATGAGACAGGAGGATATCAGAGTGCAGACGAGACAGGAGGCTATCAGAGTTCAGACGAGTCAGGAGGATATCAGAGTGCAGACGAGACAGGAGTATCCCAGAGTTCAGGCAAGACAGGAGGATATCAGAGTGCAGACGAGACAAGAGGATCCAGGAGTTCAGGCGAGACAGGAGGATATCAGATGATACAGGAGGATCACAGAGTTCAGGCGAGGCAGGAGAATATCAGAGTTCAGACGCGACAGGAGGATCCCAGATTTCAGGCGAGACAGGAGGCTATCAGAGTGCAGACGAGACAGGATGCTATCAGAGTTCAGACGAGACAGGAGGATATCAGAGTTCAGGCGAGACAGGAGGATATCAGAGTTCAGGCGAGACAGGAGGATATCAGAGTGCTAATGAGGCAGGAGGATATGAGACTGCAGACGAGACAGGAGGATCCCAGAGTTCAGGAGAGGCAGGAGGATATCAGAGTTCAGACTAGACAGGAGGATCCCAGAGTTCAGACGAGACAGGAGGATATCAGAGTTCAGACGAGACAGGATGATCCCAGAGTGCAGACAAGACAGGAGGATCCCAGAATTCAGACAAGACAAGAGGATATCAGTGTTCAGGGGACGTAAGAAGATCCCAGATTTCAGGCGAGACAGGAGGATATCAGAGTTCAGACGAGGCAGGAGGATATGAGAGTGCAGACGAGACAGCAGGATATCAGAGTGCAGACGAGACAGGAGGATATCAGAGTGCAGACGAGACAGGAGGATCCCAGAGTTCAGGCAAGACAGAAGGATATCAGAGTGCAGACGAGACAGGAGAATCCCAGAGTTCAGGCGAGACAGGAGGATATCAGGGTTCAAACGAGACAGGAGGATCCCAGAGTTCAGATGAGACTGGAGGATATCAGAGGTCAGGCGAGACAGGAGGATATCAGAGTTCAGACGAGACAGGAGGATATCAGTGTGCAGATGAGGCAGGAGGATCGCAGAGTTCAGGCGAGGCAGGAGGATATCAGAGTTCAGACGAGACAGGAGGATCCCAGAGTTCAGACGAGACAGGAGGATATCAGAGTTCAGACGAGACAGGAGGATATCAGTGCAGACGAGACAGGAGGATATCAGAGTTCAGATGAGACTGGAGGATATCAGAATGCAGACTAGTCAGGAGGATATCAGAGTGCAGACGAGACAGGAGGATCCCAGTGTTCAGGCAAGACAGGAGGATATGAGAGGGCAGACGAGACAGGAAGATCCCAGAGTTCAGACGAGACAAGAGGATATCAGAGTTCAAGTGAGACAGAAGGATATCAGAGTTCAGGCGAGACAGGAGGATATCAGAGTTCAGATGAGACAGGAGTACCCCAGAGTTCAGACGAGACAAGAGGATATCAGAGTTCAGACGAGACAGGAGGATATCAGAGTTCAGACGAGACAGGAGGATATCAGAGTTCAGACGTGACAAGAGGATCCCAGAGTTCAGACGAGACAGGAGGATATCAGAGTTCAGACGAGACAGGAGGATATCAGATTTCCGACGAGACAGGAGGATCCCAGAGTTCAGGCGAAGCAGGAGGATATCAGAGTTCATACGAGACAAGAGGATCCCAGAGTTCAGACGAGACAGGAGGATATCAGAGTTCAGACGAGACAGGAGGATATCAGAGTGCAGATGAGGCAGGAGGATATCAGAGAGCAGACCAGACAGGAGGATGCCAGAGTTCAGGTGAGGCAGGAGAATATCAGAGTTCAGACGAGACAGGATGATCCCAGAGTTCAGACGAGACAGGAGGATATCAGAGTTCAGACGAGACAGGAGGATCCCAGAGTTCAGGCGAAGCAGGAGGATATCAGAGTTCAGATGAGACAGGAGGATATCAGAGTTCAGGCGAGACAGGAGGATATCAGAGTGCAGACGAGACAGGAGGATATCAGAGTTCAGACGAGACAGGAGGATATCAGTGTTCAGGCGAGACAGGAGGATATCAGAGATCAGATGAGACAGGAGGATATCAGAGTGCAGACGAGACAGGAGGCTATCAGAGTTCAGACGAGACAGGAGGATATCAGAGTGCAGACGAGACAGGAGTATCCCAGAGTTCAGGCAAGACAGGAGGATATCAGAGTGCAGACGAGACAAGAGGATCCAGGAGTTCAGGAGAGACAGGAGGATATCAGACGATACAGGAGGATCACAGAGTTCAGGCGAGGCAGGAGGATATCAGAGTTCAGACGAGACAGGAGGATCCCAGATTTCAGACGAGACAGGAGTATATCAGAGTTCAGACGAGACAGGAGCATCCCAGAGTTCAGACGAGACAGGAGGATATCAGAGTTCAGGCGAGACAGGAGGATATCAGAGTGCAGATGAGACAGGAGGCTATCAGAGTTCAGACGAGACAGGAGGATATCAGAGTTCAGGCGAGACAGGAGGATATCAGAGTTCAGACGAGACAGGAGGATATCAGAGTGCAGACGAGGCAGCAGGATATCAGAGTGTAGGCGAGGCAGGAGGATCTCAGAGTGCAGACAAGACAGGAGGATCCCAGAGTTCAGACGAGACAAGAGGATCCCAGAGTTCAGGCGAGACAGGAGGATATCAGAGTTCAGATGAGACAGGTGGACCCCAGAGTTCAGACGAGACTGGAGGATATCAGAGTGCAGATGAGGCAGGAGGATATCAGAGTGCAGACGAGACAGGAGAATCCCAGAGTTCAGGCGAGGCAGGAGGATATCAGAGTTCAGACTAGACAGGAGGATCCCAGAGTTCAGACGAGACAGAAGGATATCAGAGTTCAGACGAGACAGGATGATCCCAGAGTGCAGACAAGACAGGAGGATCCCAGAATTCAGACAAGACAAGAGGATATCAGTGTTCAGGGGACGCAAGAAGATCCCAGATTTCAGGCGAGACAGGAGGATATCAGAGTTCAGACGAGGCAGGAGGATATGAGAGTGCAGACGAGACAGCAGGATATCAGAGTGCAGACGAGACAGGAGGATCCCAGAGTTCAGGCGAGACAGGAGGATATCAGGGTTCAAACGAGACAGGAGGATCCCAGAGTTCACGTGAAACAGAAGGATACCAGAGTGCAGATGAGGCAGGAGGATATCAGAGTGCAGACGAGACAGGAGGATCCCAGAGTTCAGACGAGACAGAAGGATATCAGAGTTCAGACGAGACAGGATGATCCCAGAGTGCAGACAAGACAGGAGGATCCCAGAATTCAGACAAGACAAGAGGATATCAGTGTTCAGGGGACGCAAGAAGATCCCAGATTTCAGGCGAGACAGGAGGATATCAGAGTTCAGACGAGGCAGGAGGATATGAGAGTGCAGACGAGACAGCAGGATATCAGAGTGCAGACGAGACAGGAGGATACCAGAGTTCAGGCGAGACAGGAGGATATCAGGGTTCAAACGAGACAGGAGGATCCCAGAGTTCACGTGAAACAGGAGGATATCAGAGTGCAGATGAGGCAGGAGGATATCAGAGTGCAGACGAGACAGGAGGATCCCAGAGTTCAGGCGAGGCAGGAGGATATCAGAGTTCAGACTAGACAGGAGGATATCAGAGTTCAGACGAGACAGGATGATCCCAGTGTGCAGACAAGACAGGAGGATCCCAGAATTCAGACAAGACAAGAGGATATCAGTGTTCAGGGGACGCAAGAAGATCCCAGATTTCAGGCGAGACAGGAGGATATCAGAGTTCAGACGAGGCAGGAGGATATTAGAATGCAGACGAGACAGCAGGATATCAGAGTGCAGACGAGACAGGAGGATATCAGAGTGCAGACGAGACAGGAGGATATCAGAGTGCAGACGAGGCAGCAGGATATCAGAGTGTAGGCGAGGCAGGAGGATCTCAGAGTGCAGACAAGACAGGAGGATCCCAGAGTTCAGACGAGACAAGAGGATCCCAGAGTTCAGGCGAGACAGGAGGATATCAGAGTTCAGATGAGACAGGAGGACCCCAGAGTTCAGACGAGACTGGAGGATATCAGAGTGCAGATGAGGCAGGAGGATATCAGAGTGCAGACGAGACAGGAGGATCCCAGAGTTCAGGCGAGGCAGGAGGATATCAGAGTTCAGACTAGACAGGAGGATCCCAGAGTGCAGACAAGACAGGAGGATCCCAGAATTCAGACAAGACAAGAGGATATCAGTGTTCCGGGGACGCAAGAAGATCCCAGATTTCAGGCGAGACAGGAGGATATCAGAGTTCAGACGAGGCAGGAGGATATGAGAGTGCAGACGAGACAGCAGGATATCAGAGTGCAGACGAGACAGGAGGATCCCAGAGTTCAGGCGAGACAGGAGGATATCAGGGTTCAAACGAGACAGGAGGATCCCAGAGTTCACGTGAAACAGGAGGATATCAGAGTGCAGATGAGGCAGGAGGATATCAGAGTGCAGACGAGACAGGAGGATCCCAGAGTTCAGGCGAGGCAGGAGGATATCAGAGTTCAGACTAGACAGGAGGATCCCAGAGTTCAGACGAGACAGGAGGATATCAGAGTTCAGACGAGACAGGATGATCCCAGTGTGCAGACAAGACAGGAGGATCCCAGAATTCAGACAAGACAAGAGGATATCAGTGTTCAGGGGACGCAAGAAGATCCCAGATTTCAGGCGAGACAGGAGGATATCAGAGTTCAGACGAGGCAGGAGGATATCAGAGTGCAGACGAGCCAGCAGGATATCAGAGTGCAGTCGAGACAGGAGGATATCAGAGTGCAGACGAGACAGGAGGATCCCAGAGTTCAGGCAAGACAGAAGGATATCAGAGTGCAGACGAGACAGGAGGATCTCAGAGTTCAGGCGAGACAGGAGGATATCAGGGTTCAAATGAGACAGGAGGATCCCAGAGTGCACGTGAAACAGGAGGATATCAGAGTTCAGATGAGACAGGAGGTTCCCAGAGTTCAGATGAGACAGGAGGATATCAGAGGTCAGGCGAGACAGGAGGATATCAGAGTTCAGACGAGACAGTAGGATATCAGAGTGCAGACGAGGCAGTAGGATA
This sequence comes from Hypanus sabinus, assembly GCF_030144855.1. Taxonomy (NCBI): domain Eukaryota; kingdom Metazoa; phylum Chordata; class Chondrichthyes; order Myliobatiformes; family Dasyatidae; genus Hypanus; species Hypanus sabinus. The sequence continues at coordinate 99,318,470 of NC_082717.1, read as the reverse complement.
TCAGAGTGCAGGCGAGACTGGAGGATCTCAGAGTGCAGACAAGACAGGAGGATCCCAGAGTTCAGATGAGACAAGAGGATATCAGTCTTCTATTGAGGCAGGAAGATCCCAGAGTTCAGGCGAGACAGGAGGATCCCAGAGTTCAGGCGAGACAGGAGGATATCACAGTTCAGATGAGAGAGGAGGATATCACAGTTCAGACGAGACAGGAGGATATCAGAGTTCGGACGAGACAGGAGGACATCAGAGTGCAGATGAGGCTGGAGGATATCAGTGTGCAGACGAGACAGGAGGATCCCAGTGTTCAGGCAAGACAGGAGGATATCAGTGTGCAGACAAGACAGAAGGATCCGAGAGTTCAGGCGAGACAGGAGGATCCCAGAGTTCAGGCGAGACAGAAGGATATCAGATTTCAGACGATTCAGGAGGATCCCAGAGTTCAGGCGAAGCAGGAGGATATCAGAGTTCAGACGAGACAAGAGGATCCCAGAGTTCAGACGAGACAGGAGGATATCAGAGTTCAGACGAGACAGGAGGATATCAGATTTCAGACGAGACAGGAGGATCCCAGAGTTCAGGCGAAGCAGGAGGATATCAGAGTTCAGACGAGACAAGAGGATCCCAGAGTTCAGACGAAACAGGAGGATATCAGAGTTCAGACGAGACAGGAGGATATCAGAGTGCAGATGAGGCAGGAGGATATCAGAGTGCTGACCAGACAGGAGGATCCCAGAGTTCAGGCGAGGCAGGAGAAAATCAGAGTTCAGACGAGACAGGAGGATCCCAGAGTTCAGATGAGACAGGAGGATATCAGAGTTCAGACGAGACAGGAGCATCCCAGAGTTCAGGCGAAGCAGGAGGATATCAGAGTTCAGATGAGACAGGAGGATATCAGTGTTCAGGCGAGACAGGAGGATATCAGAGATCAGATGAGACAGGAGGATATCAGAGTGCAGACGAGACAGGAGGCTATCAGAGTTCAGACGAGTCAGGAGGATATCAGAGTGCAGACGAGACAGGAGTATCCCAGAGTTCAGGCAAGACAGGAGGATATCAGAGTGCAGACGAGACAAGAGGATCCAGGAGTTCAGGCGAGACAGGAGGATATCAGACGATACAGGAGGATCACAGAGTTCAGGCGAGGCAGGAGGATATCAGAGTTCAGACGAGACAGGAGGATCCCAGATTTCAGACGAGACAGGAGTATATCAGAGTTCAGATGAGACAGGAGGATCCCAGAGTTCAGACGAGACAGGAGGCTATCAGAGTGCAGACGAGACAGGATGCTATCAGAGTTCAGACGAGACAGGAGGATATCAGAGTTCAGGCGAGACAGGAGGATATCAGAGTTCAGGCGAGACAGGAGGATATCAGAGTGCTAATGAGGCAGGAGGATATGAGACTGCAGACGAGACAGGAGGATCCCAGAGTTCAGGAGAGGCAGGAGGATATCAGAGTTCAGACTAGACAGGAGGATCCCAGAGTTCAGACGAGACAGGAGGATATCAGAGTTCAGACGAGACAGGATGATCCCAGAGGCCAGACAAGACAGGAGGATCCCAGAATTCAGACAAGACAAGAGGATATCAGTGTTCAGGGGACGTAAGAAGATCCCAGATTTCAGGCGAGACAGGAGGATATCAGAGTTCAGACGAGGCAGGAGGATATGAGAGTGCAGACGAGACAGCAGGATATCAGAGTGCAGACGAGACAGGAGGATATCAGAGTGCAGACGAGACAGGAGGATCCCAGAGTTCAGGCAAGACAGAAGGATATCAGAGTGCAGACGAGACAGGAGAATCCCAGAGTTCAGGCGAGACAGGAGGATATCAGGGTTCAAACGAGACAGGAGGATCCCAGAGTTCAGATGAGACTGGAGGATATCAGAGGTCAGGCGAGACAGGAGGATATCAGAGTTCAGACGAGACAGGAGGATATCAGTGTGCAGATGAGGCAGGAGGATCGCAGAGTTCAGGCGAGGCAGGAGGATATCAGAGTTCAGACGAGACAGGAGGATCCCAGAGTTCAGACGAGACAGGAGGATATCAGAGTTCAGACGAGACAGGAGGATATCAGAGTGCAGACGAGACAGGAGGATATCAGAGTTCAGATGAGACTGGAGGATATCAGAATGCAGACTAGTCAGGAGGATATCAGAGTGCAGACGAGACAGGAGGATCCCAGTGTTCAGGCAAGACAGGAGGATATGAGAGGGCAGACGAGACAGGAAGATCCCAGAGTTCAGACGAGACAAGAGGATATCAGAGTTCAAGTGAGACAGAAGGATATCAGAGTTCAGGCGAGACAGGAGGATATCAGAGTTCAGATGAGACAGGAGTACCCCAGAGTTCAGACGAGACAAGAGGATATCAGAGTTCAGACGAGACAGGAGGATATCAGAGTTCAGACGAGACAGGAGGATATCAGAGTTCAGACGAGACAAGAGGATCCCAGAGTTCAGACGAGACAGGAGGATATCAGAGTTCAGACGAGACAGGAGGATATCAGATTTCCGACGAGACAGGAGGATCCCAGAGTTCAGGCGAAGCAGGAGGATATCAGAGTTCATACGAGACAAGAGGATCCCAGAGTTCAGACGAGACAGGAGGATATCAGAGTTCAGACGAGACAGGAGGATATCAGAGTGCAGATGAGGCAGGAGGATATCAGAGAGCAGACCAGACAGGAGGATGCCAGAGTTCAGGTGAGGCAGGAGAATATCAGAGTTCAGACGAGACAGGAGGATCCCAGAGTTCAGACGAGACAGGAGGATATCAGAGTTCAGATGAGACAGGAGGATCCCAGAGTTCAGGCGAAGCAGGAGGATATCAGAGTTCAGATGAGACAGGAGGATATCAGAGTTCAGGCGAGACAGGAGGATATCAGAGTGCAGACGAGACAGGAGGATATCAGAGTTCAGACGAGACAGGAGGATATCAGTGTTCAGGCGAGACAGGAGGATATCAGAGATCAGATGAGACAGGAGGATATCAGAGTGCAGACGAGACAGGAGGCTATCAGAGTTCAGACGAGACAGGAGGATATCAGAGTGCAGACGAGACAGGAGTATCCCAGAGTTCAGGCAAGACAGGAGGATATCAGAGTGCAGACGAGACAAGAGGATCCAGGAGTTCAGGAGAGACAGGAGGATATCAGACGATACAGGAGGATCACAGAGTTCCGTCGAGACAAGAGGAACCCAGAGTTCAGACAAAGCAGGAGGATATCAGAGTTCAGACGAGACAGGAGGATATCAGAGTTCAGACGAGACAGGAAGATCCCAGAGGTCAGACGAGACAGGAGGATATCAGAGTTCTGACGAGACAGGAGAATATCAGAGTTCAGATGAGATAGGAGGCTATCAGAATGCAGACGAGTCAGAAGGATATCAGAGTGCAGACGAGACAGGAGGATCCCAGTGTTCAGGCAAGACAGGAGGATATGAGACTGCAGACGAGACAGGAGGATCCCAGAGTTCAGGAGAGGCAGGAGGATATCAGAGTTCAGACTAGACAGGAGGATCCCAGAGTTCAGACGAGACAGGAGGATATCAGAGTTCAGACGAGACAGGATGATCCCAGAGTGCAGACAAGACAGGAGGATCCCAGAATTCAGACAAGACAAGAGGATATCAGTGTTCAGGGGACGTAAGAAGATCCCAGATTTCAGGCGAGACAGGAGGATATCAGAGTTCAGACGAGGCAGGAGGATATGAGAGTGCAGACGAGACAGCAGGATATCAGAGTGCAGACGAGACAGGAGGATATCAGAGTGCAGACGAGACAGGAGGATCCCAGAGTTCAGGCAAGACAGAAGGATATCAGAGTGCAGACGAGACAGGAGAATCCCAGAGTTCAGGCGAGACAGGAGGATATCAGGGTTCAAACGAGACAGGAGGATCCCAGAGTTCAGATGAGACTGGAGGATATCAGAGGTCAGGCGAGACAGGAGGATATCAGAGTTCAGACGAGACAGCAGGATATCAGTGTGCAGATGAGGCAGGAGGATCGCAGAGTTCAGGCGAGGCAGGAGGATATCAGAGTTCAGACGAGACAGGAGGATCCCAGAGTTCAGACGAGACAGGAGGATATCAGAGTTCAGACGAGACAGGAGGATATCAGAGTGCAGACGAGACAGGAGGATATCAGAGTTCAGATGAGACTGGAGGATATCAGAATGCAGACTAGTCAGGAGGATATCAGAGTGCAGACGAGACAGGAGGATCCCAGTGTTCAGGCAAGACAGGAGGATATGAGAGGGCAGACGAGACAGGAAGATCCCAGAGTTCAGACGAGACAAGAGGATATCAGAGTTCAAGTGAGACAGAAGGATATCAGAGTTCAGGCGAGACAGGAGGATATCAGAGTTCAGATGAGACAGGAGTACCCCAGAGTTCAGACGAGACAAGAGGATATCAGAGTTCAGACGAGACAGGAGGATATCAGAGTTCAGATGAGACAGGAGGACATCAGAATGCAGACGAGACAGGAGGATCCCAGAGTTCAGGCGAAGCAGGAGGATATCAGAGTTCCGACGAGACAAGAGGAACCCAGAGTTCAGACAAAGCAGGAGGATATCCGAGTTCAGACGAGACAGGAGGATATCTGAGTTCAGACGAGACAGGAAGATCCCAGAGTTCAGACGAGACAGGAGGATATCAGAGTTCTGACGAGACAGGAGAATATCAGAGTTCAGATGAGATAGGAGGCTATCAGAATGCAGACGAGTCAGAAGGATATCAGAGTGCAGACGAGACAGGAGGATCCCAGTGTTCAGGCAAGACAGGAGGATATCAGAGTGCAGACAAGACAGAAGGATCGGAGAGTTCAGGCGAGACAGGAGGATCCCAGAGTTCAGGCGAGACAGGAGGATATCAGATTTCAGACGAGACAGGAGGATCCCAGAGTTCAGGCGAAGCAGGAGGATATCAGAGTTCAGACGAGACAAGAGGATCCCAGAGTTCAGACGAGACAGGAGGATATCAGAGTTCAGACGAGACAGGAGGATATCAGAGTGCAGATGAGGCAGGAGGATATCAGAGTGCTGACCAGACAGGAGGATCCCAGAGTTCAGGCGAGGCAGGAGAATATCAGAGTTCAGACGAGACAGGAGGATCCCAGAGTTCAGATGAGACAGGAGGATATCAGAGTTCAGACGAGACAGGAGCATCCCAGAGTTCAGGCGAAGCAGGAGGATATCAGAGTTCAGATGAGACAGGAGGATATCAGTGTTCAGGCGAGACAGGAGGATATCAGAGTGCAGACGAGACAGGAGGATATCAGAGTTCAGACGAGACAGGAGGATATCAGTGTTCAGGCGAGACAGGAGGATATCAGAGTTCAGATGAGACAGGAGGATATCAGAGTGCAGACGAGACAGGAGGCTATCAGAGTTCAGACGAGTCAGGAGGATATCAGAGTGCAGACGAGACAGGAGTATCCCAGAGTTCAGGCAAGACAGGACGATGTCATGGTGCAGACGAGACAAGAGGATCCAGGAGTTCAGGCGAGACAGGAGGATATCAGACGATACAGGAGGATCACAGAGTTCAGGCGAGGCAGGAGGATATCAGAGTTCAGACGAGACAGGAGGATCCCAGATTTCAGACGAGACAGGAGTATATCAGAGTTCAGATGAGACAGGAGGATCCCAGAGTTCAGACGAGACAGGAGGATATCAGAGTTCAGGCGAGACAGGAGGCTATCAGAGTGCAGACGAGACAGGAGGCTATCAGAGTTCAGACGAGACAGGAGGATATCAGAGTTCAGGCGAGACAGGAGGATATCAGAGTTCAGACGAGACAGGAGGATATCAGAGTGCAGATGAGGCAGGAGGATATCAGACTGCAGACGAGACAGGAGGATCCCAGAGTTCAGGCGAGGCAGGAGGATATCAGAGTTCAGACTAGACAGGAGGATCCCAGAGTTCAGACGAGACAGGAGGATATCAGGGTTCAAACGAGACAGGAGGATCCCAGAGTTCAGGTGAAACAGGAGGGTATCAGAGTGCAGATGAGGCAGGAGGATTTCAGAGTGCAGACGAGACAGGAGGATCCCAGAGTTCAGGCGAGGCAGGAGGATATCAGTGTTCAGACTAGACAGGAGGATCCCAGAGTTCAGACGAGACAGGAGGATATCAGAGTTCAGACGAGACAGGATGATCCCAGTGTGCAGACAAGACAGGAGGATCCCAGAATTCAGACAAGACAAGAGGATATCAGTGTTCAGGGGATGCAAGAAGATCCCAGATTTCAGGCGAGACAGGAGGATATCAGAGTTCAGACGAGGCAGGAGGATATCAGAGTGCAGACGAGACAGCAGGATATCAGAGTGCAGACGAGACAGGAGGATATCAGAGTGCAGACGAGACAGGAGGATCCCAGAGTTCAGGCAAGACAGAAGGATATCAGAGTGCAGACGAGACAGGAGGATCTCAGTGTTCAGGCGAGACAGGAGGATATCAGGGTTCAAATGAGACAGGAGGATCCCAGAGTGCACGTGAAACAGGAGGATATCAGAGTTCAGATGAGACAGGAGGTTCCCAGAGTTCAGATGAGACAGGAGGATATCAGAGGTCAGGCGAGACAGGAGGATATCAGAGTTCAGATGAGACAGTAGGATATCAGAGTGCAGACGAGGCAGTAGGATATCAGAGTGCAGGCGAGACAGGAGGATCTCAGAGTGCAGACAAGACAGGAGGATCCCAGAGTTCAGCTGAGACAAGAGGATATCCGTCTTCTATTGAGGCAGGAAGATCCCAGAGTTCAGGCGAGACAGGAGGATATCAGAGTTCAGACGAGACAGGAGGATCCCAGAGTTCAGGCGAGACAGGAGGATATCACAGTTCAGATGAGAGAGGAGGATATCAGAGTTCAGACGAGACAGGAGGATATCAGAGTTCGGACGAGACAGGAGGACATCAGAGTGCAGATGAGGCTGGAGGATATCAGTGTGCAGACGAGACAGGAGGGTCCCAGAGTTCAGGCGAGACAGGAGGATATCAGAGTTCAGACGAGACAGCAGGATCCCAGAGTTCAGACGAGACAGGAGGATATCAGAGATCTGACGAGACAGGAGGATATCAGAGTTCAGATGAGACTGGAGTATATCAGAATGCAGACTAGTCAGGAGGATATCAGAGTGCAGACGAGACAGGAAGATCCCAGTGTTCAGGCAAGACAGGAGGATATGAGAGGGCAGACGAGACAGGAAGATCCCAGAGTTCAGACGAGACAAGAGGATATCAGAGTTCAGGTGAGACAGAAGGATATCAGAGTTCAGGTGAGACAGGAGGATATCAGAGTTCAGATGAGACAGGAGTACCCCAGAGTTCAGACGAGACAAGAGGATATCAGAGTTCAGACGAGACAGGAGGATATCAGAGTTCAGATGAGACAGGAGGACATCAGAGTGCAGACGAGACAGGAGGATCCCAGAGGTCAGACGAGACAGGAGGATATCAGAGTTCTGACGAGACAGGAGAATATCAGAGTTCAGATGAGATAGGAGGCTATCAGAATGCAGACGAGTCAGAAGGATATCAGAGTGCAGACGAGACAGGAGGATACCAGTGTTCAGGCAAGACAGGTGGATATCAGAGTGCAGACAAGACAGAAGGATCCGAGAGTTCAGGCGAGACAGGAGGATCCCAGAGTTCATGCGAGACAGGGGTATATCAGATGATACAGGAGGATCACAGAGTTCAGGCGAGGCAGGAGGATATCAGAGTTCAGACGAGACAGGAGGATCCCAGATTTCAGACGAGACAGGAGAATATCAGAGTTCAGATGAGACAGGAGGATCCCAGAGTTCAGACGAGACAGGAGGATATCAGAGTTCAGGCGAGACAGGAGGCTATCAGAGTGCAGACGAGACAGGAGGCTATCAGAGTTCAGACGAGACAGGAGGATATCAGAGTTCAGGCGAGACAGGAGGATATCAGAGTTCAGACGAGACAGGAGGATATCAGAGTGCAGATGAGGCAGGAGGATATCAGACTGCAGACGAGACAGGAGGATCCCAGAGTTCAGGCGAGGCAGGAGGATATCAGAGTTCAGACTAGACAGGAGGATCCCAGAGTTCAGACGAGACAGGAGGATATCAGGGTTCAAACGAGACAGGAGGATCCCAGAGTTCACGTGGAACAGGAGGATATCAGAGTGCAGATGAGGCAGGAGGATATTAGAGTGCAGACGAGACAGGAGGATCCCAGAGTTCAGGCGAGGCAGGAGGATATCAGAGTTCAGACTAGACAGGAGGATCCCAGAGTTCAGACGAGACAGGAGGATATCAGAGTTCAGACGAGACAGGATGATCCCAGTGTGCAGACAAGACAGGAGGATCCCAGAATTCAGACAAGACAAGAGGATATCAGTGTTCAGGGGACGCAAGAAGATCCCAGATTTCAGGCGAGACAGGAGGATATCAGAGTTCAGACGAGGCAGGAGGATATCAGAGTGCAGACGAGACAGCAGGATATCAGAGTGCAGACGAGACAGGAGGATATCAGAGTGCAGACGAGACAGGAGGATCCCAGAGTTCAGGCAAGACAGAAGGATATCAGAGTGCAGACGAGACAGGAGGATCTCAGAGTTCAGGCGAGACAGGAGGATATCAGGGTTCAAATGAGACAGGAGGATCCCAGAGTGCACGTGAAACATGAGGATATCAGAGTTCAGATGAGACAGGAGGTTCCCAGAGTTCAGATGAGACAGGAGGATATCAGAGGTCAGGCGAGACAGGAGGATATCAGAGTTCAGACGAGACAGTAGGATATCAGAGTGCAGACGAGGCAGTAGGATATCAGAGTGCAGGCGAGACAGGAGGATCTCAGAGTGCAGACAAGACAGGAGGATCCCAGAGTTCAGATGAGACAAGAGGATATCAGTCTTCTATTGAGGCAGGAAGATCCCAGAGATCAGGCGAGACAGGAGGATATCAGAGTTCAGACGAGACAGGAGGATCCCAGAGTTCAGGCGAGACAGGAGGATATCACAGTTCAGATGAGAGAGGAGGATATCAGAGTTCAGACGAGACAGGAGGATATCAGAGTTCGGACGAGACAGGAGGACATCAGAGTGCAGATGAGGCTGGAGGATATCAGTGTGCAGAAGAGACAGGAGGGTCCCAGAGTTCAGGCGAGACAGGAGGATATCAGAGTTCAGACGAGACAGCAGGATCCCAGAGTTCAGACGAGACAGGAGGATATCAGAGTTCAGATGAGACAGGAAGATCCCAGAGTTCAGACGAGACAAGAGGATATCAGAGATCTGACGAGACAGGAGGATATCAGAGTTCAGATGAAACTGGAGGATATCAGAATGCAGACTAGTCAGGAGGATATCAGAGTGCAGACGAGACAGGAAGATCCCAGTGTTCAGGCAAGACAGGAGGATATGAGAGGGCAGACAAGACAGGAAGATCCCAGAGTTCAGACGAGACAAGAGGCTATCAGAGTTCAAGTGAGACAGAAGGATATCAGAGTTCAGGTGAGACAGGAGGATATCAGAGTTCAGATGAGACAGGAGTACCCCAGAGTTCAGACGAGACAGGAGGCTATCAGAGTTCAGACGAGTCAGGAGGATATCAGAGTGCAGACGAGACAGGAGTATCCCAGAGTTCAGGCAAGACAGGACGATGTCAGAGTGCAGACGAGACAAGAGGATCCAGGAGTTCAGGCGAGACAGGAGGATATCAGACGATACAGGAGGATCACAGAGTTCAGGCGAGGCAGGAGGATATCAGAGTTCAGACGAGACAGGAGGATCCCAGATTTCAGACGAGACAGGAGGATATCAGAGTTCTGACGAGACAGGAGAATATCAGAGTTCAGATGAGATAGGAGGCTATCAGAGTTCAGATGAGACAGGAGGACATCAGAGTGCAGACGAGACAGGAGGATCCCAGAGTTCAGGCGAAGCAGGAGGATATCAGAGTTCCGACGAGACAAGAGGAACCCAGAGTTCAGACAAAGCAGGAGGATATCAGAGTTCAGACGAGACAGGAGGATATCAGAGTTCAGACGAGACAGGAAGATCCCAGAGGTCAGACGAGACAGGAGGATATCAGAGTTCTGACGAGACAGGAGAATATCAGAGTTCAGATGAGATAGGAGGCTATCAGAATGCAGACGAGTCAGAAGGATATCAGAGTGCAGACGAGACAGGAGGATCCCAGTGTTCAGGCAAGACAGGAGGATATCAGAGTGCAGACAAGACAGAAGGATCCGAAAGTTCAGGCGAGACAGGAGGATCCCAGAGTTCAGGCGAGACAGGAGGATATCAGATTTCAGACGATTCAGGAGGATCCCAGAGTTCAGGCGAAGCAGGAGGATATCAGAGTTCAGACGAGACAAGAGGATCCTAGAGTTCAGACGAGACAGGAGGATATCAGAGTTCAGACGAGACAGGAGGATATCAGATTTCAGACGAGACAGGAGGATCCCAGAGTTCAGGCGAAGCAGGAGGATATCAGAGTTCAGACGAGACAAGAGGATCCCAGAGTTCAGACGAGACAGGAGGATATCAGAGTTCAGACGAGAGAGGAGGATATCAGAGTGCAGATGAGGCAGGAGGATATCAGAGTGCTGACCAGACAGGAGGATCCCAGAGTTCAGGCGAGGCAGGAGAATATCAGAGTTCAGACGAGACAGGAGGATCCCAGAGTTCAGATGAGACAGGAGGATATCAGAGTTCAGACGAGACAGGAGCATCCCAGAGTTCCGGCGAAGCAGAGGATATCAGAGTTCAGATGAGACAGGAGGATATCAGAGTTCAGGCGAGACAGGAGGATATCAGAGTGCAGACGAGACAGGAGGATATCAGAGTTCAGACGAGACAGGAGGATATCAGTGTTCAGGCGAGACAGGAGGATATCAGAGATCAGATGAGACAGGAGGATATCAGAGTGCAGACGAGACAGGAGGCTATCAGAGTTCAGACGAGTCAGGAGGATATCAGAGTGCAGACGAGACAGGAGTATCCCAGAGTTCAGGCAAGACAGGACGATGTCAGAGTGCAGACGAGACAAGAGGATCCAGGAGTTCAGGCGAGACAGGAGGATATCAGACGATACAGGAGGATCACAGAGTTCAGGCGAGGCAGGAGGATATCAGAGTTCAGACGAGACAGGAGGATCCCAGATTTCAGACGAGACAGGAGGATATCAGAGTTCTGACGAGACAGGAGAATATCAGAGTTCAGATGAGATAGGAGGCTATCAGAATGCAGACGAGTCAGAAGGATATCAGAGTGCAGACGAGACAGGAGGATCCCAGTGTTCAGGCAAGACAGGAGGATATCAGAGTGCAGACAAGACAGAAGGATCCGAAAGTTCAGGCGAGACAGGAGGATCCCAGAGTTCAGGCGAGACAGGAGGATATCAGATTTCAGACGATTCAGGAGGATCCCAGAGTTCAGGCGAAGCAGGAGGATATCAGAGTTCAGACGAGACAAGAGGATCCTAGAGTTCAGACGAGACAGGAGGATATCAGAGTTCAGACGAGACAGGAGGATATCAGATTTCAGACGAGACAGGAGGATCCCAGAGTTCAGGCGAAGCAGGAGGATATCAGAGTTCAGACGAGACAAGAGGATCCCAGAGTTCAGACGAGACAGGAGGATATCAGAGTTCAGACGAGAGAGGAGGATATCAGAGTGCAGATGAGGCAGGAGGATATCAGAGTGCTGACCAGACAGGAGGATCCCAGAGTTCAGGCGAGGCAGGAGAATATCAGAGTTCAGACGAGACAGGAGGATCCCAGAGTTCAGATGAGACAGGAGGATATCAGAGTTCAGACGAGACAGGAGCATCCCAGAGTTCCGGCGAAGCAGAGGATATCAGAGTTCAGATGAGACAGGAGGATATCAGAGTTCAGGCGAGACAGGAGGATATCAGAGTGCAGACGAGACAGGAGGATATCAGAGTTCAGACGAGACAGGAGGATATCAGTGTTCAGGCGAGACAGGAGGATATCAGAGATCAGATGAGACAGGAGGATATCAGAGTGCAGACGAGACAGGAGGCTATCAGAGTTCAGACGAGTCAGGAGGATATCAGAGTGCAGACGAGACAGGAGTATCCCAGAGTTCAGGCAAGACAGGACGATGTCAGAGTGCAGACGAGACAAGAGGATCCAGGAGTTCAGGCGAGACAGGAGGATATCAGACGATACAGGAGGATCACAGAGTTCAGGCGAGGCAGGAGGATATCAGAGTTCAGACGAGACAGGAGGATCCCAGATTTCAGACGAGACAGGAGGATATCAGAGTTCTGACGAGACAGGAGAATATCAGAGTTCAGATGAGATAGGAGGCTATCAGAATGCAGACGAGTCAGAAGGATATCAGAGTGCAGACGAGACAGGAGGATCCCAGTGTTCAGGCAAGACAGGAGGATATCAGAGTGCAGACAAGACAGAAGGATCCGAAAGTTCAGGCGAGACAGGAGGATCCCAGAGTTCAGGCGAGACAGGAGGATATCAGATTTCAGACGATTCAGGAGGATCCCAGAGTTCAGGCGAAGCAGGAGGATATCAGAGTTCAGACGAGACAAGAGGATCCTAGAGTTCAGACGAGACAGGAGGATATCAGAGTTCAGACGAGACAGGAGGATATCAGATTTCAGACGAGACAGGAGGATCCCAGAGTTCAGGCGAAGCAGGAGGATATCAGAGTTCAGACGAGACAAGAGGATCCCAGAGTTCAGACGAGACAGGAGGATATCAGAGTTCAGACGAGAGAGGAGGATATCAGAGTGCAGATGAGGCAGGAGGATATCAGAGTGCTGACCAGACAGGAGGATCCCAGAGTTCAGGCGAGGCAGGAGAATATCAGAGTTCAGACGAGACAGGAGGATCCCAGAGTTCAGATGAGACAGGAGGATATCAGAGTTCAGACGAGACAGGAGCATCCCAGAGTTCCGGCGAAGCAGAGGATATCAGAGTTCAGATGAGACAGGAGGATATCAGAGTTCAGGCGAGACAGGAGGATATCAGAGTGCAGACGAGACAGGAGGATATCAGAGTTCAGACGAGACAGGAGGATATCAGTGTTCAGGCGAGACAGGAGGATATCAGAGATCAGATGAGACAGGAGGATATCAGAGTGCAGACGAGACAGGAGGCTATCAGAGTTCAGACGAGTCAGGAGGATATCAGAGTGCAGACGAGACAGGAGTATCCCAGAGTTCAGGCAAGACAGGACGATGTCAGAGTGCAGACGAGACAAGAGGATCCAGGAGTTCAGGCGAGACAGGAGGATATCAGACGATACAGGAGGATCACAGAGTTCAGGCGAGGCAGGAGGATATCAGAGTTCAGACGAGACAGGAGGATCCCAGATTTCAGACGAGACAGGAGTATATCAGAGTTCTGACGAGACAGGAGGATCCCAGAGTTCAGACGAGACAGGAGGATATCAGAGTTCAGGCGAGACAGGAGGCTATCAGAGTGCAGACGAGACAGGAGGCTATCAGAGTTCAGACGAGACAGGAGGATATCAGAGTTCAGGCGAGACAGGAGGATATCAGAGTTCAGACGAGACAGGAGGATATCAGAGTGCTAATGAGGCAGGAGGATATCAGACTGCAGACGAGACAGCAGGATCCCAGAGTTCAGGCAAGGCAGGAGGATATCAGAGTTCAGACTAGACAGGAGGATCCCAGAGTTCAGACGAGACAGGAGGATATCAGAGTTCAGACGAGACAGGATGATCCCAGAGTGCAGACAAGACAGGAGGATCCCAGAATTCAGACAAGACAAGAGGATATCAGTGTTCAGGGGACGTAAGAAGATCCCAGATTTCAGGCGAGACAGGAGGATATCAGAGTTCAGACGAGGCAGGAGGATATGAGAGTGCAGACGAGACAGCAGGATATCAGAGTGCAGATGAGACAGGAGGATATCAGAGTGCAGACGAGACAGGAGGATCCCAGAGTTCAGGCAAGACAGAAGGATATCAGAGTGCAGACGAGACAGGAGAATCCCAGAGTTCAGGCGAGACAGGAGGATATCAGGGTTCAAACGAGACAGGAGGATCCCAGAGTTCAGATGAGACTGGAGGATATCAGAGGTCAGGCAAGACAGGAGGATATCAGAGTTCAGACGAGACAGCAGGATATCAGTGTGCAGATGAGGCAGGAGGATCGCAGAGTTCAGGCGAGGCAGGAGGATATCAGAGTTCAGACGAGACAGGAGGATCCCAGAGTTCAGACGAGACAGGAGGATATCAGAGTTCAGACGAGACAGGAGGATATCAGAGTGCAGACGAGACAGGAGGATATCAGAGTTCAGATGAGACTGGAGGATATCAGAATGCAGACTAGTCAGGAGGATATCAGAGTGCAGACGAGACAGGAGGATCCCAGTGTTCAGGCAAGACAGGAGGATATGAGAGGGCAGACGAGACAGGAAGATCCCAGAGTTCAGACGAGACAAGAGGATATCAGAGTTCAAGTGAGACAGAAGGATATCAGAGTTCAGGCGAGACAGGAGGATATCAGAGTTCAGATGAGACAGGAGTACCCCAGAGTTCAGACGAGACAAGAGGATATCAGAGTTCAGACGAGACAGGAGGATATCAGAGTTCAGATGAGACAGGAGGACATCAGAGTGCAGACGAGACAGGAGGATCCCAGAGTTCAGGCGAAGCAGGAGGATATCAGAGTTCCGACGAGACAAGAGGAACCCAGTTCAGACAAAGCAGGAGGATATCAGAGTTCAGACGATACAGGAGGATATCTGAGTTCAGACGAGACAGGAGGATATCAGAGTTCAGACGAGACAAGAGGATCCCAGAGTTCAGACGAGACAGGAGGATATCAGAGTTCAGACGAGACAGGAGGATATCAGAGTGCAGATGAGGCAGGAGGATATCAGAGTTCAGACGAGACAGGAGCATCCCAGAGTTCAGGCGAAGCAGGAGGATATCAGAGTTCAGATGAGACAGGAGGATATCAGAGTTCAGGCGAGACAGGAGGATATCAGAGTTCAGACTAGACAGGAGGATATCAGTGTTCAGGCGAGACAGGAGGATATCAGAGATCAGATGAGACAGGAGGATATCAGAGTGCAGACGAGACAGGAGGCTATCAGAGTTCAGACGAGTCAGGAGGATATCAGAGTGCAGACGAGACAGGAGTATCCCAGAATTCAGGCAAGACAGGAGGATATCAGAGTGCAGACGAGACAAGAGGATCCAGGAGTTCAGGCGAGACAGGAGGATATCAGAGTTCAGACGAGACAGGAGGATATCAGTGTTCAGGCGAGACAGGAGGATATCAGAGATCAGATGAGACAGGAGGATATCAGAGTGCAGACGAGACAGGAGGCTATCAGAGTTCAGACGAGTCAGGAGGATATAAGAGTGCAGACGAGACAGGAGTATCCCAGAGTTCAGGCAAGACAGGAGGATATCAGAGTGCAGACGAGACAAGAGGATCCAGGAGTTCAGGCGAGACAGGAGGATATCAGACGATACAGGAGGATCACAGAGTTCAGGCGAGGCAGGAGGATATCAGAGTTCAGACGAGACAGGAGGATCCCAGATTTCAGACGAGACAGGAGTATATCAGAGTTCAGATGAGACAGGAGGATCCCAGAGTTCAGACGAGACAGGAGGATCCCAGAGTTCAGATGAGACAGGAGGATATCAGAGTTCAGACGAGACAGGAGCATCCCAGAGTTCAGGCGAAGCAGGAGGATATCAGATTTCAGATGAGACAGGAGGATATCAGAGTTCAGGCGAGACAGGAGGATATCAGAGTGCAGACGAGACAGGAGGATATCAGAGTTCAGACGAGACAGGAGGATATCAGTGTTCAGGCGAGACAGGAGGATATCAGAGATCAGATGAGACAGGAGGATATCAGAGTGCAGACGAGACAGGAGGCTATCAGAGTTCAGACGAGTCAGGAGGATATCAGAGTGCAGACGAGACAGGATTATCCCAGAGTTCAGGCAAGACAGGAGGATATCAGAGTGCAGACGAGACAAGAGGATCCAGGAGTTCAGGCGAGACAGGAGGATATCAGACGATACAGGAGGATCACAGAGTTCAGGCGAGGCAGGAGGATATCAGAGTTCAGACGAGACAGGAGGATCCCAGATTTCAGACGAGACAGGAGTATATCAGAGTTCAGACGAGACAGGAGGATCCCAGAGTTCAGACGAGACAGGAGGATATCAGAGTTCAGGCGAGACAGGAGGCTATCAGTGTGCAGACGAGACAGGAGGCTATCAGAGTTCAGACGAGACAGGAGGATATCAGAGTTCAGGCGAGACAGGAGGATATCAGAGTTCAGACGAGACAGGAGGATATCAGAGTGCTAATGAGGCAGGAGGATATCAGGCTGCAGACGAGACAGGAGGATCCCAGAGTTCAGGCAAGGCAGGAGGATATCAGAGTTCAGACTAGACAGGAGGATCCCAGAGTTCAGACGAGACAGGAGGATATCAGAGTTCAGACGAGACAGGATGATCCCAGAGTGCAGACAAGACAGGAGGATCCGAGAATTCAGACAAGACAAGAGGATATCAGTGTTCAGGGGACGTAAGAAGATCCCAGATTTCAGGCGAGACAGGAGGATATCAGAGTTCAGACGAGGCAGGAGGATATGAGAGTGCAGACGAGACAGCAGGATATCAGAGTGCAGATGAGACAGGAGGATATCAGAGTGCAGACGAGACAGGAGGATCCCAGAGTTCAGGCAAGACAGAAGGATATCAGAGTGCAGACGAGACAGGAGAATCCCAGAGTTCAGGCGAGACAGGAGGATATCAGGGTTCAAACGAGACAGGAGGATCCCAGAGTTCAGATGAGACTGGAGGATATCAGAGGTCAGGCGAGACAGGAGGATATCAGAGTTCAGACGAGACAGGAGGATATCAGTGTGCAGATGAGGCAGGAGGATCGCAGAGTTCAGGCGAGGCAGGAGGATATCAGAGTTCAGACGAGACAGGAGGATCCCAGAGTTCTGACGAGACAGGAGGATATCAGAGTTCAGACGAGACAGGAGGATATCAGAGTGCAGACGAGACAGGAGGATATCAGAGTTCAGATGAGACTGGAGGATATCAGAATGCAGACTAGTCAGGAGGATATCAGAGTGCAGACGAGACAGGAGGATCCCAGTGTTCAGGCAAGACAGGAGGATATGAGAGGGCAGACGAGACAGGAAGATCCCAGAGTTCAGACGAGACAAGAGGATATCAGAGTTCAAGTGAGACAGAAGGATATCAGAGTTCAGGCGAGACAGGAGGATATCAGAGTTCAGATGAGACAGGAGTACCCCAGAGTTCAGACGAGACAAGAGGATATCAGAGTTCAGACGAGACAGGAGGATATCAGAGTTCAGATGAGACAGGAGGACATCAGAGTGCAGACGAGACAGGAGGATCCCAGAGTTCAGGCGAAGCAGGAGGATATCAGTGTGCAGACGAGACAGGAGGCTATCAGAGTTCAGACGAGACAAGAGGATATCAGAGTTCAGACGAGACAGGAGGATATCAGAGTTCAGACGAGACAGGAGGATCCCAGAGTTCAGACGAGACAGGAGGATATCAGAGTTCAGGCGAGACAGGAGGCTATCAGTGTGCAGACGAGACAGGAGGCTATCAGAGTTCAGACGAGTCAGGAGGATATCAGAGTGCAGACGAGACAGGAGTATCCCAGAGTTCAGGCAAGACAGGAGGATATCAGAGTGCAGACGAGACAAGAGGATCCAGGAGTTCAGGCGAGACAGGAGGATATCAGACGATACAGGAGGATCACAGAGTTCAGGCGAGGCAGGAGGATATCAGAGTTCAGACGAGACAGGAGGATCCCAGATTTCAGACGAGACAGGAGTATATCAGAGTTCAGATGAGACAGGAGGATCCCAGAGTTCAGACGAGACAGGAGGATATCAGAGTTCAGACGAGACAGGAGGATATCAGATTTCAGACGAGACAGGAGGATCCCAGAGTTCAGGCGAAGCAGGAGGATATCAGAGTTCAGACGAGACAAGAGGATCCCAGAGTTCAGACGAGACAGGAGGATATCAGAGTTCAGACGAGACAGGAGGATATCAGAGTGCAGATGAGGCAGGAGGATATCAGAGTGCTGACCAGACAGGAGGATCCCAGAGTTCAGGCGAGGCAGGAGAATATCAAAGTTCAGACGAGACAGGAGGATCCCAGAGTTCAGATGAGACAGGAGGATATCAGAGTTCAGACGAGACAGGAGCATCCCAGAGTTCAGGCGAAGCAGGAGGATATCAGAGTTCAGATGAGACAGGAGGATATCAGAGTGCAGACGAGACAGGAGGATATCAGAGTTCAGACGAGACAGGAGGATATCAGTGTTCAGGCGAGACAGGAGGATTTCAGAGATCAGATGAGACAGGAGGATATCAGAGTGCAGACGAGACAGGAGGCTATCAGAGTTCAGACGAGTCAGGAGGATATAAGAGTGCAGACGAGACAGGAGTATCCCAGAGTTCAGGCAAGACAGGAGGATATCAGAGTGCAGACGAGACAAGAGGATCCAGGAGTTCAGGCGAGACAGGAGGATATCAGACGATACAGGAGGATCACAGAGTTCAGGCGAGGCAGGAGGATATCAGAGTTCAGACGAGACAGGAGGATCCCAGATTTCAGACGAGACAGGAGTATATCAGAGTTCAGATGAGACAGGAGGATCCCAGAGTTCAGACGAGACAGGAGGATCCTAGAGTTCAGATGAGACAGGAGGATATCAGAGTTCAGACGAGACAGGAGCATCCCAGAGTTCAGGCGAAGCAGGAGGATATCAGGGTTCAGATGAGACAGGAGGATATCAGAGTTCAGGCGAGACAGGAGGATATCAGAGTGCAGACGAGACAGGAGGATATCAGAGTTCAGACGAGACAGGAGGATATCAGTGTTCAGGCGAGACAGGAGGATATCAGAGATCAGATGAGACAGGAGGATATCAGAGTGCAGACGAGACAGGAGGCTATCAGATTTCAGACGAGTCAGGAGGATATCAGAGTGCAGACGAGACAGGAGTATCCCAGAGTTCAGGCAAGACAGGAGGATATCAGAGTGCAGACGAGACAAGAGGATCCAGGAGTTCAGGCGAGACAGGAGGATATCAGACGATACAGGAGGATCACAGAGTTCAGGCGAGGCAGGAGGATATCAGAGTTCAGACGAGACAGGAGGATCCCAGATTTCAGATGAGACAGGAGTATATCAGAGTTCAGACGAGACAGGAGGATCCCAGAGTTCAGACGAGACAGGAGGATATCAGAGTTCAGGCGAGACAGGAGGCTATCAGTGTGCAGACGAGACAGGAGGCTATCAGAGTTCAGACGAGACAGGAGGATATCAGAGTTCAGGCGAGACAGGAGGATATCAGAGTTCAGACGAGTCAGGAGGATATCAGAGTGCTAATGAGGCAGGAGGATATCAGGCTGCAGACGAGACAGGAGGATCCCAGAGTTCAGGCAAGGCAGGAGGATATCAGAGTTCAGACTAGACAGGAGGATCCCAGAGTTCAGACGAGACAGGAGGATATCAGAGTTCAGACGAGACAGGATGATCCCAGAGTGCAGACAAGACAGGAGGATCCCAGAATTCAGACAAGACAAGAGGATATCAGTGTTCAGGGGACGTAAGAAGATCCCAGATTTCAGGCGAGACAGGAGGATATCAGAGTTCAGACGAGGCAGGAGGATATGAGAGTGCAGACGAGACAGCAGGATATCAGAGTGCAGATGAGACAGGAGGATATCAGAGTGCAGACGAGACAGGAGGATCCCAGAGTTCAGGCGAGACAGGAGGATATCAGGGTTCAAACGAGACAGGAGGATCCCAGAGTTCAGATGAGACTGGAGGATATCAGAGGTCAGGCGAGACAGGAGGATATCAGAGTTCAGACGAGACAGGAGGATATCAGTGTGCAGATGAGGCAGGAGGATCGCAGAGTTCAGGCGAGGCAGGAGGATATCAGAGTTCAGACGAGACAGGAGGATCCCAGAGTTCAGACGAGACAGGAGGATATCAGAGTTCAGACGAGACAGGAGGATATCAGAGTGCAGACGAGACAGGAGGATATCAGAGTTCAGATGAGACTGGAGGATATCAGAATGCAGACTAGTCAGGAGGATATCAGAGTGCAGACAAGACAGGAGGATCCCAGTGTTCAGGCAAGACAGGAGGATATGAGAGGGCAGACGAGACAGGAAGATCCCAGAGTTCAGACGAGACAAGAGGATATCAGAGTTCAAGTGAGACAGAAGGATATCAGAGTTCAGGCGAGACAGGAGGATATCAGAGTTCAGATGAGACAGGAGTACCCCAGAGTTCAGACGAGACAAGAGGATATCAGAGTTCAGACGAGACAGGAGGATATCAGTGTTCAGATGAGACAGGAGGACATCAGAGTGCAGACGAGACAGGAGGATCCCAGAGTTCAGGCGAAGCAGGAGGATATCAGTGTGCAGACGAGACAGGAGGCTATCAGAGTTCAGACGAGACAAGAGGATATCAGAGTTCAGACGAGACAGGAGGATATCAGAGTTCAGACGAGACAGGAGGATCCCAGAGTTCAGACGAGACAGGAGGATATCAGAGTTCAGGCGAGACAGGAGGCTATCAGTGTGCAGACGAGACAGGAGGCTATCAGAGTTCAGACGAGACAGGAGGATATCAGAGTTCAGGCGAGACAGGAGGATATCAGAGTTCAGACGAGACAGGAGGATATCAGAGTGCTAATGAGGCAGGAGGATATCAGGCTGCAGACGAGACAGGAGGATCCCAGAGTTCAGGCAAGGCAGGAGGATATCAGAGTTCAGACTAGACAGGAGGATCCCAGAGTTCAGACGAGACAGGAGGATATCAGAGTTCAGACGAGACAGGATGATCCCAGAGTGCAGACAAGACAGGAGGATCCCAGAATTCAGACAAGACAAGAGGATATCAGTGTTCAGGGGACGTAAGAAGATCCCAGATGTCAGGCGAGACAGGAGGATATCAGAGTTCAGACGAGGCAGGAGGATATGAGAGTGCAGACGAGACAGCAGGATATCAGAGTGCAGATGAGACAGGAGGATATCAGAGTGCAGACGAGACAGGAGGATCCCAGAGTTCAGGCAAGACAGAAGGATATCAGAGTGCAGACGAGACAGGAGAATCCCAGTGTTCAGGCGAGACAGGAGGATATCAGGGTTCAAACGAGACAGGAGGATCCCAGAGTTCAGATGAGACTGGAGGATATCAGAGGTCAGGCGAGACAGGAGGATATCAGAGTTCAGACGAGACAGGAGGATATCAGTGTGCAGATGAGGCAGGAGGATCGCAGAGTTCAGGCGAGTCAGGAGGATATCAGAGTTCAGACGAGACAGGAGGATCCCAGAGTTCAGACGAGACAGGAGGATATCAGAGTTCAGACGAGACAGGAGGATATCAGAGTGCAGACGAGACAGGAGGATATCAGAGTTCAGATGAGACTGGAGGATATCAGAATGCAGACTAGTCAGGAGGATATCAGAGTGCAGACGAGACAGGAGGATCCCAGTGTGCAGGCAAGACAGGAGGATATGAGAGGGCAGAAGAGACAGGATGATCCCAGAGTTCAGACGAGACAAGAGGATATCAGAGTTCAAGTGAGACAGAAGGATATCAGAGTTCAGGCGAGACAGGAGGATATCAGAGTTCAGATGAGACAGGAGTACCCCAGAGTTCAGACGAGACAAGAGGATATCAGAGTTCAGACGAGACAGGAGGATATCAGAGTTCAGATGAGACAGGAGGACATCAGAGTGCAGACGAGACAGGAGGATCCCAGAGTTCAGGCGAAGCAGGAGGATATCAGAGTTCCGACGAGACAAGAGGAACCCAGAGTTCAGACAAAGCAGGAGGATATCAGAGTTCAGACGAGACAGGAGGATATCTGAGTTCAGACGAGACAGGAAGATCCCAGAGGTCAGACGAGACAGGAGGATATCAGAGTTCTGACGAGACAGGAGAATATCAGAGTTCAGATGAGATAGGAGGCTATCAGAATGCAGACGAGTCAGAAGGATATCAGAGTGCAGACGAGACAGGAGGATCCCAGTGTTCAGGCAAGACAGGAGGATATCAGAGTGCAGACAAGACAGAAGGATCGGAGAGTTCAGGCGAGACAGGAGGATCCCAGAGTTCAGGCGAGACAGGAGGATATCAGATTTCAGACGAGACAGGAGGATCCCAGAGTTCAGGCGAAGCAGGAGGATATCAGAGTTCAGACGAGACAAGAGGATCCCAGAGTTCAGACGAGACAGGAGGATATCAGAGTTCAGACGAGACAGGAGGATATCAGATTTCAGACGAGACAGGAGGATCCCAGAGTTCAGGCGAAGCAGGAGGATATCAGAGTTCAGACGAGACAAGAGGATTCCAGAGTTCAGACGAGACAGGAGGATATCAGAGTTCAGACGAGACAGGAGGATATCAGAGTGCAGATGAGGCAGGAGGATATCAGAGTGCTGACCAGACAGGAGGATCCCAGAGTTCAGGCGAGGCAGGAGAATATCAGAGTTCAGACGAGACAGGAGGATCCCAGAGTTCAGATGAGACAGGAGGATATCAGAGTTCAGACGAGACAGGAGCATCCCAGAGTTCAGGCGAAGCAGGAGGATATCAGAGTTCAGATGAGACAGGAGGATATCAGAGTTCAGGCGAGACAGGAGGATATCAGAGTGCAGACGAGACAGGAGGATATCAGAGTTCAGACGAGACAGGAGGATATCAGTGTTCAGGCGAGACAGGAGGATATCAGAGATCAGATGAGACAGGAGGATATCAGAGTGCAGACGAGACAGGAGGCTATCAGAGTTCAGACGAGTCAGGAGGATATCAGAGTGCAGACGAGACAGGAGTATCCCAGAGTTCAGGCAAGACAGGAGGATATCAGAGTGCAGACGAGACAAGAGGATCCAGGAGTTCAGGCGAGACAGGAAGATATCAGACGATACAGGAGGATCACAGAGTTCAGTCGAGGCAGGAGGATATCAGAGTTCAGACGAGACAGGAGGATCCCAGATTTCAGACGAGACAGGAGTATATCAGAGTTCAGATGAGACAGGAGGATCCCAGAGTTCAGACGAGACAGGAGGATATCAGAGTTCAGGCGAGACAGGAGGCTATCAGAGTGCAGACGAGACAGGAGGCTATCAGAGTTCAGACGAGACAGGAGGATATCAGAGTTCAGGCGAGACAGGAGGATATCAGAGTTCAGACGAGACAGGAGGATATCAGAGTGCAGATGAGGCAGGAGGATATCAGACTGCAGACGAGACAGGAGGATCCCAGAGTTCAGGCGAGGCAGGAGGATATCAGAGTTCAGACTAGACAGGAGGATCCCAGAGTTCAGACGAGACAGGAGGATATCAGAGTTCAGACGAGACAGGATGATCCCAGAGTGCAGACAAGACAGGAGGATCCCAGAATTCAGACAAGACAAGAGGATATCAGTGTTCAGGGGACGTAAGAAGATCCCAGATTTCAGGCGAGACAGGAGGATATCAGAGTTCAGACGAGGCAGGAGGATATGAGAGTGCAGACGAGACAGCAGGATATCAGTGTGCAGACGAGACAGGAGGATATCAGAGTGCAGACGAGACAGGAGGATCCCAGAGTTCAGGCAAGACAGAAGGATATCAGAGTGCAGACGAGACAGGAGAATCCCTGAGTTCAGGCGAGACAGGAGGATATCAGGGTTCAAACGAGACAGGAGGATCCCAGAGTTCACGTGAAACAGGAGGATATCAGAGTTCAGATGAGACAGGAGGATCCCAGAGTTCAGATGAGACTGGAGGATATCAGAGGTCAGGCGAGACAGGAGGATATCAGAGTTCAGACGAGACAGGAGGATATCAGTGTGCAGATGAGGCAGGAGGATTGCAGAGTTCAGGCGAGGCAGGAGGATATCAGAGTTCAGACGAGACAGGAGGATCCCAGAGTTCAGACGAGACAGGAGGATATCAGAGTTCAGACGAGACAGGAGGATATCAGAGTTCAGACAAGACAGGAGGATCCCAGAGTGCAGACAAGACAGGAGGATCCCAGAGTTCAGACGAGACAAGAGGATCCCAGAGTTCAGGCGAGACAGGAGGATATCAGAGTTCAGATGAGACAGGAGGACCCCAGAGTTCAGACGAGACAAGAGGATATCAGAGTTCAGACGAGACAGGAGGATATCAGAATGCAGATGAGACAGGAGGATATCAGAGTGCAGACGAGACAGGAGGATCCCAGAGTTCAGGCAAGACAGAAGGATATCAGAGTGCAGACGAGACAGGAGAATCCCTGAGTTCAGGCGAGACAGGAGGATATCAGGGTTCAAACGAGACAGGAGGATCCCAGAGTTCACGTGAAACAGGAGGATATCAGAGTTCAGATGAGACAGGAGGATCCCAGAGTTCAGATGAGACTGGAGGATATCAGAGGTCAGGCGAGACAGGAGGATATCAGAGTTCAGACGAGACAGGAGGATATCAGTGTGCAGATGAGGCAGGAGGATCGCAGAGTTCAGGCGAGGCAGGAGGATATCAGAGTTCAGACGAGACAGGAGGATCCCAGAGTTCAGACGAGACAGGAGGATATCAGAGTTCAGACGAGACAGGAGGATATCAGAGTTCAGACAAGACAGGAGGATCCCAGAGTGCAGACAAGACAGGAGGATCCCAGAGTTCAGACGAGACAAGAGGATCCCAGAGTTCAGGCGAAACAGGAGGATATCAGAGTTCAGATGAGACAGGAGGACCCCAGAGTTCAGACGAGACAAGAGGATATCAGAGTTCAGACGAGACAGGAGGATATCAGAATGCAGATGAGACAGGAGGATATCAGAGTGCAGACGAGACAGGAGGATCCCAGAGTTCAGGCAAGACAGAAGGATATCAGAGTGCAGACGAGACAGGAGAATCCCTGATTTCAGGCGAGACAGGAGGATATCAGGGTTCAAACGAGACAGGAGGATCCCAGAGTTCACGTGAAACAGGAGGATATCAGAGTTCAGATGAGACAGGAGGATCCCAGAGTTCAGATGAGACTGGAGGATATCAGAGGTCAGGCGAGACAGGAGGATATCAGAGTTCAGACGAGACAGGAGGATATCAGTGTGCAGATGAGGCAGGAGGATCGCAGAGTTCAGGCGAGGCAGGAGGATATCAGAGTTCAGACGAGACAGGAGGATCCCAGAGTTCAGACGAGACAGGAGGATATCAGAGTTCAGACGAGACAGGAGGATATCAGAGTTCAGACAAGACAGGAGGATCCCAGAGTGCAGACAAGACAGGAGGATCCCAGAGTTCAGACGAGACAAGAGGATCCCGGAGTTCAGGCGAGACAGGAGGATATCAGAGTTCAGATGAGACAGGAGGACCCCAGAGTTCAGACGAGACAAGAGGATATCAGAGTTCAGACGAGACAGGAGGATATCAGAATGCAGATGAGGCAGGAGGATATCAGAGTGCAGACGAGACAGGAGGATCCCAGAGTTCAGACGAGACAGGAGGATATCAGAGTTCAGACGAGACAGGAGGATATCAGAGTGCAGACGAGACAGGAGGATATCAGACAAGACAGGAGGATCCCAGAGTGCAGACAAGACAGGAGGATCCCAGAGTTCAGACGAGACAAGAGGATCCCAGAGTTCAGGCGAGACAGGAGGATATCAGAGTTCAGATGAGACAGGAGGACTCCAGAGTTCAGACGAGACAAGAGGATATCAGAGTTCAGACGAGACAGGAGGATATCAGAATGCAGATGAGGCAGGAGGATATCAGAGTGCAGACGAGACAGGAGGATCCCAGAGTTCAGGCGAGGCAGGAGGATATCAGAGTTCAGACTAGACAGGAGGATCCCAGAGTGCAGACAAGACAGGAGGATCCCAGAGTTCAGATGAGACAGGAGGATATCAGAGGTCAGGCGAGACAGGAGGATATCAGAGTTCAGACGAGACAGGAGGATATCAGAGTGCAGATGAGGCAGGAGATCAGAGTGCTGACGAGACAGGAGGATCGCAGAGTTCAGGCGAGGCAGGAGGATATCAGAGTTCAGACGAGACAGGAGGATCCCAGAGTTCAGACGAGACAGGAGGATATCAGAGTTCAGACGAGACAGGAGGATATCAGAGTGCAGACGAGACAGGAGGATATCAGAGTTCAGACGAGACAGGAGGATCCCAGAGTGCAGACAAGACAGGAGGATCCCAGAGTTCAGACGAGCCAAGAGGATATCAGTGTTCAGGGGAGGCAGGAAGATCCCAGAGTTCAGACGAGGCAGGAGGATATCGGAGTGCAGACGAGACAGGAGGATATCAGAGTGCAGATGAGACAGGAGGATCCCAGAGTTCAGGCAAGACAGGAGGATATCAGAGTGCAGACGAGACAGGAGGATCCCAGAGTTCAGGCGAGACAGGAGGATATCAGAGTTCAGACGAGACAGGAGGATCCCAGAGTTCAGGCGAGACAGGAGGATATCAGAGTTCAGATGAGACAGGAGGATCCCAGAGTTCAGATGAGACAAGAGGATATCAGAGTTCAGATGAGACAGGAGGATATCAGAGTTCAGACGAGACAGGAGGATATCAGAGTGCAGACGAGACAGGAGGATATCAGACTGCAGACGAGACAGGAGGATATCAGAGTTCAGGCGAGACAGTAGGATATCAGAGTTCAGGCGAGACAGGAGGATCCCAGAGTTCAGACGAGACAGGAGGATATCAGAGTTCAGACGAGACAGGAGGATATCAGAGTTCAGACAAGACAGGAGGATCCCAGAGTGCAGACAAGACAGGAGGATCCCAGAGTTCAGACGAGACAAGAGGATCCCAGAGTTCAGGCGAAACAGGAGGATATCAGAGTTCAGATGAGACAGGAGGACCCCAGAGTTCAGACGAGACAAGAGGATATCAGAGTTCAGACGAGACAGGAGGATATCAGAATGCAGATGAGACAGGAGGATATCAGAGTGCAGACGAGACAGGAGGATCCCAGAGTTCAGGCAAGACAGAAGGATATCAGAGTGCAGACGAGACAGGAGAATCCCTGAGTTCAGGCGAGACAGGAGGATATCAGGGTTCAAACGAGACAGGAGGATCCCAGAGTTCACGTGAAACAGGAGGATATCAGAGTTCAGATGAGACAGGAGGATCCCAGAGTTCAGATGAGACTGGAGGATATCAGAGGTCAGGCGAGACAGGAGGATATCAGAGTTCAGACGAGACAGGAGGATATCAGTGTGCAGATGAGGCAGGAGGATCGCAGAGTTCAGGCGAGGCAGGAGGATATCAGAGTTCAGACGAGACAGGAGGATCCCAGAGTTCAGACGAGACAGGAGGATATCAGAGTTCAGACGAGACAGGAGGATATCAGAGTTCAGACAAGACAGGAGGATCCCAGAGTGCAGACAAGACAGGAGGATCCCAGAGTTCAGACGAGACAAGAGGATCCCGGAGTTCAGGCGAGACAGGAGGATATCAGAGTTCAGATGAGACAGGAGGACCCCAGAGTTCAGACGAGACAAGAGGATATCAGAGTTCAGACGAGACAGGAGGATATCAGAATGCAGATGAGGCAGGAGGATATCAGAGTGCAGACGAGACAGGAGGATCCCAGAGTTCAGACGAGACAGGAGGATATCAGAGTTCAGACGAGACAGGAGGATATCAGAGTGCAGACGAGACAGGAGGATATCAGACAAGACAGGAGGATCCCAGAGTGCAGACAAGACAGGAGGATCCCAGAGTTCAGACGAGACAAGAGGATCCCAGAGTTCAGGCGAGACAGGAGGATATCAGAGTTCAGATGAGACAGGAGGACTCCAGAGTTCAGACGAGACAAGAGGATATCAGAGTTCAGACGAGACAGGAGGATATCAGAATGCAGATGAGGCAGGAGGATATCAGAGTGCAGACGAGACAGGAGGATCCCAGAGTTCAGGCGAGGCAGGAGGATATCAGAGTTCAGACTAGACAGGAGGATCCCAGAGTGCAGACAAGACAGGAGGATCCCAGAGTTCAGATGAGACAGGAGGATATCAGAGGTCAGGCGAGACAGGAGGATATCAGAGTTCAGACGAGACAGGAGGATATCAGAGTGCAGATGAGGCAGGAGATCAGAGTGCTGACGAGACAGGAGGATCGCAGAGTTCAGGCGAGGCAGGAGGATATCAGAGTTCAGACGAGACAGGAGGATCCCAGAGTTCAGACGAGACAGGAGGATATCAGAGTTCAGACGAGACAGGAGGATATCAGAGTGCAGACGAGACAGGAGGATATCAGAGTTCAGACGAGACAGGAGGATCCCAGAGTGCAGACAAGACAGGAGGATCCCAGAGTTCAGACGAGCCAAGAGGATATCAGTGTTCAGGGGAGGCAGGAAGATCCCAGAGTTCAGACGAGGCAGGAGGATATCGGAGTGCAGACGAGACAGGAGGATATCAGAGTGCAGATGAGACAGGAGGATCCCAGAGTTCAGGCAAGACAGGAGGATATCAGAGTGCAGACGAGACAGGAGGATCCCAGAGTTCAGGCGAGACAGGAGGATATCAGAGTTCAGACGAGACAGGAGGATCCCAGAGTTCAGGCGAGACAGGAGGATATCAGAGTTCAGATGAGACAGGAGGATCCCAGAGTTCAGATGAGACAAGAGGATATCAGAGTTCAGATGAGACAGGAGGATATCAGAGTTCAGACGAGACAGGAGGATATCAGAGTGCAGACGAGACAGGAGGATATCAGACTGCAGACGAGACAGGAGGATATCAGAGTTCAGGCGAGACAGTAGGATATCAGAGTTCAGGCGAGACAGGAGTATATCCGAGTTCAGACGAGACAGGAGGATATCAGAGTGCAGACGAGACAGGAGGATCCCAGAGTTCAGACGAGACAGGAGGATATCAGAGTTCAGATGAGACAGGAGGATATCTGTGTTCAGGCGAGACAGGAGGATATCAGAGTTCAGACGAGACAGGAGGATATCAGAGTTCAGGCGAGACAGGAGGATCCCTGAGTGCAGACAAGACAGGAGGATCCCAGAGTGCAGACGAGACAGGCGGATCCCAGAGTGCAGGCGAGACAGGAGGATATCAGAGTTCAGGCAGGGAGAAGAGCTCCCCTGGACGGGCTCATAACTCCTGGGCAGGGCCTCCTCTCAGGCAGGAACATGAAGGCCCAGGCAAGGCGCGGAACACCTGGGCAGGTGCAGGCCCAACCCGTAGGGAGCAAGGGGTGGAAAGGGTCGGAATCCTCAGGCTAGGCCGCATGGATCCCGGGCAGGGCCGCCTCCCAGGCGGAAACACTGAGGCCTGGGCAGGGTGCGGGGCACAAACCATGGGAAACAAGGGGAGGAAAGGTTAGGAGTACTCAGGGCAGGCCGCATCCTGGGCAGGACCGCCTCCCAGGCGGAGACACGGAGGCCTGAGCAAGGCGCGGACACCTGGGCAGGTGCGGGCACAACCCATCTGAGGTGAAGGGTCGGAAGGGGACCGAGTCCCCCTGCCGGGCAATGGCGGACAGCCTGGCTTCCCCGACGGAGGAAAGGGACAGGAAGGGACAGAACCACCCGAGGGGTAACAGCGATGGCCTGGCTTACCCGACGGAGGCAAAGGAACAGAAGGGAGCTGGGTCCAGGGTGAGCAGCAGGCCAACCGGGATACACCGGTAAATAGGGAGAAGCAAGCAGAGAGCGCGACAGTGAGGGCAAGGCAAATGCAGCGGAACAGCGGGACCAACGCACATAAGAGAAGCAGGAATACACGATGAACCTGGACAGAACTGATACAGAGCAGGTCAAGGGAAACGGTACGGACCAGGTCAGAACCCGGGCCGAACAGGATACAGAGCAGGCCAGCAACCAGGGCAGAACAGGATTCGGAGAAGACAAACCAGGTACAGAGCAGGTTAAACCGGTTTCAGAGCAGGACAACCCCCCAACTAGGCTCAGTCCCCGAGCCCCTTATAAACATTTGCCCCCTAATAGGTGACAGGTGTACCTCCCTAAGCCAAGATCACATGGATGAACTACAACAATTGTTCATCCCAGTTTGGCAAAAGAATAAACCAGGGAAGGTAGTGCACCCGTGGCTGACGAGGGAAATTACGGATAGTATCAAGTCCAAAGAAGAAACATATAAATTAGCCAGAAAAAGCGGCATACCTGAGGACTGGGAGAAATTCAGAGTCCAGCAGAGGAGGACAAAGGGCTTAATTAGGAAAGGGAAAAAAGATTATGAGAGAAAGCTGGCCGGGAACATAAAAACTGACTGTAAAAGCTTTTATAGATATGTGAAAAGAAAAAGATTGGTCAAGACAAATGTAGGTCCCTTACAGTCAGAAACAGGTGAGTTGATCATAGGGAACAAAGACATGGCAGACCAACTGAATAACCACTTTGGTTCTGTCTTCACTAAGGAGGACATAGATAATCTTCCGGAAATAGTAGAGGACCGAGAGTCTAGTGAGATGGAGGAACTGAGGGAAATACATGTTAGCAGGGAAGTGGTGTTAGGTAAATAGAAGGGATTAAAGGCAGATAAATCCCCAGGGCCAGATGGTCTGCATTCTAGAGTGCTTAAGGAAATAGCCCAAGAAATAGTGGATGCATTAGTGATAATTTTTCAAAATTCCTTAAATTCTGGATTAGTTTCTGAGGATTGGAGGGTGGCTAATGTAACCCCACTTTTTAAAAAAGGAGGGAGAAAAAAACTGGGGAATTATAGACCGGTTAGTCTGACATCAGTGGTGGGGAAAATGCTAGAGTGGGTCATCAAAGATGTGATAACAGCACATTTGGAAAGAGGTGAAATCATCGGACAAAGTCAGCATGGATTTGTGAAAGGAAAATCATGTCTGATGAATCTTATAGAATTTTTTGAAGATGTAACTAGTAGAGTGGATAGGGGAGAGACAGTTGATGTGGTGTATTTAGATTTTCAAAAGGCTTTTGACAAGGTCCCACACAGGAGATGAGTGTGCAAACTTAAAGCACACGGTATTGGGGTTATGGTATTGATGTGAATAGAGAATTGGTTGGCAGACGGGAAGCAAAGAGTGGGAGTAAACGGGACCGTTTCAGAAAGGCAGGCAGTGACTAGTGGGGTACCGCAAGGCTCAGTGCTGGGACCCCAGTTGTTTACAATATATATTAATGATTTAAACGAGGGAATTAAATGCAGCATCTCCAAGTTTGCGGATGACACGAAGCTGGGCAGCAGTGTTAGTTGTGAGGAGGATGCTAAGAGGATGCAGGGTGACTTGGATAGGTTAAGTGAGCAGGTAAATTCATGGCAGATGCAACTTAATGTGGATAAATGTGAGGTTATCCACTTTGGTTGCAAGAACAGGAAAACAGATTATTATCTGAATGGTGGCCGATTAGGAAAAGGGGAGGTGCAACAAGACCTGGGTGTCATTGTTCACCAGTCATTGAAAGTGGGCATGATTTGAGTACAGGAGCAGGGAGGTTCTGCTGCAGTTGTACAAGGCCTTGGTGAGACCGCACCTAGGGTATTGTGTGCAGTTTTCGTCTCCTAATCTGAGGAAAGACATTCTTGCCATAGAGGGAGTACAAAGAAGGTTCACCAGATTGATTCCTGGGATGGCTGGACTTTCATATGAAGAAAGACTGGATCAACTAGGCTTATACTCACTGGAATTCAGAAGATTAAGGAGGGATCTTATTGAAACATATAAATTTCTAAAGGGATTGGACAGGCTAGATGCAGGAAGATTGTTTCCGATGTTGGGGAAGTCCAGAACGAGGGGTCACAGTTTAAGGATAAAGGGGAAGCCTTTTAGGACCGAGATGAGGAAAAACTTCTTCACACAGAGAGTGGTGAATCTGTGCAATTCTCTACCACAGGAAACAGTTGAGGCTGGTTCATTGGCTATATTTAAGAGGAAGTTAGATATGGCCCTTGTGGCTAAAGGGATCGGGGGTATGGAGAGAAAGCAGGTACAGGGTTCTGAGTTGGATGATCAGCCATGATCATACTGAATGGCACTACAGGCTCAAAGGGCTGAATGGCCTACTCCTGCGCCTATTTTCTATGTTGCTATGTTTCTAAGATGATCCAATGGCTCTAGGTGACAGGAGGGCTGGCTGCAAGGCCCAGAGTCCGGAGTACGCGGACTGGAGCAAGACCCGGAAGGCGGGCTACGGACCGGACCCTAACAGGAAATAAAGGGGACTTTTCAGTTAGGCTGCCAGTGATTTGTGGTGTTCCGCAGGGGTTGATGATGGGATTGTTTCTTTTCACGTTATATGTCAATGATGTGGATGACAAATTGATGACTTTGTGGCCACATTTGCATATGATACCTAGAGGTAGAAGGGCAGGTAGTGCTGAGGAAGTAGGGCGTCTGCAGTAGGACTTAGATTAGGAGAAAGGACAAAGAAGTGGCAGGTGGAATACAGTGTAGGGAAGTGTACAGTCATGCATTTGGCAGAAGGAATAAAGGCATACCGTAGACTATTTTCAAAATAGGGAGGAAATTCAGAAATTAGAGGTGGGAATCCTCCTGCAGGGTTTCCTAAAGGTGAACTTACAGGTTGAGTGTGTGGTAAGAAAGGCAAATTCAATGTTAGCATTCATTTCAGGAGGATTGGAATAGAAAAGCAAGGATATGATGCTGAGGCTTTATAAGACATTGGTCAGACTGCACATGGAGTACTGTAAGCAGTTTTGGGCCCCCATCTAAGAAAAGATGTGCTGACACTGGAGAGGGTCCAGAGAATGCTCCCCATAAATATTTCACCTTTCACCCTTAACCTATGACCTCTAGTTCTAGTCCCACCCAACCTTAGTGGAAAAAGCCTGCTTGCATTTACCCTATTTATACCCCTGATAATTTTGTATACCTCTATCAAATCTCCTCTCATTCTCCTACACTCCAGGGAAAAAAGTCCTAATCTATTTAATCTTTCCCGATAACTCAGGTCCTCAAGTCCTGGCAACATCCTTGTAAATTTTCTCTGTATTCTTCCAATATTGTTGATATCCTGGCCACATTGTACTCTCCATTGCAGCTGGAATAGTGCACTGACTTCAGAGTGATGATAAGTGATTTTATAGAGTCAGAGACATACAGTATGGAAACAGGCCTTCCCGCCCACCCATTCCATGCCGACCAAAATTCCCATCCAGTTTCATCCTATTTGCCTGCATTTGGCCCACATCTCTCTAAATTTTTCCCAACCATGTTCCTATTCAAATGCCTTTTATGCATTGTTAGTATACCTGCCTCAACTACTTCCTCTGGCAGCTAATTCCATACACTGACCACTCTCTCTTAGTGAAATAAATTGCCCCTCAGATTCCAAATAAATCTCTCTCCTCTCCCCTTAAGCCATCGAGTTCCAAATTCCCTATCCCTGGGGGAAAACCCTGTGTGGATTCACCTTCTCTATGATTTTATTCAGCTCTGTAAGATCACATAGGAACGTCATGAAGGATCGCACCCAGCTCATGGATTATCCCACTTCCATCAGGGACGAGGCTATGGACACCAGGACCACCAGACTCAGAATCAGTTGCTTTCCCCAAGCAGTAAGGCTGATCAATCCCTCCAGCACTAACCCACCCCTCCGCATTCCCCCCCCCCCCCATAACTATAGAACCATAGAACATTACAGCACAGAAACAGGCCTTTTGGCCCTTTTTGGCTGTGCCGAACCATTTTTCTGCCTAGTCCCACTGACTTGCACCTGGCCCATATCCCTCCATACACTTCTCATCCATGTACCTGTCCAAGTTTTTCTTAAATGTTAAAAGTGAGCCCACATTTACCACTTCATCTGGCAGCTCATTCCACATTCCCACCTCTCTCTGTGTGAAGAAGCCCCCCTCAATATTACCTTTAAACTTTTCCCCCTTCACCCTTAACCCATGTTTTCTGGGTTTTTTCTCCCCTAGCATCAGTGGAAAAAGCCTCCTTGCATTCACTCTATCTATACCCATCATAATTTTATACACCTCTATCAAGTCTCCCCCCATTCTTCTACGCTCCAGGGAATTAAGTCCTAACCTAATCAACCTTTCTCTGTAACTCAGTTTCTCAAGTCCCAGCAACATCCTTGTAAACCTTCTCTGTACTCTTTCAACCTTATTAATATCCTTCCTGTAATTCGGTGACCAAAACTGAACACAATACTCCAAATTCAGACTCACCAATGCTTTATACAACCTCACCATTAACAACAGCAGGCATCTCCACCTACCCAGAAGTCCCATAGCCTTTGTCAAAGCTGGAGACCGACCACAGCCTCAGCCCAGATCACCAGCAGGCTTGCTCGCCACCGCGTCTGACTGGCAACTGAAAGTCAATCTTGGCAAGCAATTAAAGTTCCCCGACTTTATTGCATCATCATCCCTGAGGCCTGACATGGTCATTCCGTCAGAAACCTCGACGCAGCTGGTCATGGTAGAACGGACAGTTCCTTGGGAAGATCAGATTGAGGAGGCATTTGACCATAAGAAAGCCAAGTACCAGGAGCTGGTAGAGCAGTGCCAGTGACGGGTGGAGGGCACAATGCGGGTCTATAGATGTGGGTTATAGAGCTTTTGCTGGCTGCTTGTCCAGCAGAACCTACTCTCTCCTTAGGATTACAAGGGTGGCAAAGAAAAGAGACATCAGGACCGTCACAGAGACGCTGCGTGAGCCTCCAGGTGGCTGAGGATCAAGCGGTGTGACCCATGGACCAATGTTACTGGGACACAAGTCGGGGCCTGATCACCCCAGGCTGGGTCGCCTGGGAGAGAAATGATATGTTATCATTTCCTGTCCGAGTCACCTTACGTACAGACACTCCTGTGCCTAGTGTCACTTTATGTACATACAATCCATCTGTGTATATAAGCCATCAATGTATTTATACTTTTTGCTTTTTTATTATTGTGTTCATTATCTTAGTGTACATTTTTATATATTGTATTAGATCTAGAGTAACAATTATGTCATTCTCCTTTACACTTGTGTACTGATGCTGAGATACATCCTGGGATGCTCTGGGACACACCATTAGTGATGTAACCTGGGATGATCAGGCCCCGACTTGTGTCCCAGTAACATTGGTCCATGGGTCACACCGCTTGATCCTCAGCCACCTGGAGGCTCACGCAGCATCTCTGTGACGGCCCTGATGTCTCTTTTCTTTGCCACCCTCATAATCCTAAGGAGAGAGTAGGTTCTGCTGGGCAAGCAGCCAGCAAAACCTCAACAACCCACCTCTATAGACCCACATCATCAGCTATCTCTACTGCATCCTTGGCCTTCCATTTCCTGCCTGTCCAGATCTCAATGCCTGCTGACGAGACTTGCTGGGATTTCTGCACAGCAGCAACTCTCTTGTATGGGAAACCATGAACTCCTCATTCAGACTGCAGAAGGGAGAGTCCAGTTCGTTCCTCTTCCTGTACAGAGCAATGCTGCTCAGGCAATGTGGGAGGCCCAGCCAAATGCCATGAAACCATCTTGAACCTTGAATTTTGAATCTCATTTTCCTACGTTCCAGTGAGTAAACTCCAAATCTAGTCAACCTCTCCAGAATTCAATCTGCTGGGAACTAACAACATCCTCGTAAATCTCCTCTGCACTTTTTCAAGCTTAAATGAAATGTCATAGTATGAGGTTACCAGAAATGTGCCTATTGATTGTCCAATTGCACACATGGGTGGTGGCACACAAGACTGCTTTGAAGTTATATTAAATTCACCAGCCATCTGTAAGGTTTAAATTGCCTTCATGGTGGATTTAAACATCTACATAGCTAGCCTGCTGTTAAGTACCATTAACACCCAGTGAGACATACTACAGTCATAAACAAAGCAGATAATCATAAACACAAGATGCTGGAAATCTTCAGGAACACACACAAATCCTGGAGGAACTCAACAGGCTGAGCCATGACCCTACATCAGGGCTGAAAAGGAAGGGGGAGAAAGCCAGAATAAGAAGGAGATTGGGGCAGGGGAAGGAATACAAGCTGGCAGGTGATGGGTGAAACCAAGTGAGGGGAAAGGTGGGTAGGTTGGGAGGTGGGACTAAAGTTATATCTGCAATCCTCGACTCCAGTTTGTCCTTCGCTCAGTCCCTTCCTACCTACATCCATGACACTTCTCAGGCCTCCGACCATTTCGATCACTTTAGGCTTCCTGGCCCTGATCTCTCCTTTTTCACCGTGGATGTTCAGTCTCTATATAGTTTTATTCCCTATCAAGAAGACCTTAAAGTTCTCTGCTTCTTTCTATACAATGAGTTCCTCTCCACCACCATCTTCCTCCTTCTAACAGAACAGGTCCTCACACTCAACAATTTCTCTTTTGGCTCCTCTCACTTTCTCCAAACCCAAAGCTGGGGCCCACGAGGCTGCCCCCGTATGGGCCCCAGCTATACATGCCCTTTCATCAACTACGTGGAACAGTCCACATTCTAAGCCTTCAGTGGTAAAGCTCTCCAACTTTTTCTATGCCACATCGACAACTGTATTGGTGAGGCTTCCTGCACCCAAGCTGAGCTTGACAATTTCATCACCATTGCCTTCAGCTTCCAGCCTGCCCTCTCTCCCCTCTCTCAATCTCTGTCTCCGTCCCTGGAGACAGACTATCTACCGAAATATATTAAAAATCTACTGACCAGCCCCTGGAACATTTCCCTCACCT
The DNA here is from genome assembly GCF_030144855.1 of Hypanus sabinus. Lineage (NCBI taxonomy): Eukaryota > Metazoa > Chordata > Chondrichthyes > Myliobatiformes > Dasyatidae > Hypanus > Hypanus sabinus. The sequence goes on along the minus strand of NC_082717.1, from coordinate 99,281,807 downwards.
CCATTCAGGGCTCCAAACGTACCTTCCAGGTGAGGTAACACTTCACCTGTAAGTCTGTTGGGATCATTTACTCTATCAGGTGCTCCTGGTGCAGCCTTCTCCAGTTTGTGACCTCCCAGCTTCCTACTTCATCTGCTGTCCCCCACCCATTCATCTACCCTCTCATCTGCTTTCATCAATCACCTGCCAGCTTGTACTCTTCCACCGTCTCCTCATCTTAATAAAAGCAATTGCTTCATGGAAAAGGAAGACTCTGTACAATGAGAATGAGGCTGAGGAACTCCATGTTAAAATAAGAAATAGTTATTTCAACTCTGCTACCATAGGTCAAGTGATATTGAACGGAAAGGCAGAATTAGTTGAAGATTAGGCAATTAGATCTAAGTGGAGATAGAATCCATTATACTCACTGAAGAACTGAAGAAATGGGGTAGGAAGGACAAAGACAAAAAAAAAACAGTAGATGTGGTGGGAGAAGAATAGTTCTATAGGAGCTGAGATACAGATTTGGGCAGGAGTTCAAAATTCAAAGTAAATTTATTATTAAAGTGAATATGTCATCATGTACTACCTTGAGATTCATATCCTTGCAAGCATTCAAGGATAAGCATTTAAGCTTGCAAGAATAGAACAAAGAAATACAATAAAATCAATGAAAAACCACAGAGTAACAAACTACCAATGTGCAAAAGAAAAAATCAGAGCAAGCAAAAAAAAAAGTTAATAAATAAATAAAATAATATTTCGTACTTGAGTTGTAGTGTCCTTGAAAATGAGTCCATGGGTTGTAGAATCAGTTCAGAGTCGTGGTTATCCACGTTGATTTAGGAGCCTGATGATTGACGGGTACTAACTGTTCCTGAACCTGATAGTGTGGGGCCTAAGGCTCCTGTTCCCCCTTGCCAATGACATAGCGAGAAGAGAGAGCACAGCCTGGACGGAGTTGAAATTTATCAGCCAGCAGATTAACAACCTGTGAGAAAATAGAGATTTAAGGACAAATAGTTGGAGCTTTTGAGCATTGATTATTGTGCAAAGAAACACTGAAGCCTGTGGAGGGAGTGTTGATCTGAACTGTTCTTCAGTCTTATTCATAGTGAGTCCCATGGATAGGTTTCAAACTGAAGAAGCTGCATTTATCGGCTAAAGCAGAAATTCCAAAGGGTTTATGGAATTGTCAACAGTTCCAAGGAACGAATTCAGTCTACTATGGGAAAGAAAGAGGGAGTGAAATCAGAGAAAATCCATAGGTTGAGATATTAATCTTCCACACTGAAGACAGGGGCTGAGCAACTATTGGTTTTGACAAGTCTGCATCCAATGTACAGAATTTATTTTTAAGAAATCCTTTGCCAGAGTGGTTGGTCATTACTAGTTACTGTAGCTGAGCCACCTTTCACAGCTATTAGAGCCAAAAGCCCTTTTGGGTAAGTCTCTATTACCTTTGCAGAATGCGATGGAGGAAGATTTGCCCATTCCTCCTTACAAAATTGCTCAAGTCACGCCAGCTTAGCCAGGGAGTGGCAGTGGGCATCTTGACAGAGATGGTTGATCAGGTTAAGACACTGAGCCTCTCAGGGACATCAATTTTCTTCATTTGAAGCCACTCCATGATTGCTCTGGCAGTGTGCTTTGGGTCATTGTCTTACTGAAAGATAAACTTCCTCCTTGGTTTAAGCTCTCTGTCAGAGGCTTGCAGGTTTTTATCCAGGATCTCTCTGTATTTAGCAGCATTCACCTTCCCATCAATCCTGCCCAGATTTCTAGTCCCTGCTGCTGAAAGGCATCCCAGAGCACAATGCTAGCTCCAGCATACTTTATATTAGGGATGGTGTTACCTGGCTGACGCACAATTTGATTTACATCGCGCTTTCCACTTAGTGTCGAGGACAAAAAGTTACATTTTAGTCTCATCTGATCACCCAACCTTTTTCCACATCTGTACAGCACCTTCTAAGTGATGCTTTACAAAGTCTTTATGGGCAGGGTTATGTTTCTTTTAGCCAGGATTTCATCCTTGCCACTCTTCCATAAATACCCATTTTGTGCAAGGCCTTAGAGATTGTGGAGCCATGACCTTCATCTCCACTTGCAGCCACTGACTTCTGCAGCTCATTCAGAGTGACTGTTGGCTCTCTGAGTCACAGTAGCCTCTCTTACAAGTTCATTCTTCTCCAGCGACTAAGTTTACAGGGGCAGCCTGACCCAGGCAGTGTGGGTGTAGTTTCATATTTTTCATACTTTTTCACAACGGACTGCACTAAGCTCTGAAGTATGTTTGGTGCCTTTGAGCTGGTCTTGTACCCTTCCCCAGATTTCTCTATTATCATTGCCTCGAATGTTCTTTTGTCTTCCTTTTGGCTTTGTATGTTGTAAATCTACCATACAGTTGGACCTGACAGACAGAGGAGGCATTTAATCAGATGATCCTCCAATTTTCTACATCAACAAATTGGATGAGTTGGTAAGGTAATATACAGCATTGCACATGAGGAAAGTTAACACAGTAATTGCAAAGAGGATGCGTATCTTTTCAGCCTCACATTTGTGATTCTTAATTTTTTAGTAAATTATTGACAGGGTTTTAGAATTTTTCTTTTGATTTGACATGGCACATAATGTTTTGTAGATTAGTAGAAAAAATTCTGCTTTAACATATTTTAATTTTAGAAAATGAACCAGTGAAATGTGAAGGTAGTTGTGGGGGGCTGAATGCTTTGTCAAGGCACTGTAGTTTTATATCTGCAGTCGCATACTCAGTTATTTGGCAGGTGCACTCGTCATAACAATAACATTAAAAAGGAACAGGATGCAACTGAGATCCTCACAGGAAACCATCAATTAAATCTGAGACATTTATAGAGAGTGTGGCCTTTGACCTTTTATGTTGTTGTCATCCCATGACTAGAATAATACAAACGTTAACAACAGTCCATTTTCTGTGGCACTGGGCAATGCCATTTAGTCTTCAGTTGTGGTAAGGTTAAACATTAGTATCATTCAATGTAGCCTCAAAAATCCTACTTTCCTTTTTTTTCCCTCAACTTCCAATATTCACTTCAATGTAAAATGTGGCCATCCATTTGCAGCTTCATGCCTGCATTCTGAAACCTTAATGTCATCAAAATGATGGAAAGATACCATCAAAACGTTGTAAATTTGGTCCTCAAGTTTGGCCTGGTATCAATCAAAACGTCAACAGCTGATGGAAATCAGAAATGAAATCAGAAATGCCAGAAACACTCAGAAGGCCAGTAAGCACCCCAAGGAGAGAAAAGCATGGTTAATGTTTCAAGTCAGAGCAGAGCACTGATATTAATACACTTTTGATGAATTGGGAAGGTTTGTGGATACAGCATTGGTGGTATTTTTCATTGAAGTGACTGCTGTTGGTAGCTCAGGTCTCAGGGACGGGAGGACAAGCTCCACTGCTGTCTAGTAAACCAGGTGTTTTATGCCAGGTAGCCAGGTAAGATATCTTGATCTTCAAATGCCTATCACTTCAATTGACTAAGACTTGTGCAGTCACGTAATAGGGCACTAACAGAGTTCAAAGTAAATTTATTATAAAAGTATACTGTATGTATGTCACCATATCCTACCTTGAGACCATTTTCTTGCAGACATTTACAGTAGAACAAAGAAATACAATCCAATCAATGGAAAACTACACACAATCAAAGACTGACAAACAACCATGGTGCAAAAAAAAGACAAATGTACAAATAAAAATGAGTCCATAGGTTGTGGAATCAGTTCAGGGCTGAGGTGAGTGAAGTTATGCACACTGGTTCAGGAGCCTGATGGTTCAACTGTTCCTGAACCTGGTGGTGTGGGACCTAAAGCACCCGTACCTGCTGCCCAATGGTAGCAGCAAGAAGGGAGCATAGCCTGGGTGGGGTCCTTGACGATGGATACTGCTACCTTGTGGCAGCTTTCCTTGTAAATGTGCTCAATAGTGGAGAAGGCTTTGCCTGTGAAGGACTGGGCTGTGCCACTATTGTTTGTAGGTTATTCTGTTCTTGGGCATTGGTGCTTCCCGACTACACCATGATATTCCCAATGACCTTCTATAGAAGTTCATCAGAGTTTCAGATGACATGCCGAATCAATGCAAACTTCTAAAAAGTAGAGGCACTGTTATGCCTTCTTTGTGATGGCATTTACATGCTGGTCACAGGAAAGATCCTCTGATATAACACTAAGCAACTGAAAGTTACCGACCCTCTCTACCTCTGACTCCCTAATGAGGACTGGCTCATTAATGAGGTCTGGTTTCTTCCCCCTATAGTTGATAATCACCTCTTTGGTTTTGCCGACAATTTTGCACCATTCAACCAGATTT